>NC_139053.1:3872761-4165261 GCF_965140915.1 Aythya marila | reverse complement strand
TCCTAATCACCACTTCAGTGAAAAGATTTAGCCGCTGTTTTGACATGGTAGAGCATATCACAAAGTATCTTGATCCCCACTTACTAGGTTTACACAGCAATGTCTTGGGTAAGCAATCATGATACACAGACATCTGTTATCTTTCTCATTCAGACAACTCCAGAGGGAAATATTATTATACAGTGAGATTTTCAAAGGTACAAAGGGAGTGAAGTATTCAGTTAGCACTGATTTTCAGTCAGATGTCTAGCTGCCCTTTGTAGCTGCAGAAATCCTCTCTTAAATATGGTATTTTGCAAAACAATGAAACATCCTCATCAGAGGCTGTCCCTTTCTGACCAGTGTCAAAAAAAGATAACATATACGAGAGGTTCAAAGGTCTAACACTAGGGTCAAGGACAGAGATAAAAAAAAAGGGGGGGGGAAGGGATGACTGGCAACTTAACTTCAAAAGAAAATAAGGACAGGCTAATACGACAAAGATTTTAAAGCACTGTAGAATATAACTCAGACACTGTTTTATTACCCCTTTCTTTAAACAAAACCATTGGCTCACCCAGTGAAATGGAAAGGCAACACACCTAAACCTCCATATTTTTTCCAGGTATTTTTTCCACAAGAGAGGTTTGATCAACCTCTGGCAGTGAAAAATTGAAACCTGACACCAAAGACAGTAACATTATTTCATGGAATCAGAGCATCACTGTAGGAACCATACATTAGGATTTCAACTTTCAGGAGCTTCAATTCTCTGTACTTTTCCATAGCCTTTCCTCAAAACCTTACACCCTACAGACACATCTTTAATATGATCTCTGGAAACATATTCAACATAGCTGTAAAATTGCTAGTTTGAAAATGGAGAATCTACCAGCACAAAGATGAGTATAAATTAACCACAAAAATATTTACCCTGAATGCCAGCAGATGCTACAGCTTCCCCTAAGTTCTGTGATATCGTTAAGGCCCCAGGCCAGCCTATTTGGACATAACCATACCATGCTACACCAAAGTCTGTGTGCACTAGTTATTATAAAAATAAATGACAACTGCACAACACTATGTTATTACCATAACATATGTTATGTATGGTATGTAACCTAATGTATAAATATTACCACATTTATATAGTTATTACACGAGAGTCTTCAGCAGAATTCTAGGAACATAAAAAGGCAAATTTCTAAATGTTTACAGGGAATACATATCTCCTAATTGTATTGCAGCTTGGAAAAAAGCATAAAGATTACAACAGATTTATTTCATCTTCTTATTTTATGAAATGACAAGTTTTGTTGATGAAGGCGGGAGGTACAAATATAATAAATTGCATTGAAAGATCTTTGATGAACACCTGTTCTTGATTTTAATTAATATTTAGTTAAAAAAAAAAAAAAAAAAAAAGCAAACAATGAATTAAAAATGAATGATTATTAAGAAAAGAGGAATCTGTGGTCAATAGTATTTCATGTTTTCAACAGTGACAAAGAAGAAAAGTATATAAATATTGATAAAGTTTGCTGATAACAAGTGGAGGAGAATTTAACCATACCATGAACAATTCATGTATAGCCAATTAAAAAATAGATGCAAAGAAAGCGAAATGTGAGTTCTTATATCTATGAACAAATATGGGTGGACATACTTACAGGATGGAGTACACTGGATAGCAGTAACTCAGACAACCTTAGGGTTCTAACAGGTAGCAGGTAACCTAATAAGCATGGGCTCCCTGCCTCATTCTGTGGCTACAAGAACTGCTGAGATGATAGCTCTTCTGTTGCATGGGCAAGGAATAGTAGTATCCTTTTTTTTTGTTTTTAGATCACCACTAGCATACAGATCTTGAGGACCTACTTTTCCAAAAGAGTAAATACTGACAAACTTGTTAGTCTCTTTTCTTTCCTCCAGAGGACAGCTAAGTGTCCCTCAGCTGAAGCAAATGAAAAGAAAACTGTATAAATAGAACAATGGTTACATGCTTAAAAACATTGTGGAATGCTGTCTTTTTGGCTATTTCTTTAAAACAAAGAGATAAACATGTTTTTACAAGCAAAGTTAGTAAAGCTTAATTTAAGAATCATACCACTGTTTTTAAGTAAGAGTAAAACAAAAGAATTGCCTTATTTTTCACATTTACAGTGCAGAACGAAGAAGCGTAACAGTTTGCTGGGAGGTCACAAAACACCTGATACACACATCTATCTGGAGTACTGTTGGGGCAGAGTGATTACTACTAAATACAGATTTAGAGGGTTCTCGGTTGTCAGGCAGATTGTTGTTGAGAATTTTAGGATGCTTAGAGTAGTTAATTAAAGAGAAGCACTGGGAGCATTGCAAGGCTATAAATTCCTCCCTCATACCTTTTGGAGCTCAGCGCTGGAACTTTCCATATGTCTGTTTTTAACTGGCATAAACTTGTTTTGACCTTAATAAGCATTTTAGACTAACATTACACGTGGATGAGGAAAAAAAAAAAAAAAAAAAAAAGGGTGTGGGGAGAAGTGATTAGTCAGAGAGGCTTGCTTTAAAGCCTATGTATTGCGAAGGTCAGCACTCTTAATTTATCCACTCATATCTTAAAAAAAGCCAAAGCAATGACAACACAAAATTTTATAATCTAACTGTTCTAAAAGAATATAAATTAATACACATTTTGCAATCAAACTAGCAAGCATTTGAAGACCAGGTTTACTGTATCTGCAGGTATCAAATGTCATAAAACACATAAATTAACAAGCCTGTAGATTATTAAATGACAGTTGAGATACCAGCTTTCCTTTTTTTATCATGGAAGATATTCCCAGGATCTGTGACATCTGTGGTGGCTAATCCCCCATAGAGAAACTGACATTAAAAGGAATTCACACTGTGGTAAAGCCATACACCATTACAATGTCAGCTATGGGTTTCCAAAGCTCTCCTGGATTCCAGGCTGTGGAGTGGAACATGAGTGAAAAATGACAAGGCTGGTTTCCAATTTGCATTGCAAACAATTGAATATATAAACCGTGACTTTGAACTACTTTGCTGCAGTAGAGAATTCCAACATACTGTTCAGAGGAAATAATATATTCCTATACACCACTATTCTCATCTACTTTCCTGAATGCCTTGGCTTTTTTCAAGAAACATCTTTCCAATTGATACCTGCTTCATTTTCAGCATATGAATTAAATAAGGTTTTTTAAATTGATTAAAAATGTAGAGATATCACTGTGAAATATCACCGCAAGCTCTCCAAACAGCCCACATAGATGACAAATTTACAGATAATTCACAACAGCATTTCAGAGAAGAACTGACTAAGAACAAGGAGTAAACAAGCTATTTGCCTGCACCACCTCATCCCAAGCAGTTAACAAGCTTGGTCTTGCTGCCATTCCAAACTCCTTCGCTGTTGATCTTCTATTCCTGACCTCAGAAAGCTTTCTGATTTCATCATTGAAACTTGATCATCTTGAACATGAATCCAGGTACTTCTGTTCTTGCTTTCCCTGATAAAACCCCCAAGTTAACCACTTCTTTCATCCCATTTCTGATCGTGACAGTATCATGATTTTTCTTTTTCTACCTTCTGCTTTTGGGTTGCAAATCTTACATCTCAGCATCACTTCATTCTGACTTTATCAGCTCCTTGCTTACTGTCAGCCTTCCAGGACAAACCCATGCAAAGAGTGAGTCTTCCTTTTGGATAGAAGGCTCAATGTCATTCAAGGATTCCATCATCATTTTCCCAGAAACACAACTTATACAATCAATGTAGTTCAAATGATATTCCACTATCACATGACCAAAGAGAACAAATGCAACAACTAGCTCACTTTATACAAAGCCATCATTTCAAACTGCAACTTATTCTCTGGAAGCAGCTGCCTGCTTGCAAGTAGCTGTGCTAGCAGTGGTAAACAAGGAACTGGAAGGAGCAGTGTGAAGCAAACAGGCAAGGACCCAGCACAAACTGTGTCAGACAAAAACAGAACTGCTACAAAGCCCAACTGAATTTGCATTCAGCATTTGACAGTTAAAAAGATTTCAAAGAGGAACTATTTCTGCTCCATTACTTTTAGAAATAAAACTCCTAAAAGGGACATGACCTTTAAACATCTCTGACAAGGAAACATGAGGCTCAAGCTCATCTACAACACAGGACTAACTCTTGATAGTGGCATGGCAGTAACTCCACACACAGAAACATCCAAAATACTTCATTTCTAAAGCATTAATCATACTTTCCACTAGCCTTGAAACACAACATTCTTTCATCCAAAATAGCATCCCCATAGTAATACTACATATTTTTGCTTTGCTGCTATGATGAGAATAGCAATTACTGACTACACGCAGTTTCCACTTATTTAGTCAAAATTACTCTTTTTATACTGAGCATTTAATACTAGCTTATATGATAGTAAAGGTATAAATGAGAACTTTCTACAGCATATTTACCTTTCATATAAATTAAATCACCCACTATGTTGTACATCTCAACTGCAATGCAGTCCTATCATTACATATCTGTCCTATCATTTTATTTATATATATATATACATATATATATATATATATCTTCGTATCTCACTAGACTTTCATTCTTTCAGTATGTCAAATAACTTTTCAATGAGTACTTCACCTTGAACTGTATAACACTGAGGATAAAAGCAGAACTTATTAGCAATGGAGAGAGAGAAGAAACTTCAACAAAAAGCCTAAAATAATTAAACAATTAAAATAAACATTCAAGTTACATCAGAAGAATCACACTTAAAGAAACATTGACATTCATCATTCTAAAATAAAATAACCAGTGTTAATAAAATGCTAGTACATTTCCTTCCCCCACCCCATAAATCATCTCTAGACACTTTCACTGGGTGGAAAAGGCTCTAACATCATCAGATCTATGGCCCAGTCCTAGCAATTTTGTTGTTGTTTTATGTAAAGCTACAGGAAAAGGCTGTTATGGCAGCAGTCTATTCTCTGATACCATCTATTTCAACAGTATTCTGTCCCATCACCCTCCTCTCTTTAAGCTGTACAAACACAAAATGAACGTATTGCAGGCTTCTCAGGATTACCAGACCTGTTGAGCACAGCAACAGTCACAGTGAAGCAGTGGTCACTGAAAGCTTCTCCTTACTGCACATAAACACAGCAGCAACCCCGGGCAGCATTATGGCTTCTGTCACACCACTGAAGGACCTCACGTCCCCCAAGATCAAAACAAGGTAAAGGAATTTTCTTATACACCATATGTTTATTCTTTGGGTTTCGTTTATTTTCAACCCAGGTACTTCATAAATCACATAAGTACAAATCTATGAACAAATAAAATTATGAGATGGAAAGTTTCCCAAGATCTTAAAAGCCTTAACGGAAGTTGATGTAACATGAGTTTTGAGTCAGTGAAAATATGATTAGGTAAAAATATAGGAAAATATTCTGAGCCATAACCTCACCAAAATATAAAAAGCTGTAGCTCCATTCTGGTTTGTATTTAGCTGGCAAGCTATTTTGGGTAAAGACCATCTTTCTGTAGGCAGCTATAGTATCTAGCACAATGAGACCCTGAGCTCTGTAGCAACACAACCAGAGTACACATCAGACAGGCAGCCTTTTAGTGTGTTAGATTCTAATGTCAGTCAAAATCAAAAATGAGAATCCAAAATCCATAAAAAAGCAGCATCAGTTGTCATATAAATGTGAAACCCACCGAGCTGCTAAATCAGTCTGAAAATCACAAGTGTAAGAGACTGTTCCTTCTAGATGGTGGTGGTTTTCTCCATGAATGAATACAGACATAGATCCTCCCTACTGTTAAGCAAATGCGTATCTGATTCTGGAACAAAGACAATGAAATACAGAACTTCAGCTCCACATAAAAGCAACAGTTCCTATAATATCAGATCTGAAGTCATATCAGATATCGTTACATTTATATCCAAGTCCTAATTCTATGCAATATTACTGGAAAATCAGTGCTGACCTAAATGCTTAATAACATGTTCCAACAAAACGAGTGAAGAGGTAGCACAGCAGTAACATTCCAAGTGGTACATGCTGCACAGGAAAGTATTCCTGTTGTCCTCACAACCTCATTAGATGCGTGAAAGGGGCATCCATTCAAGCTTAACAGCTAAAATGATATACTGAAGATCAGGCATCCTCCCAGGAATGGGGTTTTGACCTACAGGTAGACTTATAAATTCCCCTCAGGGTAGCAGGTACAGCAGCCACATGCCATTAAGAGAACAGCTTGAAGTCCATTTTTTCACGGTAACAGCTGAACAAGGATGCCACCATTCCCAACACAGTTCCGCAACCCTGGCTGAAGTTCTAGAGGTTGGGCCAGGTAGACTGAGGTTTTCCTAAAATCTACCTGGGGATTTTTGGTGGAGTCACATGCAACTGAATACTGAACACTAAAAACAACCTGAGGCAGACAGAGGAACAGAGGAAAAAAAAAATAAAATAAAATGTAGGCAGCGGGGAAGTCAATAGCACAGAAAGAAAAGCATGGTAAGAGATAAGAGAAAGCTGAAAGAGAAAGCAAGGGAGCAAGAATACTTTCTAAACCAAAGGACTCAGAACCATAATTCAAGAAACTATTTGCTGCTATTTAATCCCAACCATGTTTAGATAAACAGGACTATCGACTCTGTGTGAATATGGTACACTTTTACGTATCTTTTCACATTAAAAGAAACAAAATATATATCTTCTCTTAACAGAAGCAACCTGTAAATCTCTAAATAACAAGTAATAAAGCTCTTATGCTATTAATATGCTGCATTTACGCAGTACCAGTTGTCACCAGGAATACCCAGTGTACTGGTCACTTCCAGAGAAAGAGACCCATCGTAAAACATTCTGCAAGTGTTTGGGTGATTAGCAAAGGACAGCGAAACATAAATCTACATTGGGCTAAAAATAAATAGGGAAGAAAGAATGTGACCAAATTAGCTATGGACATCAGAACTTCCAACACCTCTGTTTTGGAGGGTGTTCTTCCAAAACACCCATGGAAATGGCCAGCAATGTGTGTGATCTAATACACTGAGATCATTTATTAGAAAAGAGTAGTGGGATTTGTCGTTGCACCTGTAGTAGGTGTGACACAGAATTCACACTGAGAGGTCACTTCAGCATTTCTTTTCAGGAAAATTCTTTTATCCAAAAGGTATAATGTGCTCACTCAAACAATTCAGATATTTTGGGGACTGTGCAACAGTAGTGGAACTACCCAGAGATCCCCCTACCATGCAAACACTACCCAAGTTTCCCTCCTGTGGCCATACTCTACATGGAGCTCTACAAAATGGCTGCATAAGAAGAATCCCTGGTGGGCATCTTTACAGCCTCTGTATTGTGCAGTTGGAGTGTACGGAACTGTTTTTGTAAACTGTGGTGTTATCTTGTATTTAGTTACATTGTACAAGTCTTCTGTGCTCTTAAGGAACCAGACTCCCCTGATCAAAGAAGGAAGATCCACCACTTCTGCTCACACTGATGAGTTCTACGTAAGCAGTTCCCATCTAATAAATACACTTCCCCCCAAAAGATGATCAGTGGGACTAACCTGAGAAGTAAGGCTGACACTATTCAAAAGTATTAACTAGAATACATGCTAAAATTAAAAAGAAACCCAACAACCCAGAAGTCCAATAGAGTTGCCAACATGTTTCCCTTTCGTGTGTTCTCTAGAGGGGGAATCAAAACTGAACTGTAACCAGGAAACCAACATAATAGCATGAACCAAAGTTGCTTTCATCTAAAATGACCCAAAACGCCCTCCTGAAAAAAAAAAAAAAAAAAAAAAAAAGCAAAAAAAAAAAAGCTTGTCTTGTCTTCCCACACTACTGCTAAATCTCTGGGTTAAAAATCCTTGCAAATCTAATGCACTGAAGAAATGTGATGAAAATGAAATTAACGTACTTTTGTACATTTGAGGATTCGGAAGAATCCCCCTTTCTTTTGAACATATAAAATGAAAAGATCCACAACACCCAGAAGGCTGTGAATAATTATTTTTACTAACAGGACTGCCAGAAATTTTTAAACACTTACTAAGCACAAGATTTCAAGATAAAAAAAAAAATTAACTTTTAAGTTTTTTTTTCCCCAGAATCCTTTCCTCAACAGGCTTCACATAAAGAACTTATTTCAATTTTCCCCTCTATTAAAAATAAATGGCATTAATAAAGCCAAAAAGAAGGCATTTCTATTCATCTAAATTCTGTAAGGAAGCATATTTATGCAGATGGATGTAGTAGTGAACAGTACAAATCATTCAGAAGTGGGGCTGCGGCTCTTCAGTTTTGGCCTTCCTTGTGAAGGAAACAATAAGCTTGATTCTGCTCTGTTGACCTACTGATTGCAGAGGTGTCACTCAACAGCAGATTTTCACAGCTGATACAAAATACATGTTCTTTTTTACTTGTGAACTTTCAGTAGCTGAAGTTTTGCATCAGTCAGTGTAAAATGAAGGCTATGGAAAAGAACTCAGAATTATTTATAAAGAAAGCCAACAGAGAAGCCAAATTCTTCTGTTGTTTGCACAGAAGTAATCCTAGAGTAACTTGATTTCTAGAATAAAACCAAGTTTTGAATAAATCTGGGCTAAAATACTCCAGTTGTGCTAACAAATAACTTGAAAATGTCTTTTCTGCATTGTAGGCTAAGCTAAACTCTTACAGGGAGGCAGCATTTAACTGTTTCTAACTATAGCATTCCTGGTAAGAAACAGCAGTCCTGTCTATTTTGCTCTTCTCTCTGGCTATTTGGCAATTATCATAAACACCTCATCCATAGAACATGCCAGTGTGGACTGTGAAATCCTCAACTGCCAAGACTGATGTGAGAATTCAAGTACTTTTAACCTTTGGAAATCTTGATCTTAGTTCTCTTCAGTGGCAGCCAGAGCAGTCATATTACAAAAGCAGAAGTCCTGGCTGCAAAATGCCTTGAAGAAGTTTACATTTACAGAATAATGTCCTTTAGGACAAGGAAAATAATGTAATGCTTATGTCCAGTGCCTATTACAGTCTGTGCCTAATATAAAGAGGCTTGAAATCTATCAACAGAGCCTGTCAGAAGTCTGACTTATTTCAAGGTGGGAAGACTTGTGCATTTGACTGAAAAGATTATTATTTGAATAACTGTGTGTTGGCTAAGAGGAGTCATCACACCTCCACCCTTACTCCCCAGTTCAGCTGACACCAGCACACACCAGCCCAGCTAAGCCATACACTTCTTCCTTTGGTTGTAAGTAGAACGGCACCAGACACTGGTTTATAGAGCAAAACGTGCAGACCTCTGATGGTGAATTGCTGCCAAAGAATTAAGCACAAGGTGTTGTCTCTAGCCAAGTATAGCCCATGCAAATCCTCCACTACAAAATGAAATGCACTTGAAGGACAATCAAGTCAACTATTCAGCTGTGTAAAACAATAATTTCCCCAGAATACTATCATTTCCCCAGCACTATCATTTGGTTTACCTTAGAAAAACAAATGCTCTGTTTTGTTTTTCTTTTAATCAGGCTGTGAAAGGGTATAAATAAGCATCCGTGATAGAATGATACAATTCTAATGAAAGTCTGGAATAGCCTGGGGAGGCTTCTAAATAAACCATTGTGCTAAAGAAATGCTATGTTTTTGTGAAATGCCTTAACACCAGACTGACATTGACAGGACCATGAGAGCCTAGGGTAAATAAAGTTTCCCTTTTGAGAAAGCTGTTCTCTTCATGGTATCTTCATCCTTAATACTTATTCAGATTCCCTCTATGCCTTCTAACTTTTTTTTTTTTTTTTTTTTTTTTTTCCACAAAATAACACTTCTTTTAATCACATCAGTAGAATACACCATGACACCTGCAGGCAGGTAGGAGTGTGAGGCACTGCTGAGTCAGCCATCAGCAAGCAGCTGTAGAATATCTCCATGTTACTTTTAAAGACCTTTAGATATCTAAAGAACAGAATAAAAATGGTGATTTATATACCTGGCACCTCTTTCTGTAGCTCTCCTGAACACACTATTTTCCTAAGTGGGAAATGGTAACAAAAGCAGAAAATAATTTAAAAACAACCATTTTAGAATAAAGCTATTCTACTGCACCTCCTTCAGTTTTTAGCCGGTATTATCATTTCACAAAGCAGGATATTACAGTCTGTTCATAGTTATTGTTACAAGAGTGCATAAGTCTTTCGTGATCACGTGTTGAGCAACAATAAAAAATAAATTAATATTTTCAGCAAAAGAAGACAAAAAATAACATCTGATTTCTGATTCTTTTTGGTCATGAGGTCAGCTTAGCAATACATCTGGAAAATTTAGTTTCATTTTTTACCGTATTACTTATTGCTATATTAGCATTACTCTCTTCCCATGTTTTACAACATGAATTACGTCAGAATAATAATGAATACAATCAGAACACAGAATGACAGTGTTTACCTGATGTAAACATGCTCTGAAAGTGAAATTAGACTTGCTAAAATGTACATGCATAAAACTCTCTTCATTTATAGACAAGAGAGCCTACCATTCAGTATTCCTAAAAATATATGACTATATATCATGAATGAAACGTAGTTCAGCACAAAAGGAAATGATGGTGGACAAGTTCAGTGTCCAATAACAACAAAATTTTACATGCTATGGGAATATCTTACATCGTTATTTAAGCCTTCATATATTTTTTTTCCCACTTAGTTTTATTTTTTCTCATCAAACTTGGCTTTCTGGTTTTCTCATGGGTATAACAGAACTTGACAATTCCCAATTATGTGGGAGTTTTCCCCATTTGCTCTACAGCTATGAACCTTTTTCCTAAGCAATTTTACTTAAATACTTCCTATTTTTCTCCATTTCTTCCTTCAATAAAGTAAGTTTGTGAAGCAAAATCATTTTAAAGCATATTACCTGTTAAATTTCAGTAGCTGGTATGAAAAATGTATTCATATTCTTATGGTTGCTCAGATGAGCATTAGATTTAGTCAGGCAGAACTGACTAAACACTTCGTAACAACAACAATTGGACTGGTTTGAATTTTACAATCTTGCAAGCTACCAGTGAAACCATTCATTGAAGTCATAGTCCCATTGATTTTTGTTCCTCCTATTAAAAGCCAAGCATATGAATGGGGAGAAGTAACTGAAGTAACAGAAATTATATAGAAAAATCATAAAACAGTATTCATCAGTACTTCAGTTAAAAATCCCCCAAACAATCTTCCCATTCAGTGTTTTTGATGTTAACATCTTTAATCATTACGCACATCCAGAATAGCCTCTATGACATTTTGACTTGTGTTGTTAAAAGCAGATACAAGACTCCCTAAAAAGTATTTTAATAAGTATTATCATAAAACATTTAATTTAATCATAAAAATAAGCAATCTGATTGGTAATCAAAACATTAAGACTAATAAAAACTTCATCTTATTTTATTTCATAATACTTCCAAATGTTTGTTTATATCAATAATAATCACAATGCGTTTGATAAGAACTTCTTAGGCTGATAAAATAAATCCAGTGCTATTTTATCTTTAAAAAGGCATCAGACTTGTAGAGAAAATACTCATTAGTATTTTGAAAACCATGTAATGTGACACTTGCATTTAATAAGGTAACAATTTACATTTATGCAGTACCTTTTATCCCAAAGCAATTTACAACTTATAGCCAGAGATTATCACTTCATCTCCAGTGAAATTTGGCAACTGTGAAGTGTTGCTCTATACTATAAAGCAAGAATTCTGGCAGGTAACAATAAATATAAGGTTTCAGTTGAAGAAGTATGACCTACATCTATACCTCAAATGAAATCAAGGAAGAATGTTAAATTATTTTTCTGAAGTTGTATTGTCTTTTTATGTAGCGTCTACCAGCAAAATCAGAAATAGATTCTATAAAAAGCAGAAAAACTTTTGCAGCACCCTCTGATAGATTATCTCAAATAAACATTTCCAGCAATATAACCAGCCCTACAAGGACTCTGAAAATGCCATCTACTGTATGGTTAAAACTTCTTCCTCTACTGCTTCCTATGCGTGTCTTTGGCTAAACAGCACTTAGGAGTAGCTTGAGATAGGGAATTACATTAAGAAACATGTCTAACTTTCAGATATTTTAATAAAGATATTTCAATAAGGACAAATTTTAAGAGAAAAAAAAATAGCAACTCAAAGCATCGAAAATGCCACAATTTCCACTAGAATAATCATAGTACTTTAAAAAATAAATCTAAATTAATTTTGTCTCTGAAATACACATTTCCAATTTTTACCCTGCATCAACAAGATAAGAAGGTGTTTCTTTCAAACAAACAAACTATAAAAAATACTATGGGTTTGGGGCAAAGTTATTGGCTAACTTGTTGTAAGGTTAAACACAGACAATTTCAGTGACAATTTTGTTTTTCCAAGATACAGTTATTTGGCATGAGGGTAGTTGTGACTGAAATTCATGCTTTGGTGTATGGAAAAACAAGGGCATGTGAGTGAAATGAAGAACAGAAAATGTAAACCATTGATTAAAAAACTACCTTCTAGTCCAATAATCCCTGGAACCACCTGTCATAAGACAATGAAAAACAAAACAAAACAAAAACATAAACATGAGCTTAAAACTTCAAATAATATTGGATTATTCCTTTCTCGGTATGTAAGACAATGTCCTTCAGAGAAATAGATGTTCAACATCAGGATGTAACATCAGGGAATAACCATGCCACTGCGCATTTAAGTTGCCTAATGCAACTCTATGCAAAATTTCATAAACCTGTTAAGCAATTTTTAGAATTAGTAGTTTTCTTTGGAGGCATGAAGACCAGAGAAGGGAAAGAAGGGCTTACAGAAACCTGCATAAAAAGTGTAGCCCCAAGGTCAGAATCTATCTCTCCCCCAAGCCTATAGCACGCTGTAATTCAGTTCACTTTCTGTTAAAAGGAAATAGAAGGAAATCGCTGCAACCAGGGGCAGATCTCCTAAGTATCTGTTGGTGACAGATCCAGGTAGATCACTGGTATGATCAATTTCATTCAATAGGATATATAAAAGTCCAGCAAGAAGTGTTGTTGTTTTCATGTTTTAAATTAATAGAATAAAGCACTGTGATCAAATCATATGGAAAGACTGGGAGAAATACTTAAAGCAGCAATGTGAATACCCTGTCAGAATAAATCATAAAGTATGTACATCCACATATATCTCAGGGTGAATTCTTCATGCACTCTGACAAGGCCATTTTGAATTGATCACATCCAGTTCTTCTTGGATAATCATGCATAAACACTTGGCACAACAACATTAATAAGCAATGACATAAAAAATTTATGTCTATCCAAACAGACTCCATCTGAGCAGTTACATGCTAAAATACTTGAATTCCTTTCTCCACTCCCTGGACCAAATTCGTTACTTTTTCATTTAAAGGTGATTAAAAAAAAAAAAAAAAAAAAGGAGAGAAATAATTTATTTGTCATTTTGTACGGTTCTGTTGGCAAACCCTTTCATTAGAAAAGCAGTATAATAAAGAGAAGCACAATAAAAGTATAGTGGAGACATGTTCCTCCCCATCAACTGCATCCATATTCCCTTTGAATCCACATCATGCTGGTTATTCTTAAAGAATTTGGAAGAACTAAAATCTGTATAGAGTTTGAGTAAATCAGCCTAGTCAGAAAAATCTCTCATAGTGTTCATTTCAATTCATTTCTGCTAATCTGTATTCCACTGCATGGAATGGGTTCATCATTAAAAAAAAAAAAAAAAAAAAGGAATTTAATCACAGCAAAAGTCAGGGAGTATTCATAGCAATTACTACTTCACATTCCCACAGCACAATCTATAAAAAAATATTTTTAAAAAATTACAGAAATAACGAAGACTTTACTATATTCTTTACATTGTAACACTAAGGAAAACTGAAGCACAACAACAACAAAAAAATATCCCTGTATCTTGTTACAGAGCACCATAACTCTCTAGTGAAACTGCAAAGAGTCATCAACTGCTCCAAGAGCCATACTCAGACAACAGAGAAATCTCTTGAAGCAAGAGAAACGGTTACCAGCTGGCATAGAAGCAACGTCTCCAAGTGTCTTTACACTACAATTCAATATGGGTCTATCCTATTGCTGATCCTGTCACCCAGCTTCTTACTGCATCTCTCAAACCTGTAAAGCTGAATGGACCTTATTCAAGAGAACTAGAAGCTTCAATGAGAGGAGAACAAATACTTTCAAACAATTCACAGTTCAGACCAGACACTGCCTAGAAATACACACATCCTGCTTTATTTTTTTAAGATAGCCTGCACTGGGTCCTTAATACTTGGGTATTGAAATAACATTGTTTTGGTTACATATAATCAGTAAACTAAAGGTTCAAGTGACCCTACTGGATGCTCTGTTTATGTTTCCATCCTCCAAGCTTTCAGAGAAAAAAATTGTGGGGGATATCACAGGAACTATAGAATTATGTTATAAATTGTGCCTCTCCCATTCCCATCGCACCTTTGGTTGTAAGTACCACTCAAAAGTTTTAGGAGATAATATCCACAGCATAAATTAATCAATAGTCTGTCACCTTGCTTGCTATGGGAGAGTGGAATAAATTTCAGGTCTGATTTATGTAAAGAGCTGTAGACTGCTGAAGACATTCCTGGAGAACACAATCCAGGATGTCATCACCCATACCAGCAAGCCTAATAGCAGCAGAGCAACCATTACGGATGACATCCTCTGAAGCACAGGAGCATGCCACATACAGTCTTACAGACTAAGCCCTCCTTACCGTTCTTACCGCCCACAGGTGAAGTTCTCGCTTCAACCATACATTCTGTGTCAGCAGAGGAACAGGGTGTAATGATACAGATAATCTCACCCAAGGCATGTCCCAGTAGGTTAGCACCTACTTGCTCAGCACCCTGGTCACCTGTTCTTAAAATTCTAGCAAGTACCTGCTACTTATTTCAGTCCTAAAGTTTCAAAGACTTGCTTTGGTACATCCATCAAGGACAAAGTCATGTCTTCAGTGCAATTTGAACAGCCCAGGCTTAAGATGTTCTTAAATTCTACTTCATATGATGGCTGTAAGCTAAAAAGCCAAATCAAACTCAAGCCAAATGCTAGTCAAAGTATCTTTATTTTTTCCCTTTCTCAATCTGAAAATGAAACCAAGCTGTTATTTTGATGTTTCTGTCAAAAGGGAACTGAAACTTCCTCTTTTTTCCTTCACTTTTTCTTTCCCCCAGTAAAGAAAATTCTGATTACCACTTCAGAATAGTAGTTTGACTAAAACTGACATCCCTTAGCAGGCCCCACTCTGCAAGGAAACTGTTTACTTCTGCTAGAATTTGCAGAGTAGCATTATTCTGATGCTTTTATCCTCAATTTTCTCCCTTGACCTGAACACCAGTGCATACAGTATAAATTTTTGTCTGTGTGCACACTGCTCTGCAGACCCTGTGGCATCCTGCTGAGCTCAAACATTTTGCACCTGCCTACAAGAAGTTTGAACTGAAAGGCAAAGGAAAGCTGGGCGTTTCATTCTCCTTATTGTATGGAGAAAAACAAACGGGCCCCAGCAAACTGATCCTCCCACGTTACCCTCCCTTTTGGTGTTCCCTGCACCAGGGCGTTCGTGTTTCAGTCTTGCCACACGTAGCCTTTGCAGCTGTATGCATTTGCAGGACACGCTGGGCTGAGGACATTACTGGTACTGATTACCACTGCTCCCTTGCCACAGCCTGTGCAGTTTGAGGTATCTCCCAAAGCACTGCAGCCCACGCCTTCTCCAAGCTTCTCAGTCACATATAAACACCGAGCTGAAAAGAAGCTGCTGCACCTGTTGTGAATATGAGGGAAACCCAGGCTGTAGCAGATGAAAAGCAAGGTTCTTACTGAAGTCACATGCTGGGGGCTGCAGGCCATTGTCCTCTCCATTTCTAAATGCTACATTTCCCACTGTGAACCAGTTCAGGATTTCTAAACCAACAAACAGAACACAAATAACTTGAACACAAGCACCTTTGGAACGAGCTGTGCTAAAACCAGAATTTAGCCTACCAAACACACTTGTTTGACTCACTGCTTGAAATTAAAGGTTTTTAAAAAGTAACTGCTAGTGGTAATCAGAAAACCACCACTACTTTAATAAGCAAATAAAAATGGTCTATCACGTACATTTCCTTAACTTTAATAAGACAAGTTCATTTTCCTTTGCATATTACACCACCAAGTGGCCTAATGCTCTTCATATTTTTTTTCTATTTATCATGTTTCCTCTAGAGACACCGGTACTGAAAACAAAATAAAATTAAAAAGCTGAATTGCTACATAAGATAAATAAATTAAGTAGACCATAACTTGAGAGATTCAGCTAGACACTTGTATCAAATTTTCTCCTATTATAGCTTATAAATGCAAATTTAATACAAGTGTAAATTTGATTATCCTTTTTTCCTCTTAGCAGCAACTTAAAACTTATCAGGAAGAGGATCATCTTCACCTTTATTTGGGTGATACATGTGTCTAATGGAGTAGTCTGATACATCTCTATGAACACCAGCATTTTCAGATACTTCATTAAACATAAAATCTGACATAAGCAATTAAAATTTGTACTATGGAAAAAAATGTTTGGGAATTTTAAATAAGGTCTGGAAAAGCAAGTGAATCAAGGAAATCTGAAATGTGCTTGCATTGGTTCCTCTGTCTCTACTGAACAAGTAAAGCTTGCAGGTATTTGAAATGAGCCGGACTGCTCTCACGAGTGAGGACAACAGGATCAGACCAAATATAATCGGTTACATCTACACAAAAATTATGCTGTACCTATCCCAGTTAAAACTAGAGTTCAAACTTTCCATCCTCATTTGTAATGCCCAGACTTACACTGCTACAAGCTTTATTTGGAAATTTGCTCCATAGTTAGACAATGGTGAGCTAGAAAGTTTATGTTAAAATAACGTATTCTTTAAGCTATTTTATTGAGAGAATCCTATTGAGAGTTAAATATTCCCCCAAGCCTGAGTGATATACTTCTTCCAACACAATTACAGAAAATGCCAAGAAAAATTTGGGACCTGGTTGTATTAAGCACTGTAGAAAACCAGTGGCAGGGTGCAGGCAGGAGTCACATAGATGGGAACTAGATGTGCAGATGCAGGGATACCTCTCTGCTCTGTGGTTTGGAGCATAAAGCAGACAGCCAGAGGTAAGCTCCGGTTCCTTTACCTGGAACTTCTAGTTCCAGGAGGTGCACCCAATGATAACTGCTGCCCTAGGAACCTTACAGCAAAGTAAGCTTGGAGCAGAGGAATGTAACTACAGGGCATGGCAAACAACCTAACAGCATGCAGATTTCTTGCACACCCACTCATGCATACAAACACGATCTGCACTGAAAGAGGACTAGCTAAATCAACAGAAGAGAGAGAGGAAATGAGGATAAAGCAGGCAGGGCTGGAGCAAGCTATCATGGAGGACAAGAAAATGGCCCTGAGAGACAGCCTCTGCCAGTGACATCTCTGCTCCCTAATATTTTTAAATTATAAATTATTTTAAATTATAATATTTAATTACCTGCTGCAACTGCCAAGGCATGCTCCAGTTCCAACTTGTTTGCTGCTCAGGCTTCTCTCTCCTGCTCCAAATCCTCCAAAGTCCACATGACCCAGGAGAAGCAGGGACGATGGATAAATTTTCCATTCATCTCCACTCATGAGGGAAGCCACGTGGATCCAGCTGAATCCTGTTTAATTTTTCCAACCTGTGGAGCAATACAAGACAAGAACGAAGGTTGTGAACGTTTGAATTTCATGCAATTTCATGCATATCTGGCAAAAATTTTTCTATCTTAGTTCTAAGGTGTGCAATGAGGTCTTTCTTCAGATGCATAAAATTACTTAAAAAGAAAGCTATTAAAAGAGTTGCCCAAAGGATGGACAAGGTCACAGGAAGGATATTTACAAAACACAGATTTTTACAAATACACACACATACCTCTAACAGCATGATCAACATGACTGCTCTTATGGAAAATAATCTTCCTTAATTACAGTTGAATTACAATCTAATTATAATGTTTATTACAGTCTTAAGGATCCTCGGTTACCATGAGGAAATGAATTAGGATTACTTTTCTTAGACAAAGTGCCATTACTTTGCCACTAATAATTTACCATGTGTTTACAGATGTGATTATTCACCCCCTGCATGCATACTGAATGTATGTATTCATACATTCAGTATGCAGCACTTTGATGTTAAAATGAAAAATAGAAAATGCAACCTAAAGACATGATAGTCTATGTAAATCAATACAAAAATGTCTACATGTGTCATAGACTACAAAATCACAAAAGCTCCCAGTAACTTTAGCATTTCAAGCTTCCCGTGCATGTACACACACAGAACCTTCTTCCAAAGGCCTCCCTCACATTGCAGTGCCCTACGCATCTTCCTGCTGTTACCAGAAACATCTACCTCACCACAGCTAACAGTAACAGCGACACACGTTACCTCCTCATACTCTTAAATGCTAGTTGCTATAGAAACTTGACACTGATTAAGATGAGGAACATGATCCTCTGAAAATATGCAGCGAACCGAAATTATTAATCCTGCACATTCAACCAACAAGAATGTGACTTTGCATTTTGAATGCCAGACAGCAATAAAGCTTTTTGTAAGCTTACAGCTGGCATTTCGAGGTGATGCCCAAACCAGACTTTTTCTAGGTAATATAGTCCATGGAAACACAGTGACTTGAAGCAGATTTCCACATGCTGACAGTTGCTGCCAGTGGACTGCTAACGAAAAGTATTTCAAAGCGCATGGGTAAGAGCTTTCAAGGAGATAACGTCCCTTAATCAAAGGCAACTGTTGACACAGAGGTTCTTGTCCCAGCCCCGCTCAGGTTCTTCGTGTCCCAGCCCAGCTCAGGTTCTTTGTGAGCTGCAGCAGATTTCTTTCTAACTCTGTGGGGCAATTCTGGAACCCATTTGGATGGCATCTAAAAGATTTCTGTTCACATTAGCAAAACATACTCATGCTTCTTGCACTGCAACTTGCAGTCACAAGAAGCACTCCACCACTTTATTACATTTCCAGAAATCATATAGAAAAGGAAACTGCTTTAGCTGACAGAGGTCTTGTTACAGATCTGTGTACACCAAATAATGAAAAGAACCGCCAGCTTTCCTATGTGACAATATAGTATATTGTGAGTCTGAAGTAATAGTCTTTCTCTTTGTAATTAATAGGAACTTCTCTGTTTTCATTCCCTCAACCAGAAAGCATATTTTGCTCACAAAGCAAAACATATAGGAAGGAAAGATTTACTTCAAAAAGTCATGCAAAAGAAGTAATAATCTTTAATATCAACTGCCAATGCAAAGCTCTTCAAGCAGAACAAAAGGTTCTGTAACCTTTAGAAGAAACAGAACATCATCATATCGTCCTTGCTATAAGGCTACATTGCACACTAACCTGAGAACATTAAAAAATACTTGTTGGGATGGAGCAATGATTTCTAATAGCTTCCTTTTTCTTTATCTGATTTTGTTAGCTGGGAAGATGTACTTTAGAAAAAGTATTATATAGTTTCTGTGATACTTCTTTCATGTTCTCTTATACAGAAACTTTCTAAATTATACTTTTTATGCAGAAAATTTCTGTATAATACTTACGTAGTTTCCAGACACTTCTACATGTCACTGAAGAAGGTTATAATTAAATGATGACTCAGTAACTCGGTATTAGTATATAGCATACATCATGTAAATATTCTTAAAATAACTAGCAACTAATTTACTCCAGGCTAAAGCCTATTTATGGAGGACTGCATAACTTCTATAAAAACAAAAAATAGTGAGATGACACGTTGAAAAATGTTACACTTTTTAATAGCATTAAAGAAATTTCAGGTTTAATTTAATTTTCTAACTTCAGTTCAGGACCGCTGAAAGAAAAGAGATTTGAGTGCTATCCATTAATCTGACATATTGCAGAGGGTCCTGCTGTATTTGTAATCAAAACACATTTTTCATGAAACAGACTTGAAAATCCTTCTGCAATAACTGTACCTAATAACTGACCTCAACCTCATTCAAATTTGTCTATTTCAGTGCAAAAAATACACCAAGAAAAATGTGCTGAAGAAGGGGAAAAGAAAAAAAAAAAAAAAAAAAAAAAAGCATTTGACATCAAATACTTTATCTGTTAAGGACAGTTTGTTATGAATAAAGTTAAAGCCCTTCAGCAAATTAAAGTCCAATAGAAATCAAATCCCAGCATGTGATTTTAATTACAAAGATAGGAGAACAAAGGCTTGTGTTATGGTCATCTGCAGACCGCACAGCATGGACAGGTTACAGTTTCTTCTCTCTGTTGTGATTTAAAGAAAAAAGGAAGAGAAGAGGAAAAAAAGACAAAGAGAAAACAGAGGAAATAGAAGGGGACAGTACAGTACAACAAAATACTCCACCACTCAAGTACTGATGCAAAATTTACACCTCAGAGTTAGGCTTATACAACAATTAGTAGAAAGCTAAGTGACAAGAATATTATAGAAGATATACACAGTGTAGTCTTGCTGTGTATCTGTGTAATCTTAGGATTTTGATACAGAGAAGAAAAAAAAAAAGACCCTTTTTACCTCTGGTAAGGCTTTGAAATTGTTTTTGTAATCATAGCAATTTAAAACAGCTGGACAACACATTCAGGAAGCATTACAAAACCAGAATTTTAGAATGTGTGTTTCATGCCAAGTTAGGTTCCAATCATGAAGTCTAGAATGTTGCTAATAAAAGTCACAGAAGTATGAAACAGAATTCAATAGAAGAATCCATAAATTCGAGTCATATTTCTGAAGAAATCACCAGTCTTAAAATTTAGATTATTTTATTCAACTTCTAGATTTCTAGGGTTAGCTTAAACCAGATTTCCGTGTCTTTATCTAGAATAACAGTATGTAATAACTTCTATTTTAATTACAGATTATAATTACAGGTGAGTACATGGTTCCAGTAGATGTGAATTTGGCAAAATATTGAAGTGTGAGACTTGCAATAAATCTGAAAGAATATTAAGCTTTCTGAAGCTTGTAGCTCTGTCTATGCTGACAGCTTTTTTGCTATGTCACCAGGCAAACTTTATACCAGCCAAGCTTTAGCTACTTGAGTCAGATCTGTAAACTACCAGCTTTCAGTTTTACTGGGTGAAATGAAAATTTATAAACAATGTGATTTCCTGTTGAAAAATAAACATCTCATTTGAAAATATGAAAATACATCACTGGGAAACAGGAAGTCATAAGTCTTTTTCTTTATGGCAATAGAACAAATCACTTCTCAAACATTTAAATGACAGCTGCTCCAAGTTGTACGCAGCCTTTGTGTTGATTTATAGGATATTCAGGACTTCTGTGCTTCCTCTTTACACAACTGAATTCCCCTGAAATTGCAAGAACTGCCCACAATCAGAGCTGAGAAGACAAAAAGCATTGGAAGAGGATGCAGGGATAAGATTCCTTTAGCTTTCCTCTAGTGCTACAGGTAACAGCAGAGCCAGCTCTGTAGGAAGGAATGAAATGTGCTCAGTTCTCAATGAAGAGACAAGACCCAACAGCAACTCTCAAACACTGCTCAGAAACGCGGTATCTTCTCTTTTCAGGCTTCTCACAGTGTGTTTTGAAAGGCTGTATTAATACTTATGTGGGGGAAGAAATACATATCCTTCCATTGGAAAGAAGACATCAAGACAAGGACAGCAAAATGGCATATATTCTAGGAATGAGGGCCTCTGCTACCAGTTGGAAATGTATCTTCCTCTGATCCAGATGTTACTGAATGAGACACCTAGAAAGGGCAGCCTTCACCATTGGCAAAATCCACATGACTTGTTTGTGTATAATTCTCTCAAATTTCATTAGATTCAGGACGAGATTAGTCAGGAAATTTCAGAAAAACAATTGAACAAATGGTCTTGCCATATAACGTTTAGAAGAAAAAACTTAGAAAGTCTGCCAGTTCTCTTGTGGGAATAGAGGATATAGCAACTTTTTTTTCCATTCTATAAAACATGTCCTTTAAATATTTACTAGACTTGTATTTTCTGAATGTGGCCAGGTCCCAAGCAAAAGCCCTCTACATCTCACTAAAGTATGCTTAAGAACGTTCACTGCATATGTAATAAGAGTATTAAAGGATCCAGATGTGAAGTAGAAAAACAACTGTGTCTATTATAGCTGAATTTCAAACTACTGGAGTAAGATCAAGCAGGAAAGCTGTGGTTTATTCCAGAGCACCACCCACACAATTCTCTGAGTAGGTCACCAAATGACAGTAAATCTCCCCAGTACAATGCAAAACAAAGCTGTCACATCTGATTAAATTCTCTGTGACTGAGTGGCCAATGGACATTTCTCTGGAACTTCTCAAGCTTAAAAATTAACCTTGTGAAGATGTATATAATAAATCTCTAATTAACATCTAATTATTATTTTCTTTGGTTATCGAATATCACATATGAGTCAACAAATTTGAGGGACAGTTACAGGATTATCCCTGTGGGGTTAAAATTGAAGTTTCCCTTTAGAAACAAGCACGGTTTATTTCTGCACTTAAACTTTATAGAAGTAACATTTTGAGAGGCATCACGGGGCAGGCATTAACAGAAAACGGTAGCTACGGCAGCGTTGTTGAAACCGTGGAAGCCTCGACAAATATGCTATTAAATTCCAAGGAGTTTATAGGAAGCCTTAATTTCCATCTAAAAGTTAATTTTTGCACTTGTAATGGACAACAGGGGTGTATTTCCCGAAAACGTATGAGTGGGGTGGGCTGTGAGGAGCGGGGTGAGCTGTGAGGAGAGCAGCGGGCTCTGAGGGGCCTCTGAGGGGGCCGCACCCCTCGCCCCGGGACGGGCAGGACCCCCATGACCCGGGGGAGCCGCTGAGGGCGGCCCCCGTCCGCTCTCCCCGCTCCCCGGCACCGAGCGCGCCCCCACGGCCGCCGCTCCGCATGCGCCGCGGCACCTCCGGGCCGCCAGGGGGCGCCGCAGCACCGCGGCCCCGTTTCCCCCCCCCGCCGCCACTGCCGCGACAACAGCGCGGCCTGGCCGGGCCGGCGCCATGGGCAAGAAGCACAAGAAGCACAAGTCGGACAAGCACCCCTACGAGGGTGGGTGGGTGGGTGGGCGGCGGCTGGGGGGGGCGGCAGGGGACAAGGGAGCGAGCGAGGCGGGTGCGGGGTCTCGGCCCGCGGCCTGGCCGGGCCCGCCGGCCTTGGGCTGCGGCTGCCGGGCGGGGAGCTGCCGGCCCTCAGCCGGGCTGGGCTGCGTGTGCCCGGCTGGGGGTCCGCAGGGCACGGGGGGGGGCTCTGCGGCTGTGGCAGCCCAGGGGAGCCGTCGGGTGGAGGCAAAGCTCAGCCCGTGTTGTTATCCGGGTGGAGCGAGGGTGTTTTCGGCGCTACTCATGTGCCTTATTTCTCTGCTGTCCTAAGAATATGTAGAAAAGCCCCTGAAGCTGGTGCTGAAAGTTGGAGGAAGTGAAGTTGCCGAGCTGTCTACTGGAAACACAGGGCTTGATTCAAGCCTATACGATGACAAATCCGAGCACGAGAAGCACAAAGACAGAAAACGGAAAAAGAGGAAGAAAGGAGAGAAACAAGTTCCTGGAGAAGAAAAGGAGAAAAGAAAGAGAAAAGTTAAGGTATGCATATCTTAATATTGCATTTTAGTCCCCCTCCCTCCCCCCCCCCCCCCCCCCCCAAAAAATAAGCTTCAGCTTTCTCTAGACCTCTTCAGATGGTGAGCAGATATAACTACTTGTATCCTTAAACTGGAGTGCATTCATAGTGCGTATGCTGGTTCTGCCAACGCCTTTTCCTCCAGGTCCTTTCAGAAAAAGATGAGTAAAGCCGTCTAAAATAGTGGCCAATATAAACAAAGAAAATTAAAACCAGAAACAATTATCACATCTAAATAAATTAATTTATCTAAAATGAAGCCTTACTAGTTCTTAATTAAAAAAGAAGGAATTGTGTTTCCCTTTGGGGGTTCTTTAGCTGATAAGCAATTATAACATACTTATTTGAAGTGTTAGGGGTACCCTTCGTTTTAAACTTCCTGTCTCTTTCCTACTAGTTTTTCTAAAAGCTTCAAAATAATCCTAGAGGCTACAATGGAGATAATTCTCTGTGCAGAATTGTTCCTGTCATGCTATAAAAGGCTGTCATGTTTAAAAAAAATAACAATAACAGTTGTTATATAGCTGAATGAAAGTACTGTCCAGTAGATGGAGACAGTACATAAAGAATACAGGGCCTTACAATTATTTAATTATTTTTATTTTTTTAATAAAAATGCTAGGTTGTTTTGAAAAATCTGGAGAGCATTACATGCAGTAATAATACTGGTTTGGAGGTCCCCTGAGTTTCTCTAACAATCTTTCTCTTTCTAGGATGATAAAAAGAAACGCGATCGAGACCACCCAGACAGCGATGGAGAGCAGGAGCTGAAATGTCAGACCCCTATCAGGTTGGAATTGCCACCAGAGAAATCATTGACAAGTACTTTAGCAAAACAGGAAGGTAGGAAAAAATTACATTTTGTTAACCCTTGGTTAATTCCAGTTTTCTGCAATTGACTTATGTTTTGTTTGTTTCTGTAGCAACTGCGTTGACATTTTTTGCCATCCCAGTGTTCTTCCCCATCTTATAGAAATACATGTATATGAATCTATGTCACCATGTACTTCTTTTACAAAAGGGTATCTAGTGTCTGTGTCAGTGTGTGCAGGGTATTAAGGTCAATGAGAAAAAGGAGATCCCCTACATATCCTGTTGTTTTTGCAACCATATTTTGTTTTTGTTGTTGTTGTTTATCAGGAATTCTCAAGTTGGATCAGTTGTAAGTTTAGTACCACTTGCTGTCAGTTCTGTTTCACATCCTTTCTCCCCCCTGCTTCTTTTTGGTCTAGAGGTGGAACAGACACCACTTCAGGAAGCTCTGAATCAACTCATGAGACAGCTGCAGAGGTAAATATCCATGCTACAGGCTTTCAGAGCTATGAAATGAATATAACATACATTAAGAGAAGAAACTTATAAAAAGCTGACTGAAAATATCACTAAATATTATGCTGACATGACTATTTTAGAAATCGAAGAACTAGTTTAAGAATAGATACAGTTTCTGCTCAGTTTAGGCTTCATGTAATCATGTCAGTTTTAAGTTTAAAGTAATTTTAGAAAACCCTTGAAAAACAAAAACAAACAAAAAAACACACACACACACAAAAATTTGTTCTAGAAAAGATTCTCAGCAGCTAATCAGCCTAGCCTGACCCCACAGAGAAAATACTAAGCAACTAAATTTGATGTTAATGCTTTTAGAAGCACCCATGAACATCGGTGTACATCAGAGATCACAGAAAGCCTTGGAGACATTTTAATGTAAAAAAGAATGTTAAAATTGTGTGAACTGAAAATGAACAGAATTATAAATACATATGTTCTATCACAGATTTTAGCAACAAGCTTTCCCTTCTGTTAATTTCAGGGTAAGAAAATTCATGAATGACAGGTATACATTCTTACCACATTTGTTCCCTTTATTTTTTGTCAACCTAAGTATAGTATAAAACCACTTCTGGAAAGACCAAAACTTCAAAAGATTTAAAAATAAAAAACATTCTTTTGAGGAATACAGATAGTTATCAGACTGTAGAACTAACTCCTGAAATATGTTTGTAGCACTTTTCTGGTATATGGGTTTGTTGTGGAATCTTTCCAGCCTTCAAGAGTGAAAGACTGTGCTGACACAAGCCATTTCTGGCTTTATGTTTTTGATTCCTTTTCAGCCTAGTCTGTTCCTTTCTATTTAATTCCAAGCTCAATATGTTCTTTATAATAAAGTCAAAACATAAAAATGTCTTTTCATATCTTAACAGAAAGGATCCAAGTTCTTTCTTTTCATTTCCTGTGACTGACTTTATTGCTCCTGGCTATTCCATGATCATTAAAAATCCTATGGATTTTAGTACAATGAAAGAGAAGATCAAGAACAATGGGTACCAGTCCATAGAAGAATTAAAGGTAATTCTGTAAATTTTATTTTGACTAGAGATGGATTATGGTCAGTTTACTTCAGCTCTAGAATTTTATAAGAATATGAAGTTACCAACAAGAACCAATACTTCAGCATGAAGAAATGTTTCTTCTTGACTTTTTTGGGAGAAAGAGGTTTTGCATCAAAACTTTAAAAATTAGAAGCAATGCTTAACATTTAGGAATGTTTTCAGGATGTTATTGGGAGTCTAGTTTTGAGAGGAGTTTCATTTACTTATTTCTGTTTAAATTTTTAATTAAGTACATTTAAATTCATTTAAAAGGTTCTTTGAAGTTCTTTTTCACTAAAGCTCTAGATACATCATTTGCAACAAGGATTTTAATACAGTATGCTGTAAAATTGTAACTGTAATTGCAAAATTATTAATGTTTGCATAGGAGAACTTCAAACTGATGTGTACTAATGCAATGACGTACAACAAACCTGACACCATTTACTACAAAGCTGCAAAAAAACTGCTCCACTCAGGGATGAAGATACTTAGCCAGGTAATAGAAAATTACAAAACAAACTATTACAAGATAGCCTTCTTACTTTTTGACTCTTCTTTCATTCTGCTTTTCTTGTAGGGATCTCATGAAAATGAATGAAAGCTTGCTTAATATTTGTCAAATGCTTGCATATTAGGATTTCATAGTACTAAAGCATGAGCTTTTAATACAGCTAGCAGATTACTTATTTGCATTTTATATTTGATTTTTCTAAATTGTCTTTATACTTGCTAGTGAAAGAAAGAAAGGATAAAAATTAAATAATTCTCTGCAGGTAAGTTAAGAAAAGATTGATTGAAGTAGGATACTTTAAGATTCAGCTGTGTGTTTTAGGAGAGGATTCAGAGCCTGAAACAAAGTATAGAATTCATGGCTGATCTGCAGAAGACAAGGAAACAGAAAGATAAGATGGAACAGCAACTAACTGGAGAAGATGAAAATGGTTCTGGGAAAGACAAAGGAGAATCTGTGGATGGTGATACCAAAGCATTCAAAACACCCAACAAAGACCACAAAAAGTGAAGTATTGTTTCATTACTGATTAGAGGATACAGCTCTTTAAAGACACTGAAAGATGACAACTATTAGGGACTAGTAGATGTGGGTTTCTCTGGTACAGGATATACACTAAGAGCCCTTCATCTCAAGGGAGCGAAATTTATATAAAGCATTATTGTATGCCAAAAATATATGTAGAATCTTTTATATAGTACCATCATTTTTTGTGGAGGTAACCCTGTACTGGTCATCAACTCCATTCCTTCAGTTGTTTTTTATTTTAGTGTCTCTTTCACATAGATAGCACTGTTTTGAAGAAAAATTTTAAATATCCCAGTACAAAATAACTATTTAGCCATTTGCATGTACCAATTATTTTGTGCATAACACTTGTATTTGAAACTTGTATGTTCTGTAGCCTATGCATTTACACTTTCTAAATTATCTTTTAATATCTAGGAATACTTCTTTTAATGTTCCGAAATACTAGTGAATTCATTTTCACAGATTCAAAAATAGATACTAAAATCCAGAGTATATGAATTAATTTTACCCAAAATATTCTTGTTTGTTGTGGGGGAGTAATGATGTAAAATCTGACAAGCTGCCAAACTAGGACATCTGTATGGCTAAAGTAAACTAAACAAAGGCCTTTACAGTCACTAATTTAAAAAGCATTTGTGGGTATAAGTAGTGTCTGTCACATTTTTTCCTGCTATATTAAAACAGTTTGCATAGTTGACAGAAAAAAAAATATATTCCACTGTATCCTTTCCTAATAGCCAGTTGGTGTCTGTTAAAGCTAGTAATTAAGACACGTCAATTTTATTCACAGAAAAGACAAAGACCTACTTGAAGACAAATTAAGAAACAATAGCTTGGAAAGGGAACAAGAGCAGATTGATCGCATTGTTAGAGAATCTGGAGGAAAGCTAACAAGACGACTTGCAAACAGCCAGGTAAGTCTTGGGGTGTTTGGTATAGTTTGGAGTATGAAGACTCCATTCACTTTTTCATGGACCAGGCTCACTTAGCATCTTATGTCAGTTGAAACTCAAGGGGTGCTTTTACTACAGTTTACATCATTTTACATGAGTAATCATGTCCAAGATAAGAGGGGGGTGGGGAGAAGGAAGGTTACCCATTGAACACATGCTGGATTTCATCAGCAGAGCAAGTTCAGCTTAAGTTTCTTGAATTTTTAAATAAAGTAACAGAAAAGGTTGAATACTAAAAACTTCAAAAAATATCTCAAATCTGACCTGCAAAAAAAAAAAAAAAAAAAAAAAAATTCCCTCATAGCTCTGAATTCTGAAGCAGTCAGATATCTGAGCAAAAATTGTTAAATACATAGGAGGAGGAACACAGTTTGGTAAAATTGACCTACTTTTCTATCAAGTATGAGTTACTTATTTTCTTAGTCTTTACAGAAATGTTACTATTTCTTGTAACTTGGTAATTCCGAGATCAGTAACAGTTATCTAGCGAGAGCAAAAACAGTAGGAGTATTCACTGTGAATTTGACTGATCTTTCCAAATTGCTTTCTAATTCATATAGTTGGAAGTGTTTCATTAGAGGTTTTTATAAATCTAAGAGCTGTGAATTTCAGCTAGCGTATAAAATAAAATCTTATTTCAGTGTGAATTTGAAAGAAGAAAGCCAGATGGTACAACAACTCTGGGCCTTCTTAATCCAGTTGACCTTAGTGCAGGAGGTAAGTTGGCATAGTTCTGGTAACAAATAGCTTCCACCTACCTGTTCTGTAGCTTTTTTTGCTGGGGTAGATGGGTGAATGGTGCCCAGCAATCAAATGGTTCTTAATAGCCTGATAATTTGAACTTTAAAAAGTTGCAGCTGATCACTGTTAAGAGGAACTGGAGAGAGCCCTCAGTGGCTTCTCCATTTTGCATCACCTATTTGTGGGAGGTGCAAGACACTTCTTTTGTCATAGAGATGGGACTACCAGTCATATGCTAGGGCACATTTAATTTCTGGACTACCCTTAAGTCAGGATCATTTGTAGAGTGAAGTCTGTGACCTGAAGGGTCAAAAACCTTTCAAGAACTGGGAACCACCTGGGACCTCAATCATTTGTAACATCAGTACCATCTGTGTAGTGCCACTAGCTGGAAGGGTGCAGGTGCTTGATTTTTTAACTGCCATCTCACTGCAGATTTGAACTGACAAGGTCTCGAATAGAGTGAAACCATGCTGAAAGTTTGACTTCTCCATTCCCCTAATTTGTGCAGTAGGAAATCTCAGCAAGAATAAATAAATTTACAATCAGATCCTCTTTAACAATATAGCCTTTGTTAGGGAAGGAAGTAAAGTAGTGAAAACATCTAAGTTAAAATCTTCTATCCTTACCTAGTGTTATCGCTTAAACTAGTATTATCGCTTACTTACGTCTGACTTCATGTTCATGACTACACATAGTCTTTAATATGAAACAGTTGGACAAAAACACGCTTAGAGTTGTATCCTGTATAATCTGAAGCCTCTGTCTATGAGTATTAAATGAGTTTGGATGTCTTCCTATGTCAATGAACAATGCCATCATTACTTTTGTATTTTGATTATATCCTACAGAACCGGGTTACTGCCCTGTAAAGCTGGGTATGACAGCAGGGAGACTTCAGTCAGGAGTTAATACATTACAAGGGTTCAAAGAAGATAAAAGAAACAAGGTTACTCCAGGCAAGTGCTGAATTTTTTATTATATTTGTTATTATTTTAATTCTTTTTGTATAAACAAAATATGTTGGTCTCATTACTCATACAGTTTTGAACTTTTTAATGATAAAGCACATCTTTGCATATATTTATCACACAAGTAAACAGCACATCACAAATTTACACGTACAAAATGGGAGCTACATTCAATAAAATCTTCATCTATATTGAGAAGAGGAACTATGCCAGTGAGGTACAAAGGTTTTTGCTAAACATGTTTTTTTCTTAAGAACTATGTTCTAGAAATTTCTTTGGGGGGGATTGTTTTACAACTGCTTCTCACTTTTATCTGATATGTGCATACCAGAGGTGATAATCAGTGCTGTTGTTATTCATTAGTGACGTACTTGAATTATGGACCTTATAGTTCCTATGCTCCGACATATGATTCTACATTTGCCAACATCAGCAAAGAAGATTCAGACTTAATCTATTCAACGTATGGGGAAGACTCTAATCAAGGATCTTTCAGGTAATCAAACAGCTAGGATGTGTATTACAGTTTTCATCTATAGAAGCAGTTTTGTGCAAATCTCTGCATGGACTGCATCTTTGCTGCTGGAATGACGTTGCTACTGTCTCACAGCCTACTGTTTTTTTGTTAGTTTTAAGAAGCAAAAATTTAGTAAGAGAATTTGTATGTGATGTAAAATTAGCCCGGGCTGAAGGATTTTTATGGTACCAATACATAAGAACATAGAGCCTAGCACTTAATTATTATTAATTCGTAACTATTTCTGAAGGACTCATGTTAAAAACCAGGAAAATTATTGAGGAAAAAATGTTCAGACAAACTGAATTTTTTTAATGTTAATGAATTTTATTACTGCCTTGAGAAAAAGTAAGCTTTGTTAATGACAAATAGTGACCACATTACTGTGGTTACAGTGGGAGATCTGAGTCCAAATGAGGTGATTCCTAATTTCATTCTTAAATAACATGTATATTACTTGATTTTCCTACTATTTGCTACAGCAAAAATAATTAATTCCCATTGCTTCTATTATTCCTGCTTGTAAAAATGTCAGAATGTAAATCCTTTTGTTTTATGAGAACTCAGGAATAGAAGATATTCATATTTATATTCATATGAATATAAATTCATATGAAATATAGGAATACTTAAGTACAGCGCAAATGTTAAGTGGCTGTGCAAGTTTGCTGTCAGTTTCATGCAGCTGCCTGAAGCAGTATACTTTTCATCCTTTTTCAGGTTTTATAAGTAATCTGAATGTGTTCCTAGGCTGCAAAAGCCATAGATTTTAAACAAAAGCAAGCTATTTAGATTAAATTCTATGCTGTTTTTTGTGTTTTCCATTCTGTAGATATTAGTCTGCCTTTACCTAACAAAACTTTTTACTGTTGAATGTTAGATACAGAAGTGGTTACCTTAACTATCTTTTAACCTTCTAGCATTCATGAATTTTTGATGAAATCACAAGATTATCCTTTCCTAATGGCTGATAGTTTGCTTGATGTTCTAACTAAAGGAGGACACTCTAGATCTCTCAGAGAACTTGAAGCGGTAAGAGTGAGTTTGTGGACTTTCTAGTCTTTATTTTTGCACATAAGCCATAAAGCTAGAGAAAGATGATACTGATCCTATTGACAGGCCCCCTTTTAAGCGGTAAAATTTGGAAGTGGAGATACCTTTGTCTCCAGTGGATGGGTCTTCTGGGAAGAGATTATGCTGGTTTGTTAATTAATGAACTGTGAAAAATTACAAAATATCGTAGGTTACCCAGAGTCCCATGGCCTTTTTCTGTCTATTCTACCACAAGCACTTAGAAAGAAAAGAGCAATATGGGGTTTAGAGACAAGGCAAACTCAGTTTTTTGTTTATTAGTTTCCATGAAAAGTTTAGCATGCCCCTAGCAGCCACTGTTTATGTCAGAATTAGTACCTAGTTTTTTTATTAGTTAACACATATTTGAGTTTAAAAGCACCACACTATGGAAAACCACTAAACAGGTAGTCCTCAAATGCTCCTGAGACTTCAGTACCCATATACATGTATGCCAAACATGACTGGTATCAGAGGAGCTGATGAGGTGAACAGCATGAGACTAAAACTTCATTCACAATCCTTGAATTAGTTGAGTATCTCCAGAGGGCAGTTGCTGCTAACTAAAAGTGTTCATTTGACCTACTTTCACATGAATGGAAACTTGAAATACAGATCATAGCTTCTTAGTAATGGTTCGTATATCAGCTAAACTAATACTGGAAATAGTTCATAGAGCAAAGATCAGCCCCTGGCCTCCAGTTCAGACCTCTGCTTAGCATTACTCTTTTCTAGTACCCAATAGTGACACTGACTTACAGGGTTCAGTTGCTACTGGTGCAAAATATTAAGAAATAGTTATGTATTGAAGCAGTATATTTCAGCCTCTAATCATCATGCTTCCTTTTCTCCCTCCTCCCCAGTAGATAATCTTTGAGGTGATGTCACTGGGGAAGAACACATGGATGTTTGCAGAGAGTAATAAAATGGATGCTATAAAAATGTATTTTTAGCAAACATTGGTATCTGAAAATGCTTTCTAAAAATAGTTGCTTTGTAACTTGGTTTTACAAAGAAAGCTTGCATCAGTTACCTCAGTTTAAAATACCATATTGTAAGGTGTTACTTTGACCTTAAGGAAAAGATAAGTAAGCTTTAATGCCTGCTTTAAAGAATTCTTTGTGTATTCAGCCCCTGGAGGAAACTGAAGGCACACATGAAAGAAGTGATGCAATAAAAGAAGTAAAGGTAAGATTATTCGTTTAGCTACTGTAAGCAACACGTGTAGCTTGTCAGTTATAAAACTGCCAACAATTGTAAAGCCTATGAAGCGACATCGAAAATTTGATTGTAAATATACACAATGTAAATCTTGACAACTGCATGCTATTTTGTAGGCATTTGCAGAATCTCCAAAATCTTCAAAAAGTTAATTCTTAATTTAGACTATATGTCAATAGAAGTGCAGGAAAATGCTTATAGGCTTTTGTCTGCAATTATCATACAATCCACTGGCACTTCTGGCTGACAGCTGTAGTTATTCTAATTACTTTTAACACGAACTTGTAATAAGTATGAAATACCATACCCCACAAGACTTAGCAATCTTTGAGTCATATTCTCAACTATCTTGTGTCCCTGTAGGCATACAAAATATCACTAAAATCATTTCATCTGACAAACTTTGTTCAGTTAAAGAAAGTATAGTAGTAGTTCTACTGAAAGGCTGCTCTCCTGAAGCTTTAACCTGCTGCCAGTTCCTGGGTTGTTTCTGACTTTCAGTCTCAGATTGTACATAAGTTCTGTTCTAGGTGAGATACCAATGTTTGAGTATGAAATAGTCAGCTGAGCAACTAAAGATCAGTAAAAACTTCATAGGGTGTCTTTACTTCTTTCCTGCTGTAAGTTGACTTCTTTTTTGTAGAGCTGATTAATTTTAACTAATTTGATATTCTGATTTCCCCAGAACAACTTTGTTGTTTCAGACTGATCTAAATATTATATAAATTATTTCTTGCTGCTTTTTTAGATTATGGAAATTGACATTGCAACAAGGTTGGACTCTGCTAATAATGACAGACTCACAGCACTAAAAGCTGTTACAAACTTCGGCATGCCTGTAGAAGAGTTTGATTCTGAGGGTAAGTTATCCTGGTACTAATAATTCTGATGTGTCTGTAACCTTTAATGAAAGGTAATTAATGTTCTTAGTCTCCTTGCATATTCAATCTTATGTATTTTACATCATAATGGAAGTAAACACACTCTCTTACTAACAGGACTTTTCTTCATTAAACAGAGGCTGAAATTTTCCAGAGGAAACTTGATGAAACAACAAAGCTTCTGAGAGAACTTCAGGATGCGCAAAATGAACGACTAAGTACAAAACCACCCCCGAACATGATTTGTCTTCTGGGTCCATCTTACAGAGAGATGCACTTAGGTAAATATACTTTTTCTGCTCATTTTGGGGGAATTGATCAAGTCTCACTGTTTTATAAAGGCAGAACTTGAACAGTGGGGGATTCTCTGCCCTGTTGTGTATAGTAGATTCATTTGTTGTACGGAAAGACAGATGCAAGTTTTAAACAGTAATGGCAAATATTTTTTTCTTTACTAAGTGAAATTCCCTAAAATTGAGAATTTTCTCAATGCCCCAGAGCAGATAGCCAAGCACCTCTAACTTCATGATCTTTCCAGTGTCTTTGAACAGGAGTAATTTAAATGTTACCGATTTTTTACTGTAAGGATAGTTTTCTTCTAGGCTAGTTTATTTTATTATAACCAATTAATAGCAATCACTTACTCTTCAATTATTCGAGCAAAGCCCCTTGTTCCACAGCTCAGTTCCAACAGCCTTCTCTGACAGGACTGTGTGAAGAGGGTATTTGTTCTAGGAGTAAAACTAAATTGTGCAATATCCACTACAGTGTATGTGGCCTAAAATAGCTAGCTCACTGACAAAAGATAAAACCCCCATTATTGCAGAAATATGACCAATGTTGGTCCAGTTCTCTGTCAGTGATTTTATATGCATGCTTGTACATGTAGCCTATGAGTACATCTACTACTATTTTTTATGTAGCGGAGAGAGTAACCAATAATCTGAAAGAACTGGCACAACAAGTGACTCCAGGTGACATTGTTAGTACATATGGAATCCGGAAAGCAATGGGAATTTCGATTCCTTTACCTGATACAGAAGACAGCGGGGTAGATTTAACAGATGGTGAGTATACAGAACTGTTTTGTAGCATCTGTTCAACTAAAACAAAGCCACATCTGCAAACCATTAGAATGGCTTGTGGTAGAACTTGGCAGTAACTTAGTTCCAGCTTTCAGTTATTCTCTACTTTTTAAAATTCTGTCTTTAATGGAAAGTTGTTGTGCTTGGTCTCAGTTCAAAATTAATCTTTGGAATACATGGAACTTTGTTTCAACTACTCAAAGTGGTTATTTTATCATTCATCTTATAGCACTGCCAAATTGTAAAGCTTGGCAAACCATTAAATTCTAGTTTTTCCATTTAGAATGAAGTTACAAGAAAAGAGTTAAAATTCCTCACTTGCTTAAATGAGGACATCGTGCTTCCTTCTTCCCCAAGCTTTTGGCTGTGCACTCCTTTTGCTTAATTTGGCCAGCCGTAGTGCTTTTTAGTTGACAGCATCAACTCATTTATCCAGCACGAAGTAACTACTGTTTTTGCTGGACTGAGGAGTTTGTTCAGTGAAAAACTTAAGTGCCAGAACCAGATCTCCCCCTTGTGGCAGCGGCTTATTAAGTCATGTAAACTGTGAAAGCATTCCTAGAATTTGTGTTTCCTCAATTTTTAAGACAGGCAAGAATTTAGTTTCAAGAAAGGCAATTCACACAACAAATTTGCACAATATGTGGCTTATAAAAGGTTTCAGGTCTCATGTGATTTAATGAGAAGAACAGGACTGCTTCAGTAACTTCTTTTCAAGGAGACTAAGAAATCTCAATTTGACAATTATTGAGCAATTTCTTTTTCGTAGTGTACTACAAGCCAGACTATGTAACAAACAAATTCTTGAGCTGTTACAGAGCACACAGTTAACTCAGGACTGTCTGTACAAATAACAAATTACTTCAGAAGTATTATATTGTATATGCACTTATTTCATTGACAAGTTCTAAATATACATATTGACCTGGTCTGTTGTACTCTTCCAGAGTTTCAAGAACCTAAAAAGACTGTCACCATCACTGAAAATGAATGTGGGCCAGTTAAAGTCTGAAGCTTCAGTTAAGTTTACAGGTGTTTGTTTGATTCTTTTTAAGAACCAGATAAACATTCTTCAGGTGCATTCACAGAGCATGTGTATATTGTGTGTTAAAGAAACTACTTTTGTTTATTAAATTTTGGAACTGAAATTTGAATTGTTTGAGTTTCTCCTGCTACTTAAAAGCATTTGATTATTTTTCTGTCATTTATTATTTTAAAAGACTTCAGCATTTAAGTTTTCCTTCCATTATTATATACCTGGAAAAGTCAAAGAATAAGTGAAAATGGGGTTCTGTATGGTGAAAGGACTCAACCACATGTTTCCAAAAGCACTGCTTTAGCTGTAGTTAAACTTGGTTGGGGCAAAAACTATTAGTATCTGAACACACAAGTTTCCCTCTTTAAAATAACCATGCAACTCTTATGATCACGAGGAACAGGAAAAAAAACAACACTGAATGAAACTGATGTAACCTGATAAATTAACAAAAGATCACCTTTGTAAGACTTTCAGCATAGATTAATTTCCTCATAGATAAGTAGCAACATCCATTCACAGTATTCTAAAAGTTGAAAGCTTTGATATACATCATGACAACAATAAGGTGAGACTTAACAAACTCATTAGCTGCCAAAGTAAAAAATCCACATTAATGTAGCAGTATTAACTCGGGTTGAGATGTGCATGTAGAAAACTTGAAGGTATTACTAAACACCATCTGAATAATTATTTTAAGCTTGTTTTCAGAAAGAAGGGCATATTGACTATACGTCAATTAAAAACATGATTCCCTTGTCACAAAAATTGCTTATAGTGTTAGTCTGTTTTGTCTGCATTCAGGCAGAGAGGAATTGAAGCATGGTGGCAGTATTACACAGAGCAAGAGTCCTGAACAAGAATTATTCCTATGGTGTAGTCGATTACTTTCATACACTTGTCTGGTGCTATACCGTTCTACCACAGACATCATTACCTATTTTTAAATATTGCTTCTTTTTACTGCATAATATTTATTTAAGGTTCCAGTGTTACTTTGGAGTGTTAACAGCAATGACATGCAGTAGTTCATCTCAATCTAATGATTTATAATATTTGTAGTGGCATGGAACTGAAATGAAGAGGTAACATAAAGACAAAACAGAATAATGAATTCCACTCTTCATTCCTAGTCTTATGGCCAACATCACCTTTATACTTCCTTTCTTCCTCCTCCTCTCTAAAAAGGAGCTGCAGAGGTATTTAATTCCATTTTAAAATTTTCAGTTCTTAAAACTCATTCCAAAAAGTTTGAACTGTCAGCCTGAATACTTCTCCAGTAGTTTCTGTTATCAAATCATCGCAGAATAGGTTTTTGTTTTCTTTAAATAAAATATTAACTGTTGTGCTTTTTTCCCCACAGTAGTGGCTAATTGTAGCTAATTACTTTGAAATACTTCAGGGAATGAATTTTTCAATTAATATTTAACTCATTTTCTTGGTACAAGAGACGGCAAGATACAACACATTATTGGCTCAGTCCATAGCATCTTATTTCCCATCATTTATCTTTCATATTGTGCAGTAGAAGGCCAGATGACAGAAAACAGAGCATGGAAATTTTTCTTTAGCTGTTGAATGTAAGTATATCACACTATGTATTTTCTACTTAAATAAATTCTCAAAAATATGAGTATCAAATTTACTTAGTAAGTAAAAACAATCTCATTAACTCTATAGAGATATATCTTATGTATCATGCCTCCTGTTTATGGGGAAACTTCATCAAAATAATTACAAAAAAACAAACAAGTTCCAGGAAGTTCTTTATTTAATGGTAAAAAGAAAAGTTTGTTCTTTAAAATAGATTCCTATTTCAAAACACATTATTAGCTCTTCAAATTAGATACAATGCCATTTTTACAGTTCAAAAAACCACAGTAATGCTGTAAAGATTTTCAAACAAGATTACTTCTTCAATCTTAAGTTTCACAGTTCTCAAGAAATGACTGCTAAAAACAATTACTTAAAGACAGTTGCCATGTAAAGTGAACTTATTCTCTGGTTGAATATAACTTTCTTTGTATACACTTCCAGTTCTGCTAAGTTAATGTCATTCTCAGCTATAACCCCTTTTTCTTTACATGTGGTTTCCAACTTTCTCCATTATGTAAGCTAAAATTGAGCAGTGTAAGTACGCAATGTCCTTTTAAAACCACGACAAGAAAACAAACAAACTACTAATTCCAGTTCAAAAGCTACAGCTTTTTATACCACTTCTGTAAATGAGGTTAAGTTTAAGTTATGCCCAAGCAAGTTACTAGCCTGATAGGCAATATAATGTAAACAAAAGCATTTCAAAATGCTGTTACAGACAGCCAATTTTTCATAGATAACTTACCCCTACGTTCTACTAGTTCTGTGAACAGAAACACTTCAGAGCCAGCTCTATCTATAGGCATAATGCACTTTCCAAAATATATTAGAGGCAAATCATGACTTTACGTAACATATGACATCAAAGACTGCTGAAAGGAGCCTTTGACACATGCATGGTCCTTGTAAAACAATAAATATCTCAAGATAAATGCTTGCTGAGCATCTGTTACTACAAATGCACAACATACAAGAGTAGCAAAAGCTGTTTGAAAGTTTATTCAATTGCAACACTGATCTGATACTGACAAGATGCCAAGTCTGAAACTTCCTTCTTCAGCTGAGTCCATACATGACCCAGAAAACCTCAAACCAAGGTTTTCTAACATGCTATTTCCTGTCGGAGGCTTACTACAGACAGTTTTGACCTACCAAATTGAAAAAGGCTGTAAGCACAAGTTTTAATCCACAGTTGGACAATATCTAGATTTGTTTCTGTCTTGAAACATAGTCACTTCATCTTCTAAAGAAATTACACAGTAATTAGAAAGTGGCAGTAATGCATATGACTGCTTGTTAAAAACTTTTCCAGTATAGCTTAGTAGTAAACCCAAAGATTAGTAAGTGCTGCTTTGTTTGTAGAAGTGTAAGGATTAACAAAGCAGATGTACAACTTACTAATCACTGTGCTGTTTAGTCATACTCCGTGTGGTATGAAGGGGTAAAGGGAGAATCCATCCTTAGTTAATGCATACATTTAGGCAGGAGATATTATTATAAAATACTGTCATTCCACCAACAGAAAAGAGATTGATTACAAGAAGTAGAAAAATGCTAATTTACAAACTAAGAGCAAGCTGATTTCCATGATCATCTTACCAATGCACCAAGCATACTTTCATGTACGAAAATGTTAAGAACATGATCAAAATGTTAAGAGCATGAAAATTTAAGAACATTTTTCCACACTTCCTTTTGTAATTTTAAAAACCAAACTGTTTCATAAGCTGCATTGCATTTCAAAGGAATTCAAACCAGCAAGTAGCTAGTCAAATTGGAGAAACAAAAATAGGAAAAAAAAAAAAAAAAAAGGAAGAAAAAAAGAAAGCCCATCTCAGTTGCAGTTCTGTTTGTACAGTATTAGAAACAGTAACAGTTACTATTTTATTAGTTCTGTTTTTCAGTTTCCAAACTGTTCAAAAATGCCCTCAAGGATACAGTCAGTATGCAGAATTCCAGCTGGATGTCAGTGATACAAGCCGTTATCTGAGCCCGTCTAACCAAGCATTCAGCATAAATGCAAAATGCAGGTGCCCAGTGCTCCTCAAGATTATTATTGTTGTTTTGGGTTCTTTTGAAATTTCAAGCCAGAATTTTTAAAGAACATTCTCCTATGTGACTACGAAATCTGCATGCAGATGCTAAATACAGAAGCACAGAAATACAAAGGATGATATGTATTAGAATGTAAACACTCAACTAGTTTAAAGATTTCTGAACAGCTGCTGGTCAGAAAAAACATTTATACTACTGTAGAAGATAAGATAATGAAGAAGGGATCCAAACTGCGCAATTAATTCCCTCCACAACCAAAGGAGCTCAGCACAATTATCATATGATATATTGGAGTTTACTTGCATTTCTCTTTCTGTTATTCAACTGTCTTCTGCCATGAAGTTTGTTTAGCATTAAAAGCAGGGTATGCGGTGCCCAGAGTATCATCTCAGTATGTCTGTGACAAATGCAATACTGTGTGCAGGTGTGTCAAAGAATGAAGCAGTGGAATGTTTTAAGGTGGTAAAGAGTTCTACAGTGCATCCACACAGGTGGTTACTGGAGCTGTTAGACACTCACAGTGCAGGGAAGGACAGGAACTAACCGAAAATGCTTCATGCAAATTCCAGGTAAATTCTCAAATAACTTCGGGAAAATGTAGTCTTTTTCAAACTGGTGGTTCCATGTCTTCTACAAACTTCTCAGAACTTCTTTCAAAAAACAACAAACATAACAACATTCTCCGATCTTTTGAAGTAGAAGACGTATGAAAGTATATATAGTTTTGAATAATCTCCTTTACATAAGGAGGGAAATTTTAAGTCTTCACAGAAGGGAGGCAGTTCTAAGTCTACTTTGATTAACTTTGTCATAGCCTCAGTTCAGTCCAATACCTTGGAATTTGGCCGTCTCAGTGCAAACAAAGTAGGTCCTCAGTTCTCCCTTGCCTTTGACATTAATGAGTCCCCTACATTCACATGAATATCCCAGCTCCTGTAGTATTCTACTTGTTTCTTCTGTGACCTTTGTGTGAAAAGAATTAGAAAACTCCTGTGAAATTCTACTTATTATTCAAATAAATAAATAAACAAACAATTAGAAATAATTTCTTAGACATTCCAAGGCTCACGTTTACCTGGATTTTCCCAAGTTCCCCCGTACTCTCCATTCTGCTAGCAACGTTAACAGTGTTGCCCCAAATATCATACTGTGGTTTCCGAGCACCAATTACACCAGCAATCACAGGGCCATGATTTATCCCTGTATAAATAAAAGCAGGAGTCATTACTAAAGTAGGTAGTTATATGTTACCTACCTTCATTATTAGCTATAAATTGTGACCTTCAGGGAAATAAATTAAAAAAAAAAAAAAAAAAAAAAAAAAAAAACCTCTAACCCTGCTACACTTTTCTGGCAGTATTATCACTGTTCTATAAAAATAGTACTGAACTTCATGAGATGGGAGGTCACTCATTCATTATATAATGGAAGTCCAAAATGAGCTAGGGCAGAGTTTATGCCAAAGCAAAACGTTTCTACTTTAAATATATAGAAATATTTATTTCTATAATGACAATACTGTCTTTAGCTGACAGTTAATAATTACAGACTACCTCCCTCTTCACCCATACCTGTAATTTTCTCCAAACTCATCCAGCTGCTGTCTTCCTATTGCTCCTTTCAGTGATTAGAAAAGCCCATCCCTGACATTCCTATAAGTTTGGCATATTTAAAAAGTGAGACAAGACAACACTACCTTCAGCTATTCATCATCCAATAATAATAAAATTACTGTATTCAGTTTTAAGCAGGGCTCCACAGAACTCCATTTACTTAAGTCATCCTGCCTCATTGTTAATTTCCAAGGAGCTGCAGAGTTCATGTTCTTCACAAACTGAACTTACCAATACGTAAGCGGAAATTGTTAAAGGAATGTCGGTTGATTCCATCCAGTTTACTCATCAGGGCAATTCCATATTCCACCATAATCCCAATGTGTGCATGCTGTCTCTCCTTATCCTACCATTTGCAACGTGTTAATGATCAAATAACAACACAGATGATCATATTAGACTGGTTTATATTCAAAACCAGTACTGTTAACGAATAAAGTATATAAGGATGAGGCTACACAATGAAATTGCACAGTTCAACAAATATTTAAAATGGATTAAATTCAACTGGCATGGCTAGTCATAATGAATTTATGTCTCTCCTACTGAATTCACAGAATTGCACAGAATCACAGAATGGCCGAGGTTGGAAGGTACCTCTGGAGATCATCTGGTCCAACCCCCCAGCCAAGCAGGGTCATGCAGTGTGCATTGCACAGGATGGCATCCAGGCAGGTTTTGACTATCTCCAAAGACAGAGACTCCACCATCACTCTGGGCAACCTGTTCCAGTGCTCTGTCACCCTTACAGTAAAGGAGTAAAGGTTTCTCATATTCAGCCAGAATTTCCTGTGTTTTGGTTTGTGTCCACTGCCTCTTGTCTTGTCGCCAGGCACCACTGAAAAGAATCCGGCCCCATCCTCTAGACACCCTCCCAGTATTTTATAATTCCATATTTAGAGTTCCATATTTAATGTATATGCTATATAACATATAGGAAGAGCACCTGCATGCATCCTAATGTCACATACAATCCTGCTAGCCTGAGTACAGAAACTGGTCTTAATTTTTTTGGGTTACAGAATGTTTCAGATTCAGATCTAATGAGATATTTGAGGCTTCTCTTTTTGTGCCAGTTCTCAGCTATCTAAAGCTTCCTGTCAAATTATAAGATGGCTTTTTCTCTGGCAGCCATTCTTCCTTATCTCCAGAGCTATTCTGTTATGCATCTAGAAATGCTAAGCTACTGTAATCAGAGATAAAAGATGTAAGAAGTATGCAGTCTTGACTCTTGCTTAGAAACTGTGAATTCAATGAGACAAAACAGTTTTGTGATCATCCACATTTCAGAAAGTTATCTTGGTGATTTACTTCCTTTTTTCCATCACACTTCATTCTGCTACTTTGAAACATACATGCACACACACAGCTTCACGAAACACATACAGCACTGACGGTAGATTTCAGAAAAAAAAAAAAAAAAAAACACATACCTGGTTGTTCTCTTGGCCTGGTGTAACACTGAGGCCAGCTGCTGCCATATAAGTGCTTCCAATGGTTTTTATTTTTTCAACACCACTAAATTTAGGTTTTAGCAAGAGCTGTTTGAAGGTAAGGAAAATAGAGACAGAGACTTTAATAGAATATTTCTGTGTGTGATTTAACCGGAAATCCTATGCTGCCTGCAATAAACACTGGACATCTGTAGGAACACTATCAATCACATGAATGTTAGATAAGAAAGCACAAAGTGTTCATTTAATCTTTTTGCTCTAATAGCTCGTAAGAGAAATGAAGCAACTACTGAAATTCACAACTTTGAAGCCATACTACTAACGAATTAGATGATCCCATCAGATTGAATATATTTTATTTCGAAGATTTCAAGGCTGAACTCAAAATATTAGTTAAGCATAAAAGCCTTTTTTTTTTTTTTTTTTTTTTCTCTTTCCACGGCTAACAGATCTATTGAAACATTTTGCAGCAAAACCATAATCCGGTCCATTTTAGCCAGAAGCTTAATTACCTCATCAAAATCAGCAATGATTTCATTTAACAGCCGCAAGCATTCCAGACCCTCTTTATTGACATCACATTCAGTATAGAACACCTTAAAATCTGGCACTGATGCAAACATGACACAGACACAGTCATAAGATTGATGGTACCAGTCCTACAGGAAAACAAACAGTATAGTTAGATATTGTCTGCAGCTGACTTACACCACAGGCACTCAAAATTATGATTATTGTTTGCAAACAGTAATCAAATCACAATTTTCTTTGGAAGCCAGCTACAGATCTTTACAGTTGGTTTGTCCAATTTTATCAGAAACATTAACAAAGTTGATGTGCCTAAGGAAAAACTGCTGAGATATCTACATATCTCAAAGATTCTTATCTGTTCTGGACAGTGCCTGTTTTCTCCCACTTACCATAGCTTAGAAATCAGCAAAATATTTATTCTGATAACATGCTGGCAGAATCAAAAATGTCTTTTAAAAATCACTATCAATGAACTTTTCTCACAGGGTTGTTACCACAGAGATACTATCTGTTGGTCAACTAACTTCTTTAGAAAGAAGGTCTATCTTCTCCAGTGAATTATGGTCTTTTGAATGCAGTAAATCATTAAATATTTGCCAAATTCACTCTGCCCCAAAGCTGAACAATCAGTTCTGAAAAACAAATTTCAGAAACTGACACCAGAAGTTTGTGCTTTCTGAGCCTGTCTAGATAGCAGATTAGGTTTACAAAGTTCTTGGGATACAAACAAGATGCAAAATATTGCAGTGTTCTGTGTGCTTGTTGGCCCAATGTTCTGTGTCACACTGGTCCAATTTACTGTCATTCATATGTTAGAGACTAAACATACCTCATTTCGTTTTTCCCCAATGAAATATGCAGCGACATGTGCTGGAAGTACATTTTCCAGCAAAAGCCTGTTAACATTCTCCATTGTTTCAAACTGTTCATGTTCTTTTTTAAACTTATTCTTCCACAGACAATCCAGTCGACAGTAATAATCAATCTGCAAATGAATCCAATACCCTAACTTAAATCCATATAACATCTCACTTAAATATATAATGAGTTAAATTATTTCAAAAGCATAGTAGCCGTAAGATTTCTTCAAGACATTTTGAACTTAAACAGTTATGAACTGTGTGCCTCAAAAACGGAAATCAGAAAAATATGAAGCAGTCACTACAAATGAATGCCATTAAGGTAGCATCAGATGTATGTACAACAACGGTATTTTAATAAAACAATAACAACAACAATAATAATCACAGTAATAATACAGTGATGGTTTTGAATTGAATTACTACATTTAGGATAAATAATCACAATGGATTCAAATTGCAGGAATTTCTAAAAAGTTCTGACTTCTGTAATATACATACTATTGAAAAAATAAAAACGTTCCTGCCCTTTCACAGTAAATTTTTTTGGCATTATCTACAGTCCACAAGTACAAGAGAAAAAAAGATAAAACTATATACATTAATTTAGCGCACAATTTCAATAAATGACACGTTTGCATTGTATTTAAATCAACTTGCTGCAAGTAAGAGAATTAACCTATTGCTTTTTATATACATACCTGTTTTGCAAGTAATATTAGGGTTACATAAAACAGAACCAGATATATATTAACCATTATCCTCGGCTCTTCAATGAAAAGCCTGAAAACAAGAAAACAATACAAAATCATCTGTATCCTTTAAGAAAATCCACACGACTAAGGGTTGGTTTGAGAGTGGGATGGGGAGCAGAAAGCATAGCAGAAGAGGATGTCTTTGTGCACATATATATTACCAATTCATTCGTGCCAATAGCTGCCTGGTTACCTGATTACCCTGATAGTGAAGAAAGATAATCATTCAGTTCAGTACATGAACTGTGTCTGACACAATGACAAAATGGTGCTGAAACCCTGTTAAGTAGCTATTGTAATGAGATGTTCCCTCCCCACACTGTCCTACAAAAAAAAAAAAAAAAAAAAAAAAAAACATAGTAAACAGAACCTTGAAATAGGAAAACAAACTTTCTTATTGTAGTGGGTTTACATGGCAAAGTTTTGGTAGCAGAGGGCCATAAGGGTGGCTTCTGTGAGAAGGATCTAGAAGTTGCCCCATGTTTGGTAAGGGCCCCACTGTTGACCAGAGCCGAGCCAATAGGCGATGTTGTTTTGTGCCTCTGTGAGAGCATATTTAAGACAGGGAAAAAAAACGCTGCGCCACACAGCAGCTGGGAGAGTGAGAGGAGTGAGGAACAGCCTTGCAGGGACCAAGGTCAGTGAAGGAGGAGGGGGAGAGGTGCTCCAGGTTTCGGAGCAGAAGTCCCCTGGGCCCTGTGGTGAGGACCATGGTAAAGCAAGCTGTCCCCCTGCAGCCCATGGAGTACCACAGTGGAGCAGGGTTCCACGCTGCAGCCCATGGAGGAGACCACGGTGGAGCAGGTGGCCCTGCACCGACGGAGGCTGCTGCCTGTGGAAGACCCCTGCCAGAGCAGATTCTGGGCCGGACCTGTAGCCCGTGGAGAGGAGCCCACACAAGAGCAGGTGACCTGGCAGGAGCTGCTGCCCGTGGGGGAGCCAGGTTGGAGCAGTTTGCTCCTGAGAGATGGACCTCATGGTACGGACCTATATCTGGAGCAGTTCCTGAAGAGCTTCTGCCTGTGGGAAGCCCACACCAGATCAGTTCAGCAAGGACGGCATCCCATGGGTGGGACCCCACAGCACAGGGGATGAGAGTGACTGAGAAGGAGCGCTACAGACTGACCATAACCCCCACTCCCCTGTTCCCCTGCGCCACTCGGGGGGAAGAGGTGGAAGAGGGTGGATGGGGGGGGAAGGTGCTTTTGATTTCTTTCCTTTGTTTCTCACTTCTCTAGCTTGTTAGTAATAAACAATAAATCTTACTGTCTCCCTATGCCGAGCCTGTTTTGCCCATCACAATAATTACTGCGTGATCTCCTTGTCCTTATCTCAACCTTTGAGCCCTTTTCATCATATTTTCTCCCCATTCCTCTTTGAGGAGGGGGAGTGAGAGGGCAGTTGTGGTGGAGCTCGGCTGCCCACTCGAGCGGAACCACCACACTTGTTTGTGGAAGGGAAGCTGATAATAAATAAAAACCTGAATTTCTAAAGCAAATGTAACCATTAAATCACACCTGTACAGAATTCCACAGAAATCTGAGAGATCATTCACATTTCATAGTAAAATCAGTCTCTTAACACATTATTCGTTTTCACTAATGTATCAAAGTAAATTCTTGTGATATGAACAATCTGGGATTTCAAGGCAAAATTAAGAGCTCATTTAGGCTTTTTTAAGCACTGAGAACTCACAGCTAGCCTCTGCAAAATAAAATAATCCTAATCTTCAACTATGAGAATATGCTAAGAATGTAGGAAACAGACTTGCAAATGAAGAGTAAAAGCTTTCCACATGTGATTTTAGTATTATTGTAGTTTCTTCAATTAGATCAGATAAGTTGCTGTTACTGTTCAAATTATCATGTAAGCAAATGAAGAGTTCACTATCCTGTTGGGCACATCCGGCAAACGCAGCTTAGGAATCAGATTTATCAAGGCTTCACTTCGCATCTTACAAGAAAATCTACCCTACTACAAGACTAATATTCTACCCCTTCTTTCCCTCCAGTCTTTAACGCAAGCTAATTTTCCAGATATCTTAAAAGCCACATGGTAGAATTGTTCAGGGAAACAAACAAACAAACAAACCCCACACCTCCACTCTCTTTCCTTTCCAAGTGAATAAACAAGTACAAATGGTGATACGGTCTAATGAGATTTCTGAGTCATTAACTTTACAAAAAGGTTTATAATGTCTGATTCATGCCATTATGGTATTTCAATATTCTAGAATGCGTACAAAGATCCAACATCTTAAATAGAATATTATTGTTCATAAGAAACTTCATACTGCACCTGGTATGGTTGACGGATAGACTCAAGTTCCAAGGCTCTGGAAGGGTATTGAAAATGAAGAGGTATACAGTCACAGCAATAGACAGGAGGAGAACCTTGAGTTCGAAGCTCATTTGAAGAAATACCGAGCAAGCAATGAACCCCAAAATGCAGCAATATGCATAATACTGTAAAAGAAGATTTTAAATGCAGTTGTGTTATTCACACTTTATGCATGTGCAACATTCAAGCCATAGCAAATGCTTTAAGTTCATGACCATCATAAAAAGAAATTATAACCACTTAATCCTTTATTTTTAACTGTACTAAACGCAGAATTTAACGCTTTTTATAGCTACTAGTTTTTAATTTGTTAAAGATGAACATTTAAACAAGAAGAATTACATTAATATGAGTGGTATGAGTGTTGAGAATTTATTTTCTGAAGACTAGTAATTTAAGCAATTACTTATTTCAAGGTCAGGACTAACTTACTTTATATTCCAGTGAACTGGCTCTGAAGCACAAACTCCTGAATTCTGGTCCTCTTTTTAATAGTGCTCCCTTTGTAACCTTAAGCTGATAGCATATTCCCATCTCCCCAGCTTGTAACATGTAAGGCTGTGAGCAGCTCTCCAACCTTAGGCACAACTTCTGCATGAGAACTTTGATGCATTATCAAGCTAGAGCCATTATCCAATGGAAGGCATGAAAAAATTCATAAGGAAATCACAGTGCAAGCCTGGCTTCCACATTCAGCGAGCAGCTGGGAACTTTCAGAACATCAGTTGCTACAGAATTCATTGCAGAGACAGGATTGCTCTCCGCTGCCACAGGTACAGATGTGGCTTACTTCAGTCTACAGACAATTCAGAAATTACCTCTGCTTCTGTTCCTCAAGAGTTTATTTATCTTTATGCACATAGGATCACATTATAGCAGCTTTTCACCCATAACAGCACTGACAGACCTACCACATATCTGGGAGATTTTTAGACTAAGCAAAAATTTCTGATGAAGAAAATGAAGCTAGAAAAATTTTTTGGACAACTCAGAATCAGACCACCTATAGCAATGCATTGTACCAACTTTGTCATCCTAATGGCTTTGAGTATAACTTTCAAAAGATAACAAGCACTCAGTTTCAACCCCACAGCCAACCCTCTGAGAGCACAAGTCTGTTTGCCATTTAAGCCTTTTCATTCTGCCACAGTACTTTACTGTGATAACTGCAAATTCAGTTCTCATTTCACAAACAATCACCACCCTGTTCTGCTGCTTTTCCTCAAAGTTCTAGACCTACTTTTAATTTTGCCTTTTTGTTGTTGTTTAAAACATCAAAAGTCATGCTTCCTTCATCACTGCAACAACAGCAGAAACATCTCAATTTCCTTTAGAACTGTGATGCTGCCAGATGCCTAAAAAGCTGTTTTATACAGCAACAGAACCTGCCAGTTATCGAGAATATATATAGTATTCAAATATCTGAGTTTTAAAATAAAACATATTCACTACTTACAGTTTTCTCAGCGAAGTATTCAGTTGTGTTTCCAAAAGACTGATTTTCAGGCTTGCAAGAATAGAAAATTACTAGATGAGTACAATTTGCATTACATTATGTATGACTTTTCTGTCACAAGGACTTCGATTAAAAGGGTCCTCACATGACCTACTATGCATTGTTCAATAAAATGCTCCTCACCTGAAGGGTTGACCAGGTGACAAAGGAGCATCACAAAGATTTGAACAATCTCAAAATAGAAAGCTATTCTGAAGCTAAAGAGCTAAAATACTACATCAGTAGGAATAATCCTTTTGTGCAGTTAACGAGTGCTGCACCTAACTATCCCTAACACAAATGCCAGGGAACACCTCTCAAAAGTGTTGAGTAACCAAAGTAAGCCAACTTTGGCTTTACCCGTAGTATGAGACTTTTGAAAATCCATAGAAGATGCACAGTAAAGTCATGGGTAATAACAGAAAATATTGCTAGAACTGCCTTGTGGCAGTAGTGATCTTTGTGTTCAATGGTTTAAGAATTCTGTTTTAATAAAAGCAGGAAAAGATAGCAAAACACTGCTATCCATCTATATTCTACACACTATCCAAGCCTCATTTCATTTTATCTTAGAAATGAAGACATTACTCACATAGATGGTGCCATTCACGTAATTTGATCTAGTAAAGTTTGCAGTACTGTTTTTCCCAGTAGTCTGATTTGTTAGCAAGAAAGAAAAAAAAAAAAAAAAAAAAAAAAAAAAAAAAAGACAAAACAACATACAAACTGGTTAGCAGGTAGTCATTCATTTTAAGATTTTTTGCTGCATGTTATACAATGAGTCCTGATTTGGCTCTCTTTCAGTGCTACTGCAACTTAAGTGTTAGAACTCCATATCCCATATAGCTTCAATTAACTATACATTCACACGCAAGGTAACGAGAAGGTTAGAATTGCCAAGTATTTACTTACTTTTCTATTTGGGGGTGAAGTTTCGCATTACAGCTAATCTAATCTAAGAGCTAACTGGCACAGACATTATCCTACTGTCTCCCCCACCAGTTTCACAGCTGCTGTTCCTGTTTTCTTTTGGGCTGTCTCTGGTGGTGTTTAAATGACACCACTGTGAGTTAATTCAAGGACCCAAGCCAGCAGAAAAACCACCTTACAAAAGCTACAATACAGCTTTCAGAATAAACTCCCCATGGAATCAGGAGAATGGCAGACAGAACACAGGATAGGAAGAACATCACCTTTGCTAGCTAGCTATCAGACAGGTTTAACTGTTAACATGATGTCACATAAAGCTTGTTTAAAACAAAACACAAAAACACAAATGACATGGTCTTGAGCATAACATAACTCCAAAGGGTAATTTTCATGTGTGTTCCCCAGGTGCAACAAAATACTCAAACTAAATTTAAAAGATGGATTCTGCTTGCTTCTTAGTCTAGCCACAATGTCTTTGGTTTTAAAAGAGAGCTGAGCTATACACCTCCCCTCCACCACCTATATTGTTCCTAGGTAGTGAGCATAACAGAGTAAACCACTTAACCTACATCAGCCAAACATTTAAACCCACATAAAATACTTGAAGACCGTCTTAGTGATGATAGTCATAATCAACGGTAATTATAAATGCCATCTTGAAAGCAAGAAGAGGTGACAGAAACATAGATCTCAAGTCTATTGCAAGAACTTCTAGTTCTACAAACTAGTCTTTTTTTGCTTTGAATTATTTTACATTTTTACAATATTCAAAATATTTTTTATTGTTAATTTTAATGACATTGTGCATTACCCACGTGTAAATCAACTCAGGTGGAAACTGGACATCAGAAAAAAAGCAAAAAGCAAAGTAATTGATAAAAAGAATAAAGAACATTGCTCGAAGTTACAATATGTTCACAGAATGAAGGTAATGTGATTACTTACCAAGTTGAAGATACCTATAATCAGCAAGGCACCTATAGTGATGACTGCTAAAGGAAGCCTAAGTAAAGGCATTGTTTCCACCTTTTCTGAGATAGCACAAAGATGGCGCAGAAAAAGCCACCTTTCTGAGCAGTGCTTCTGTAAAATAAAATAAAATAAAAATATAGTTTTAATGACATGACCAACATTTTGGTACGTGTGAAGAAATATTTATAAATTTAAAAATACTTTTGTCTATGCAAAAGAGTCAAGGCTCATTGTTAGGATCCAAATTTAGAGCTCTGAATCTAGTAATTCAGATTTAATGCCTCATGCCTTAAATTCCAGACTTGGAAATTGAGGTAATGACTTCTGATTTCAAAACTTATCAGTGTTATCATTGGGGGATAACATTTTTTTGAATGTCTACTATAAAAATAGCAAACTATGATCTGATTGAAATTGCTAAATAAATATTTATAAAAACATAGTGACAGCCTGCGCTGTATTTTTTATTCAGCTATATAATACTTCACTAGAACTAAAGTTTCAGATGACTACATCAAAACCAAAGACAGTTCCCTTGCCATCCTAATAGCCTTCATTTATTGCTTCAGAGAAAATATATTTGGTAAAGCATATGCTTTTAGAAGACTGCAAACATTGTTCAAGGACGCTATACTCAAAGACCGCCAGTGTAAAACTCAAGCCTGATGCAGTTGTCATCTTGGAATTTTCTTTTTTTTTCTCTGTGTGTTTTACATACGTAGAAACTATACATGGATACAGATACACACACATCTCTATATAGACATACACACATATAAAATCCATATAAATAAAAACTACTATGTAAATGCCGTGCATGTTACCTATTTTTAAATTAATAATAAAATTTTACATATGTAGAGTGCACTGTTTTTACCTTTCCCTTTTACGCAATTTGAACCTGGCTCTGTAAGAGACCACCTTTCTGTGACAGATTTCCTGGAAGACCACCCTCATTAGTTTGCAACAAGATGATGGTGGGATGATCTCAACAGAACTTCAAAGTGCTCTCCCACCCTTGCTCTAGCACAACGAAGATTTGATGAGTGTAAGGAGCACTCTAAAATTCCTTCCCTCTCCAACCCCCAGCCTCCAGACAGTTCTTGGAGAAGAGATGGAGTTTATTTCATTTTGCACAGTTGAACTCTGTCACTACAGGGTGTTTTATGTATTTTTAAACAGCAATTGCAGACATTTAATGATGCAATGAAAAATTGATGTAATGGTGAATTATGGTGAATTTCGAATTCTAACAGCTATGAAATCGTTGTCAATGAATTATTCATATGTTTGTAGCTTTCACAGGGCTTTACAAATGATTATGAAAACTAACCTTGCATTCAAACTCCTTGAGAATTTAATCTTGTTTCCAGTATGGAAACCTCGGGATTTACAACCAAAATTACTATTAAGGATAAACACGGGAAACAAACAAACACAAACATAAAAGCAACCCCATCACACAAGTGTTAATACACTCTTCCCTCCTAGCCATCTATTCTGGCACTCAAATAATTTCAAATTACAGTAAGAACTTCAAAAGATGAGAATCTGTTTCAGACAGTCCAATCTACTGGTAACCTAAAGTTTCAGGCTTCTGCAACTCTTATTGAAATAAACAGCTTAATTCATCATCCTGTAAAATAGACTGAATTGTCAAATTATATCCATCTGCTTTTTAAAACTTACCATACATTTCTCAGCAAAGCATACAAGCAAAATAAGTACAATGATGATAGCAACAACACCAAAGGAGATTCCTAGTTTTGCAGTTCTAAACAGAAAAGAAAGCATTAAATAAAAGTGTTAAATGAAAATGTTTTTCAGACTGCACGTCAGACTAATGTTTGCTAACAGCATTTCTCAAAATTATAAATAGATTGTTCTTTTCTAATGGCACTGGATGTCCATAAAATAGCATAAGTTATTGTTGCTCTCTGTTGCATAAATATAACTTTAAATTATTCCACTCTGTCACTAAGGGCCTGAACCCCCACGCATAAATCACATGGAAATTGCGCTGTGATAGCTGTGAAAAAAAGCAAGTATCCCATAAAGGTCAAAAACATCAAATATCTGCTTTCTTGGAGATATGAGAAGAAACAGAAATTCCTTCCTTTTAGCTCTATTAAAAAAAAGGATTGCTGATCACTGTTTATTTTTTAAACCAAATAAACCCATTTTTCTATTCCTCACTCAGTCAGCAAGCTTACAGCCAACTATTGTTATAAAATAGTAATTATCAATCAAATGACCGTCTCGCTGCATATATATCCAGTCATACATAGTATTTAAGAAATATTTCTATTTTATTTCCATACTGATATCTGGGCTGTTAAGCCAACAATACGAATGCGCTCTTTTAGAGTCCTAGGAAGTGTATCTTTCTTAAGCATAAACCCTCAGGAACTCCAAAAGACTTCAAGAAGTTTCATGCACATGAGTTTCTTTTAAACCATTAGTTAATTTGAATTATAATTGATTAAAATACTGACACTTACTTTGGCATTATAAACATCTGTATCAGGAAAATGCAGAAGAACACAAAACTCGCACAGGCAAAGTAACTCTTCAGTTTTAGAATAGGAATGGTGCGATACTGAAACACAGATTATAACAAATCAGATTACTATAAAGAACAATTCCAGGATATTTTTTGAATCCTATTACATCTTTGTGATTACATATGCATACACAAATTTATACTGTACTGTTCAAAACACACAGAACTAAAAGGCAACAAAAGAAAATCAGTGAACAAATATAAACACAGTCCAAAGTATCCAAAGTGCAGTCCAAAGAATAATTTCTAATCTAGAGGGAAACCCACCCCTGAGTATGTAAATCAGCACTTCAGATACAAATGATCAAAATTTTACAAAAAAAAGGATATACACACAGTATATATAGATAGATAGATATACACTTTTGTGTGTGTGTGTACCAGTAACTATGTAAGGTGCATCACAGCACAGTGAATCAAAGAACAGAAAACATACTCTCTACCTAACAAATAAAGGTATTATACTTGCAATGAAGCAACCAGAAAAAAATATATATTTTTTCATTATATTTTATTTTTTAAATTCTCATTACTTTTGAAATAAGTTCTTTATATAATAAAGCTGATTAAAATCCTACTGGCTCCCTCATGGCAAGAATTTTACCACAGGTCAGATACAATCTCCTTTAATTTCACATTAATAACCAGCATTATCAAGGAAGAGTGACCAGCTCAAATGAATCATGAGATCTGCTTCCCGTTATCTATCATAAGCCTCTCTGGGTATGCAGTCATATCTAGAATCCAGTTTAAGAATGAAAACAGTTTCAAATATACTCATGCTGCTCTGAAGTGCAAAAGAAAGACTGAGAAGGATTGTTTTGATCTTACCAACCTCTTTTTCAAGACCAGGTTCTGCAAATATCAGTGAAAATCCATAGAAGTCATCAGATTTGCTACACCATGGACTACATACAAAGAGAAATGTGTTACAAGAAGTATGCAGCAGGCCCAGGGAAGAGTGCAAGAGCATTGTTGTAGTTACAACTCTGCAGTACACAGGGTGTTGGTGCCATGGTTTTATACACATCTGACAGCTCTGGAAGGTCTTTATGTTTCATAGGGTGACACATGAGCTGCTAAATTTTAATGTTGACAGGCAGATCCAAAACTTCCACAGACAGCAGTGTTTGCTAGTTACACACGAGATATAACCCCAGACTTTTTTTTTTTTTTTTTTTTGAGTTTTAAATATAGGAACATATAACATGAAATGTTAGAGATGGCTTACAGCCTCCAAACACTGCCCATAGGTATTACCAGACATTACAGTATTAGCAGCCTTGCTATGATTTATGTCTTTATACATAAATTTTGTTCAGAACTACACCCCATTTCCTCATAGATCTTATCTTAATAATCAGAATGCAAATATTGACTTCCTATCCCGGTACTGCAGTTCACCTCATCATTTCAGAGGGTCCTAAGAAAAAAAAAAAGCAGTACTTTCGCTATTTCATAGTATCAGATCACATTGAACAGCTAAACTAACCATTTGCTTCTTGTTCTAATAATGAAAATAGTGATATTATTACTGCAAACTAAAGCAAAAAGAGAACTTCAGTAAACAAAACAAAACAAAAAAAAAAAGGAGCAAGACAAACTCCTGGTAATGTTTTCAAAAAATAAATTTGCTATCTAGACTTAAAATTGTGAATGCAAATTATTCTTGAAGAAAATATGATAAAAAATTAAAGTACTGCATACTTCGTTGAACTGAGTCCCTCGATGGTTGACATCATTTCATCATAAATATCTTCTTCTATCCTTCCCTTTTGAGATGAATTTCTGTGAATATGAAGTCCATGTCACAAATGCTATTCAGAAACAATTAATGGCTTATAGATACAATTCCTCTTTATCCAAACTTCTTAAATATGTAGAAAAAGTTATGTACTGTGGGATTATCAGACATTGTTTATCTTATTTAAACAGCTTTTTGATAAATATATGTATCCTAAAACACATTAAAATAACATCTGGGTACTTTCAAAATCAGGCAACTATTTTAAAATAAATTATGTACTTTTTCAAATAGACCAAAGTCAAATGCATGGCAAGCACAAACATTAGCAAAGCAAAACTCCAAGATAGAAATCAGATTAGGTATGCTTTCTAGTGCTGATAATGGCAACATCAGAAAGCAAAGATGAAACTAGAAATTCCTATTAACTTCTCCTTCCTCTTACACAGTTATCTCGTAGTCCTATAAAAAGACAGTGTCCTCGTTACATCTAAATGTCAGTACTCAGAATCCTAGAAAGACAAGAAACCCAGGAATAAAGAGAGGGAAATGACATTTAAGCCACTTTGACAACTGAGTGTAACTGGCTGGCTATGAGTAAAGATGGGCTCAAAATTAGCATCCTTAACCACTAAGAGGTTAACCCAGGAATGTGTGAGCTGTTAGGCAAGGGAGGACCCTCTAATTATTTCTAAGTAATATAGTGGAGGTAAACAATATAACAAAGAGTATGTGCTCTTTAAGTACTTGAGCAACAAGATCATCCCACTACCAAAAACCAACAGATTACTGCTGGGAATCAGCAAAGAAGTTGTTTTTTTCAGGACTTAAAAAAGGTCTTCACCAAGAAGGGATAATAGAAATGGCTTTTGCTGCAAGAAACTTGTGAAAGCCTTAAAGAGGAGTCTTTAAGGAGTCATCTGGGAGTCCTGTATCTTTCAAGAAAGAATGACTTTTTCCTAAACCACAACAGTTGCTAAGCACCACCAAAACCAAACCTGTCAGAAGTCCTCTGGCGCCCAGCGGAACACAAAGGTATTTCCTAAAACAAATAAGGAATAAAGAACAAGTTACAACAACAGAAACTCAGCCTCAAAAAGCATCAGATTTCAAGTAGTTCAGATTTTTAAGATGACAATAATTATTTAAACCCCCACCTTTCTTTTCCTTCCTTGTGAAATGGAAGAGTCACTGCTCACGCTTTCCCTATGGTTCAAGTGGGCAAAGGGCCTGGCTGCTCCCCAGGACTCCAAATAACGTGTCATCCGAACAGATGCTCGCATCTTCAGCCCATCGTTAACTCTTGTTTTAGGGAGATGATTATTTGACACGCACTGTTTGGACTAACAGAAAAATGCAGTAACTTAGAAAACAGAAAGTGATACAGATTACAAACAAATGAAGCTCAGGGTAGCTAAGTAGTTTAAGAACAATCTAGCAACTTACTAGGACTCTAAACATTCATTGGTGATGTGTCAGCCAACCTTTGTCTCACTTAACTAATTTGGGCTAGAGCAAATCATGACATAATTAATTTGGTTGAGCTCCCATTACAAGCCTTCACTTGTGAAACAACTTTCAAGCTTCCTGGTTTATAAGTGATGATGTGAGAGATCTGGGATCTCAGATGCAGTTTCTTTGCAGTCAGCACAAGAGCAGAAGCATGAGATATTCAATTTCTGAGCTAGGGCATATCAAAACATAGGTCAGGAGAAGATCCCACAAATGACACTGTGCCTTAGATGACATCCCTACGCAGCAGGTGAACAGCCAGGCAGTACTCATACAGCAGTACCTCCTTAGCTTCTAAAAGGAAGCTAAAACTACAGAAGAAACTGATAAATCATTGACTGGTTAACTGCTAACATCTCATAGGTATCTTCAAGTGAGTAGGGACCATTTAAACAATTAGATCTTAAATCTGAGAATGTATGCAGTGTATATGATGTGTGTGTGCGCATGCACACTGTGGCATACATAAAACATACAAGTAAAACAAGCTTGAGCTGTTGATAATTCAAAGTGACTCCCATAAAGATCCTGAAGGAAAGGAGTTTGTCTTCATTCTTCTTTCTTTTAAAATATTTTATTGTCAACCACAAGCCAATTCAAACCATCAATACCCAATGTGTTTGTGGTTATCTGGCCCTAAGTAGGTAACCAGCAGTTATCTGTATACCTTGAAAATAAGGTGAATCTCATTGAAAACAGTGAGGAAGAAGTTGTCAGAAGCCACACCATAGAGAATATTTTAACTGAAAGTGGCTACGCAGTACAGATGCACTTTCGTTACTTCATCCCACCTTTTTACCTTAATTTGAGAGTCACACGGCTCAAGCAAATACATAACCCAATATAGATTTTGACTCTATGCAGGCCATGTAAGAGATTTCAGTGTAACACTTATTACCTTCAAGCTAATAGACATTTCACAGAACAATAGGATATGCTTTCAGATCTAAAGTCCCAAATCAAAGCTATTCAGATGACTCATTCCATGTTTAAATTCTGTTCCTGAATTAAAAAGATGTATGCAAAGCAGATAGCTATGCAATTAAAATGCATTTTTTTTTTTAATATACATGTTTAAAAACATGCACATACCCTTGGATCAACCACCAAGTAGGTTTTGATATTCATGGATTCAAGGTAAGGATCTCTAAGGTGTCCATTTCCTTCTTCTACTTCATAAGCTTTGCCTAGGTGATTTAACGTTGCTTCAGTGATGTGTACGCGGCTGAGAACGAAAGAAAGAACAAGAGACCCAAACATTTACAGAAAGGTCATATTAAACATCTCATTTACATTTCAAAGGCTACTGCTGACATTTCTGCTTTTCAGCCATTCTGTGCTTTGGCAGCCAACTCCAAAATCCTGCTAGTACCTAAAACAATATTTGCAATCCATTGCTGCAGATCTTTGTGGCACATCCTTAATAATAAACATGCCAAAAAACACTTTCCAGATTGGGATACTACCAGCATAAAATTAAAGTGAAATAAACACGGTAGGAGACAAAGAGAAATACAAGAAGCAAGAAGAAATATGATCACGGGAGATTCAATGACTAACAAAACAGACATACAGGCAGGTTGTTTCAAACAGCAAGAGCCACAAGGAAAGTTCACATACAAAGCACAAGGGAGGACTGCCTTACGCAGGAAACACATGGGGAGGGGAGGAGAAATTGATAAAGAAAATATCGAAAAGAGTTGGAAAAGTTTTTGTTGTTGTTGTTTTCAGGACAATTCTGAAAGTCTGTCTTTTCTGACTGAAACAAATTGAGTGTAACACAGCAACAGCAACAGACTTTTAATGGGAGCAGCTAGCACTTGTCTGTATCCACTCATGTTTTCCCTTGGATGTTCTCTAGTCCAGTATCCTGAATCATGTATTTCCATACAAATAATGAGTAATACCTTTCCACAGAATCTCTCAACAAGAGACTTTAGTACATTCATAGAAGTGTACGTGTGCATATATGTGTATAAACAGATAAATAAATACATTTTTGTTATATTCTTTCTAATTGTTCATCTTCCCACTGCTTTTCTGAGTTTCCCTTGGCACTGAGGGGTTAACTACTGCGCAGTCATTCCTACAGCCTGTCAGCACGGAGCTGGGAGCAGAATATTTCCAGAATGGAAGCTGACAGCACTACAGAAAGAAAGGAGATGGTCCCATCCATCTCAACTTCCTTATCCTGCAGAGGATACCTGAAGATAATTTAGCCAAGACCTGGAGACCACTGGCTATGGCTTCCCACAAGGAAGAAAAAAATTCTTCAGTTCTTCCAGAGTTAGAAGGTAAGAGTTTTGGGATACAGAGGATGCATGGTTTTGTTTACTGGTAATTGTCTCAAAAGACTGGTTTTTCTAATTGTTACCTTAGTTAAGCAGTCTTGTAGTAGAGGCAAACCTTCAAATCTAAAATTGTATAGCCTGCTTTAGATCATCATTTTCCCCCCCAGTCGGAACCGAAGCATACTGGGTGATGTCTGTATTAAATGAGCATCGAATCAGTCATGTACTGCAGTAAGTTTCCTGTTTTCTACTTATTTCATTTGTTCAGTATCCATAATTTTCCAATTTTATCAAGAATCCTCTCCCCTTTTCCCAAAGTCACACACTATCATAGCACATTTCAGATCTCACTGTATATGTCTTCCTATTTAAATGACTACGCTGACAACTTCTCAACAGTTACTGATGCTTACTGGACTCCAAAAGTTGCTAACATTGCCTCTCAAAGGCGAGTTTTAATACACACCAAGGCACCTAATGTTAGTGCACAATATCTAACATATGCACTCTCGTTTCCCTGTGCTAATAAGTCTGAGAAAATAACACATTACAATTTTTCAGCCATATACATTAGAGAAATAGTCATAAATGCATTTTTAGTTTTGGTGTTATGCTTGTTCTTTCTGCTTTACCAGTGTATTACATTGTTATGAATACAAATCCTTTTTAGTCTAGAAAAGAATGAGGATATTCAGTCAAAGGAAATAATATATTTATAAAAGGAGAAGTTTCCCTGCATCCTTTTAAATGTCTTCAGAATTTCTTCATTGACAGCAGCCCAAAATATATATACTTCCTATTTTAAATGAAACCCTCAATGACAAAATTTCTTCTGTCTTCCAAAGAAGCAGAACTAGCTAGGATTGCAAGCTATGGAGAATCCCAGACAGATCACTGTTCCACAGAGGAAGCTACATAACAAATAGAAATCCCCCCTTTCCCTGTGAGGCTTAGTTTTCCAGGAATTGAAGGTTTCCTTCAGCTAGTTTTAACATGTGAAAAGCAAGTGCTAGACATGTATAGCTACAGAAATTATTAACTGTAATATCTTGGAATCAGCAAGCAAACCTAAAAGAGCTTCAGTCAAAGAGAGAATCAAATATAAGCATGACAAACATAATGGAATAATCAGTTTTTAACATTAGGCCATAGTCCTAAACATGACTAAAAAAATAAACTTTCATGCCATGTTCAGAGTCATGTTGTTTGCTTTACCAACAAAAGAAATTTTACAACTCCATATTCTTGTTTCATCATGCAGAATCACAGTAAAACACTCAACCTGGATGGCATTGCAACTGTTAACTAAGATCCAATTAGTTTGTTTTCTGTTTCTGTTACCAATGAAGGAAAAGAACTCATATCCCCTTACTATTTTGCAGAAAATCACTTTAAAGTTACAGGATTTTACCTAAACAGTGTTCAAGGCATGCAAATAAGATGACAATTGCTGATGATACAATGTTCCTGCTTAGAATCACTTTCCAAGAGAAACGAGTATCTTAATGCTTAATGTTTTTTAATGGCAAACATATACCCCTCAGAACATCATTGCATTAGTAAGCATTAATTTGCACAGGCTACCAAGAACATGCAAAATTACAGTGTCATTTGGGAATAGAAAAAGGAAAACCTGTAATATTATCTTTTTTGTACAGACTACTGAAAAGAAAAAAGATTTTTGCTCAATTCTAATCTCTGATTCAACTTCAAAAACAGAAAACAGGAATATTTTCCTCATTGTGGAACATACAAAGTACTACTATTTTTAGAAGCATTTATATTTGTCCTTTTCGTAAGGATCTTCAAAAAGGTAGCAAAAAGATCAACCTCAGGCCCAACACCCCACACTGCTGAGCAATACACAGCAAGTTACACTACTGCTTTGCCTCAGTTCTTCCACCCAGGACTACTCATCCTGCTTCTCATTCTGCCCATGGCAAATGCTATGCAGAAAGAATACACAACAGTCAACAGCTCAGATTCTTGCTTGGCCACTTCTCACCAGGGTCTATTTTAATTTCTGAGGGTTGGGGCTTGTGGTGTGTTTGAATATAGAGCTAAGATCAATTGGTCCCACCTGATTTATATGTCAACAGAAACATCAGGTAAATATGCTGCTTTGCCTTGTCAACATAAGAAGTGCATCTATTCTTTATCTAAACTTAAAATTACACTATGCAATACAAGTTAACATAATGCACTGCTAAAGACACACAACTTTCTCAAATGAAGGAGAGTTCAAGAAGTAGTTATTTTCCTGAGAAAACAATTGTATAGCGCATTGAAAAGTAACCATCAGAAAATATTAATATTTTACTGCTCAAGTAAGTAAGTACACATTTGACCTATTTTCTTCATGCCATTAGGATGATTTGCATTATGGCACAGTTACAAATTCCAGACTCACAAGCCACAATTATGAAAATGGTAATGATAGAGTGAGCCAGCACTGAGAGCTAAGGTTCTCACCCAGGTACGCCCGCAGACTCCATGCGGTTCGCTAAGGAAACGTCGTGAGACCAGACATCGTACTGCCACTTCCGCAGGCCGATCACGCCGCACAGCACGTTCCCAGAATGAATACCAACTCTCATGTTGATGTCCACGCCTGTGGCTTCTCTCACCTGCCTATGGAAGGAAGGAAGGAGTTAGAACATGTTTTACATTTTTGACTTTGTCTCTTCCTTCTGGAGATCTATTAGGGTTCATTCTTAACATACACCCAGTGGAAAGACAAGAGACAAACTTATGACCTAATGTATAACTATCAAACTACAGGTAATAAATGGTTTTCGAAGGTTAACAAGAATACTAAGAATGACTCCATTCAATATCTTCTTAGACTCTATACAATTAAAAAGTCTTCTGTGCTGTACTTACTTTATTGCTTCACACATGTCAAGTCCCATTTTAACACAGTTCCTGGCATGAACCGGCAAGGACACAGGTAGGCCTGACACGCAGTAGTAACAGTCTCCCAGGATTTTTATTCTCATGCATTCATTCTCCTGTGAAATTAAAGTAAACATATTTAGCAGGAAAACAAAACAAAACAAAAAAAAGTGAACTGCAGGTAGGCCAATGACACCAAATCTCGGACTTGTCTACACCATTTTGAGGAAGTCAGGCTCCATTCAATCTTGTTTGAAGCAAAACCTACTTCTAATTTTCTGCATCCAAGCACCTGGAAAGTATTAGATATGACTGCTTCAAGCATTTTTGAAATAAAATAATCTTATTTATTTATTCTTGGAACTGTTTGCAATTGAGAAACTATAAATTAACTTAAATTATAGCAGTGCAAAACTGTCAAAGAATTTACCATCTGAAGGATGAAATCTAATTATCTCTCTTAATATTAGTCTTTAATTTATTAACACCTGAATAATAAGTGGTTTGTTCACCTTTTCTTCAATTTCCTCATGGCAGTCTCATAAATAACATTATGTAGTGACACAAAATCTGCACAGAATTTAGGGAGAAATTAGGGTTTGATTGATGATTAGAGAGAGCTTAATTTGGGACACCTTCACCTGCACAACCATCCCTACTGTGGGAACAGCTCAGCAATTCTTCCATCAACTCTGAAGTACCACAATTTACAACCAGCCCAAGTCAGTGACAATTTATCAAACTAAGTTGTTCTCATTCATCAGCCCAAGCCTTAAGAGAACACATCATTCTCCAACATCTGAAGCCACTCCATAGGTTCTGATTAAGTAAGCTTAGACAGTCCTGTACTTCTGTGTTTCAGAGATCTCTGGGGTACCTTTAGGTTAGAGCTGGTAGACTTTAGTATCCAGCCAAGCATCCAGGTTAGCCATGGACTTTTATAAGGTAGTTTGGAGCCTACAACGTCCTCACATTGTGGAAGAGATGACTGAGAATGTTTCCTTGCAGAATAAAAACAGCACAAAAAGCAGCGATATCTTCTTACAGCCCAACCACAGAGTTGCAAAAGATCTTGACTCACTAAATCCAAATATTTTTTAAACAGTGCAATTTGCAGAAATTCAAGCATATCACTCAAAATCTTAAATCTGTACCCAAGGAACAGTTGCAATTACCAAATGTCTTTAATCCCAACTTCTACTGTAGAATAAAAAGCTGGTGGCAACTACGATAGCATGATTTATTCCAAGAGTTCTTAATAGCTGCTTCAATACAATATAGAAAATATGAAACTTTTACTTTCTGGTACTTGAAGTTTTAACAACTGAGTTTTAACTGAATGAAAGTAGTCTTTAATCCCACTCTACAAGAAACTGCAACACGTACCTTTGCAATCTGATCAAACTTTCCAAAAAGTTCATTCAGCATTACTACTAGTTCCTTAGGAGAGCAGTCACTGGCAAGGCGAGTAAATCCCACAATGTCTGCATAGAGAATGCTACACAAGAACAAAAGGAAAATAAATAAATAAATGATATATGAAGATATGTCTACTCCGCAGTCAGCTGAAATATTAAAATGCATTTAATGGAAAACACCTCTCCCTCAGAGAAAAAAAAAAAGGGGGGGGGGGGGGGGGCTCAAGCATCTCAACTCATTAGAAGGCCACACATGAGTTTGGGACAGATTATCTTTCAACAACAGGAAAGAAGTCCACTTCAGCCTGGAAGTCTACCTCTGAATTTTAGTTTCACTGGACAATATGCACTGGTAAAAATTAGCAGCTTATGTCAGTATAACTACTTTGGAAATTAAACTTACCTTACATTTTGGTGTCTTTTCACATACAGACTGTGGAAGTTGTTGTCATGCATTTGCCTATTATCATTAGTTTCCTTCAGTCGCTCTATGATTGCTAGCTTCATTTCCATAGATATATGAGCTGGCAGTATGGATAAAAGCAGATTTTCCTAAAGGGGGAGCAAAAAAAATTAATGATACAAAATTCTTCATATAGTAACTTTGAGACTGCAAGATTTTAGTGGCCACAAGAATGAATTAAAGATATAAAACCTCCTTATTCAAATAGCCTTTGCATAATGCATGTCAGGTTCTCCAGAAAAGACTGTTCCATTTCAGTTCTAAAAAGCAAAAAAAAAATAATTTTACATTTAAGTGGGTTACACAGGTTGCTGTTTTTTTTTTTTTTTGGTTTGTTCCTTGTGCCCTAGATGTCACATCTTTCTAAGTATGAAACAGGAGAAAGTTAAATAAATAAATCAGTATTACTACAATTTCTAGATAAATTATTTTTTTTTCCCAACCAACCTCAGGATTACGTTAGCATCTGATAAAAATCTGATAAAATCTCACACTCTATAGCTAGTAATCTATGCAGCACTAAAAACCCTTGTGAATTCACAAATGCTGAAATAAGTAGCTGAGAACCTCAAGTGCTGGGAACGCAGCAGATACAAAACTCCTTCAACAAACCAGGAACTGATGCCACTGAAACAAAAGTCTTCTGAACTGAGTGAGAATAAAGACTTGTTACAAACCACTTACATACTATTTGACTATTCAGTGCGCTGCATGTTTTGCTGGCTTTGTCTTAAAAGCCTGCTCTTGAAAGAAGAGAGCACTGTGTTGTTGGGCAGAAGACAAAAGGAGGTTTTAGCCCAGGAAAGGCTCTGCTGCCCCATGGAAAGAGCCACCACAGAAGAGAAAACGTTGTGTGGAGCTGCTATAAGCAGAAACTTTTTCAGACAACACTGCCAGCAAAGCCAGATTGTGTAACTGAGTAAAACTCTGCCTGTTTTGACTAAATCCTTGTCCCCTTTTCCTGAGCAAAGGATGCAGCAGTACACAGATGGGAGCAAGCTGCCAGGGTTGCTTAGCCAGCACCTACTGGCAGAAATAAATGTCTTGGGATCACAGCAGAAAGAAGGGGTCTGTCAAGTACTGGACTAAACCAGCCATAGGCTGCAGCTTGGCTTGAGGCTGCCTCCCAGAAACAGAAACTACTTCATCCCCTCCCCTAGCATTTTAGTATTACGGGAGTCAACTTTAGGGACCAATTTAAGCCAACAGAGCCCCGCTGGATGTAACGGGGCCGTTTGATACTGACACATAATACAGCTTTCCAGAAAGCGATGATGAGCCCTGACCTGCATTTCTCACATCATTTCCATTGGGAAAAAGTGGGTGGCAAAAAGGCAGCTCAGAATTGTCTGACAAATTACAACACAGATGAAAAGTAAACTGTCAGTAGACTTAAGCTCATCTACATTTCAAACAAGCAACCACAGAAGGCACGCAAGTTACCACATCGCCCAAAGACGTTATAGAAAGCACACTGCTTGTGTAAGCTGCTTAAATACTTCCCTGGCTGTTGTGTAGGGAACAGACTTCTGCTAGGGTTTTCATAGGGTTTTCATGCAGATTTGTCATCTCGTATCACACGCCTATCATCAGAGGACAGGCTACACCAGCAGTGTGCCATTTTCTTTTCAACTCAGCCAAGTTGGTCACTTTTCAGCCCCTTCCTTTCATCTCATAACTTGTGGGCAGAGAACTCAGCACACATCAGCCTTTTAGAGCTGCCAGCTTAAACCCTTAACCCAACTTATACCAGGATAAAAGAAGAAAGGCATACTAGTTTCAACTGATACTTCTTTACAGTCCTTCCTCAGTAGAAAACTCATGTTTCTTGCCTACTTCTTTAAATACCGCTGGAGTTTAGAGATATATAATTTATAATCATACTCCAAAAAAACACCATAATGTATTATATGATTTTTTCCTCCCTTAAGTTTCAATTTTCTCCTTCTAGCAAAAGAAAGACTTTGTGAGACAAGAAAATAAAAGAACAAATATTGCAGAATTACAAAGCAAAAGCATGACCAAGGGAAGCACAAAACTAACTGTTGAAACTTCCTTACAAGTATTTGTCAGGACATTAAGGACACTTGCTTTTAAGTTACCAGTCCCTTTAACTTCTTATACTAGGAAAGAAGTTAACTGAAATAACTGGAAATTACATTCCTGTTACAAATATTGTGATTTTCATACAGACAAGCCACACAGAACAGCTTCCTCCCTTTAACTTCCTTCTTTTGTTACTAATGGCATAACTTTTGACATTAGGTAGGTATCACAAAGATCAGCCCTAGCCTTTCAACAGGCATTAGTCACAAACCTGATAAAATTACACCAACTTTAGAAATGAAAACAAGCAATTCATAACATGAATTATTTCACTTACTTGTTGCCTCTTTTCAATCTTCAGTTTCATTCGAACCTGAATGCACTTTAACGTGTACCTATACAAATCCCATGAAGCAACCTGCATTTGCCGTTTATGAAATGCTCCCATCAAGTTCCCACAAAGGAAAATGACAGCATTGGCAAGTACCTGCACAAGAAGAACAACATTTACCTACAGCAGAACAGCCACTGATCTTTCACCAATACACACACTTACTAGTCCCTTTAAAAAAAAAAAAAAAAAAAAAAGTAGTCGCAGGTCTTAATTTTCCCCTTACCCTGTCACACACCAAATCATAGCATTTCAATTAGCCAGGATGTGCCTGGGAAATACAAACTAACTTACACAGTGATGGGCATTCCTGTACGAATGTACAGTAGTACAATGTAAAAGTGAATTCTGCTGTATCGCTTAACACTTTCATTTGCAGACACCAGTGTTTGGTTTAGGGATAATCCAGCCAACAAACTCATGCATCAGCATACTGTGTGAAGTCTGACATCATCTGCAAAAGAGCTGGGGTGCTGCTTTGAACACACCCAATTAATAAGCTTTGGGAACGCTGAAAGGCACCTGTAGCACTCCCAGGGGCAACAGCGGCCCTTTTGATCCACCCAGTAGGCAGTACCAGATGAAGTAAGATAGGACCCATCTGAAACAGCACAGATTGGGAAGAAAGATTGTGGCAAAGTTTGTCATATTTTAAGTAACATGTTAAAATAAATAAATAAATCTGCTTCTTCCATGCAGGTCAGCAAACCCAAATGCATGATAAATGAAAATAATTATATTTTCATAAAAGCATGCAGAACAGGTGTTGGTCCAAGCTCCAAATCCTTGAATTGCATGGACGTTTGGTACTTATCTAAACAGGATAGCTATGCCAGTATCAAGTGGTAATATGACTAGGATATCTAATTTCTTACCCAAGTAGCTTCTCCTTACCTGAAACAGAAGGGATCTCTTGTCTGCCTGAGAATCCTTGGATAACACACTTAGAACGATAATATGGGAGAGAGCAGAAAGAACACTAATTATAACTGCATCTCTCATTCCAAAAGGTAGCATGGTATAAACTGTGAAGATTATGAATAGAAAGAATGGCACCTTTGGAAAAAAAGCAAACAGAAGTGAGACACACACACACACTTACATGTTATTATGTTCACCAAAAATCACTAAAGAAGAAGGAAAGTAGCAGCATTCTTGTCTATTTTCAAGCCAAACAATAAAATATTGACATTTCAAAAGCACAGTTAAAAACATGAGGGAAGTAACCCTACAATCTTTGGAGGAATTAGCAGCTATAGATTCATAGATAAAATGGTTTAGCTGACATATCACCTTTAATTTTTCCAGTTGTCCTTGCTCTTTATCCTTAATTTATCCATTACAGCTGAAGATGCACCTTATACATTATGTATCAGGAAGAGCACATTGCACAGATAGCAAAACTGAATAGAAACAAATTTCTCACCTTCTCCAAGTTAGTATTCTAATCCTAAAACCACCAGATCACATTTATTTGCTCCATATTTGATAAATACTTCCTAGTGCTGACAGAAGAGAATAATCCTTATTGCAACTATCTACCTATTTAACTGCAAATTTTACAAAATGCCCAATGATCTGCTACACTGCTACAGATCTGAAGGAACATCTACAGAACTTATATCCATATTTACAGATTTGTTATAGAGATTAGCTCTTACATATGGAAACTAAATGAGACTGATCAGAAGAAAATACTGCAGCGTTCCTGGCTCAGGTCTGTCTCTTCACTGCAGCTCAAACTTGCGCTGTTCCAGACATCAGCTTCCTTCAAGGAAGTCTCAAGGCCCAGACAACACTTAAATGCTTTGCCAGCATTAAGCAGATTGCTTGGCTGGGACAGAAGGTAGCAAACAAACAAACAAAGGTTTTCATCCAACAAAAAAGTAACCTTTTCACATCCATATTTACTATTTGAGCTGTACTAAAAATCTTTCTACTGTATTTACAACCCTATCAGACTGTTCTGAATGCAGTGTAATTATTATTATTATTTTTTTTTATAAGCACAGGCAAGCAAAGGTCATACCTGCATTTAAACACTAGCCTCAATCTGTCATAAATTCATAACTTGTGATAAAATTCTGGATTTCACCTATTCACTTCTGCTTTCTAATCTATGGTCTCCTTATTTTTGGTTTTAAATCAACATTATTACCAAATTGCAACAATGTAAGGCACTGACTTGCTGCATAGAAAGCAACAAAACCAAATCTTGCTTCATTACATGACTGTACCTATAGTTAGTAGTAAGTTTTGTTTTTTTTCCTAAGGCGGCATCTTCTTCCTTAAGTCAAAAAATACTGAATAGCAACTGCAAATACTGATGCTGGATTGAGGTCATAATACAAATCAGATTTTGGTTGTTTAACTCATAATTTATATCTTTCTTTATTTGAGATAAAGAGGGGAAGGGGAAGAGTCAGTAAAACAAGATAAAAACTCATTTTTATTTCATTAAAAACTCTTCTGTTTACATTATGAAAGTTTAGGAGGAGTTTCCTACAGATTATGATATTTTTGGCATCATGAAATTGTCTGTCTTCTGATCAGAGATACTAAGTAATGAACTTGAACCACACCCAGCTATGCCAGGATGTGTCATTAATTCTTATTGTTCACTTCACCTCTCCCATTGATTTGAAAAACTGCTCCCTAGGGCACACCCAGTTCTAGAATCCTTAATACATGTCTTGAACACCACTTTGACACACATAAATTAACAAAGCAAGCATTATTAACAAAAAATTCTCTTCAAGATGCATTCATGATAATTAGCATTTAACCTGCTTAAATAGAATTAAAATTACAACTTAGAGATGCAATTTCTGCATAAATTTATGCAGTTATCCAACTTTATTAGCTGAACTGTATTTTCACCACCAGAAGAATACAAATAAAAACTGGCCACAATATAAACCAATAAAACCAATTTAGGAAAGTGAACCTAAATCTCAAGAAAAAATATTATGCAGTTATAATGTTTGTAAAAAATAAAGCACACAAGTAGATCTATATATACTGACCAGTTCTGTATAGGTACATGAATTACCAGGAAATACATACCTGTTCCCATGCTAAAAAATCATTTTCTCTTTCAAGAAGAGGAATATATCCTATTGTTAGGAAGCAAATCCAAATCATAACTCCAAATAACGTTAGCCATCTCCGAAACAGGGATTCGATACATAAAAGTAAGTACATGACTGCAAATATGACCAGAACAGCACATACTGCAATAATAAAGGCAAGATGCATATTTGTGTCCTGCAAAAGCAAAACAAAGTGTTATGTTTGATCTAGCTTTCTCCTTTAGTAAAGATGGAAAATGCATCTATACAGTCCTGGAAAGAGTTTAATTAGCTTTAAAATATGCTAAGCTGAATTCCTAGTAGTCAAGCTGTGGCAGCGTTAATACTTTCTGGTATTCACACACAGAGATAACAATAAATACTCTCCTAGGTACCCTGTCTGTCCAGTTTCATCATCATCATTTCCCAAACTAGTCTTTTTGTTGTTGTCTTTTAAGATGTTATAACTATACTATATTGTACACAAACATATTTAAAGAATTCAAGCATTGCTAAAAGGGGTGCAACAACTATTTTCTGCAGGTTTTACAGCAGTTGACTTGTAACACATATAAACAGCACTGACATTTCTTTCCATTTTCAAGAAATAAAAGCTAAACAGGATATGAGTGCAACTGGTATGATTAAGTCACTTTCTCTTGAAGCACTCTATTTGGAAAATCAGTGTAAGAAGGCAGTGGAGGACTGTAACAGCTCCCTCATTACCCTTTTACAACATTATCATTAATTCAACTCCCCTTTTTACCAGCTGTCAACTGGGCTTACTTGAAGAACACCTAATTTATTTATTTTTTATTAAAAAAAACAAACAAACAAACAAACAAAAAAAAAACAACAACAATCATATTATGCTACACAACAGCAAATTTCTTTAAGGTGCACCTTTCCTATGCCTATAGGATCCCTACACTTTGCTAAATGACTATTGATTCAACAGATCTCCCATTACATTGTGGGATTGTTTGATGTCTTTTTAGTAAATAAATAAATATACAAATCCTAAAAAAAAAAAAAAAAATAAAAAAAAATAAAAAAAATCAGGAGTTCATAACCGATGTTAATTTACATTTCTTAGACGAATCTAAAAACAAAGTTTAAAAACAAAACATGCAGGAGACATGCTAACTTATGATTTTGTTGTGTCTTTGGCCCCACTATTACTTATTTACTATGATAGCCACTACTCAGAGTGGATTACTATTTGTTCATAACATATAGGAATGGAAGAACATGCCTCCTCCTAACTGTGCATGTGTAACAAAACTATCTTGTCTCACCCCATCTCTTCAAAAGCATACACAGCATTATTTACGCAATTACTCTATTTCTTTCAACATCAAACTTTCATACCACGTAGCTCAAAAACTACTTAACCAGAAATGTTGAGTGCTGTTTTATGTGTATGCTATTTTACCTATTTCTCATCATTTTTGAAAACACTGAATACCAACAATTCAATAGTATACTCACATCTTTGACAAAAAAGATGATAATTAGTATAGTCCAGAAGATGATTGCAATGAAGAGCAGCAATAGCAGGAGTGGATGCTGCTGGCTTGTATAGCGGTACTTCTCATAGAGAGGGTCTGTTATCCTGCAGTCATCGTTTTCATTGAAGAAGTATTTACCCTTAGCTGGCATTTTATCCCAGGTTGGCTGCTATTTCTCTCAGTTCCCAGGGCACACAAAAGGACCAAGCTGAAGCCTCTACTTCAAAGAGAACGTCTGACTTTTCGCTGCCGTCACCACAACCTTTAGCCACGCTGAGCACCCCGGGTTCTCCGATTTTACTTCTCATGAGCACTAACTTCAGATTCCCGATGCAACCAAAAGCGAAAGAGTTAGCGTCCCTAAAACCAGGGGCTATTCACCAGTTTCAGGTGGGAATCTTTAGATCAATTTGTACATGTGCTGCAAGGATTTTTATTTTTTTCTTTAAATTATTTTGAAAGTCTCTACCTTCTTTCCATAAGCTTGAATTTCACTTCCTGAGATGAACTCTGTAGAAAAACAGTATTATTAAGTTACGTGTCTTCAGACAAAAGTGCACAACATTCCCCCTACCCAAAAAAAGCACACTTAAACTCACTATCTGCATGCTCTAAAGAGCAGCAACTGAAAGCTGCTTCTGGCTCACAGAATGGAAGCCTGACAGCCCCTTGCACAGGCGATGCTGTCTTAACAGCCACAGAAGCAGGGCTCCAGCAACACTTAGCAGTGGCTGCTCAGCGTGCACCATCACACCTTACTCCACCAACTGAAACTTCATATGAAAAGTGTACTAAATTTGGTTTGTTTCCTTTTGAACAAATGATGTATTTTCCATGGGCGCAGTGTGCAATAAAAACTGAAGACAATTCACACTACGAAGACTGGAAGAACTAGTAAATGTGCTGGTTTGAGGGCAGAAAGTTTGCTAACCAGCTGATGTGGAAATGTGTTGAACAGTGAGCATACAGCTCCCTTCTGAAACCAAAAGATGCAATAGATTTTTTTTTGTTTGTTTTGTGGGTTTTGTTGTTACGAAACAACACTTTTGAAGTGATGCATATATATAAATCATTAATCATAATACATGTTTCTTGCTTTAATTCTTTTTCAAAATGTGTATTTTAATTTATTTTTTTTTTTACTCCTTTCACAATTTGTTTAATTAAAAAGGAGACCAAAAATTAGAAAGGAATACAACCGAAGCCAAAATTCACTCAACTATATATTAAAAAAAAAAAAAAAAGCGTCTAAAAAAGCTTCTAGCTCTATATATTTCATTCAACTCCAATTAATAGCGTTTCCAGGGCAAAGTGTGCATTCTATTAACAATGAACATTAAGAGATTAACTGTATTGGTAATTACTAGTTACCAACGTTTTTCAAGTACATTCGTGAATATAGCTCATTCAATGCCAAGAGACATAAAACAAAAAAGCAGGGGGATGGGATGGAGGGGAGCATGAAAAACAGGCTTTCAGAAGAAGTTTTATTAGAACTTGATAACAGGACGACAGCTTCTTTGCCACTTGACTGCCGTCACCATGGTGCCCAAGACTATTTCTCTGGGGAGAAAGAACCAGCTAAAAGAAAAGCCAAACTCTAGCCAGTTACTCTAAGGCAAAACTTTCAACGGCGCATGTTCCCACTGCATTCACATTACAACCAGAAGCAGTGTTAAGGAATGCAGATGCATATTGAAATCTGAAATAAAATAAGGTGTGTTTCAATAGATCTTCCCCTTGTACAGTTAATGGCACACCTGTGCCATTGTTAGGCACACCTGTACTTGCTGTTACTGAGCTTTCTTTCCTAATAAAAAGGTCTCCTATATTTTACCTGAAAAAAATCCCCTGGCACTTATGCTATTTGCATACGCATCATTGTGCTCTTGCAAAGGTGTGTAGATGCATCATAGAAATCAGTGACAGTCACAGAATCACAGAACAGTTTGGGTTGGGAGGGATCCTTAAGGATCACCCATTTCCCACTCCCTGCCATGGGTAGGGACCCCTCTCTGTGTATATTCTCAGAAGACAAAGAAAAAAATTATTTAATATACTCACTGAAATACAATTTTATGGTAATTTTTATGATAATAGATATTTTGAAAGGTTCTTAAAAAAAAAAAAAAAAAGCCTTTTTCCAGTTTGGAAAACCAAATCCATTTTCTAAAAATAACCATTAATTACTAAGCAGTGATACATTCACAATTATGAGACACACAATGCTGTCTTGGGCTACTTAATCTGCAATCTAAGAAAAATGACTTCACAGCTTTTCTTCTGCCATTTATTCTTCTGACTCTGCCAAGGAAAATACACCACCAGGCGCAATCTATTCTTCAGAACTACACTGTGGCTCTGGTTCAGTTGTCTAATGCTCAAAAGATGAAAAAGATGTCAAATATCAGCTTTAATACTACTCAGGGATGGCTTCAAGAGTTTTACAGGATACAAAAATCAGAGAGACACGTCTCTTCAATGACTTAATCTGTCTCAATAAAGTAAGAGGGTGCTACCTTACTGATTCACATATTCCTTCCAATTGTTACACTGACATACACTGCAAGTAATTACTAACGAGCCCTGGGTCACAGCACTTTCTTCTCAAAAACTCTGTTAAGTAAATAAATCCTCAATTTGTACCATATTGGTTTAACAGGAATCTGTAACACACTACCCAAATACTACTTGGAGATGAATAATTCAGTTCTGGACTAATTTCAGTTTGCATCCTGCATCCACTGCCACTACCAGAACCCTTTTTAAAAAGAGCCAACCAGTAACTTGTGCTTCTTCAGTACAAGCAAAATATTTTAAAACTTCAAATTGCTTAACCAGACTTGAACACAAAAATGGTAGTGATATTAATTCCTCCCATTAGCTTAAAATTTCCTTAAAAAAGATCTATTCTTCAAGAAACTAACAGACTTAGCTGAAAGTTTCCAGTCCTTTTGTCCTTCCTCCCCCTTTGATTTTTTTTTCCAACAGCCACTTTAAAGCAGAGAAGAAATACTTATGAGAGGGAGAAACGTTCCGTCTCAGAGATGACATGACACACTAGTAAAATCATCAGTTGAAGGCATTCCTGTTTATGTATTTAAGGATCACATGAGCACTGTTCACCACAGCATCACTTTTACTTTTTTTGGTCATTGCTTCTTGGAGATTTGGCATTCTGACACCACAAGAGAGATGCAACCCTATGCTGGCAATAGACCACAAAGTCCAAACAGCACTCCCAGAAGCACCAGCAGCAAAAAAAAAAAAAAAAAAAAAAAAAAAAAAAAAGAGCTCTGATCATCACTTTATCAAAAAAAAGCTTTCTTTGGAAGTCTTCGCCACGTTCTGAAGAATTAGAAAGGAGAAGGAAAAATTTGTCAACAAGATAAGTTCAGTGTATGCTTATATATATATATTTATATATATATATATTTATATATGTATATACACACAGAAATAACCCCAATAGTATGGATTGGAAGCTGCACTGAGAACTGACCAGAACGTCTACCAAACAAATGAATAAAACTCGATCAGATCTAGATGAGTTCCAGCCCTGCGCATGCCAGTTAACGTGAAAAATATTTGGTCAGATAAAAAAGTTGACCCAATGAATATACAAGAGCATTGGACTCGTGATAGGTAAAAAATAATAATAAGAAGAAAATAAAAAAAAAAAAAAAGAAGAAGAAGAAGGAAAGAAGGAAAGAAGGAAAGAAGGAAAGAAGGAAAGAAGGAAAGAAGGAAAGAAGGAAAGAAGGAAAGAAGGAAAGAAGGAAAGAAGGAAAGAAGGAAAGAAGGAAAGAAGGAAAGAAGGAAAGAAGGAAAGAAGGAAAGAAGGAAAGAAGGAAAGAAGGAAAGAAGGAAAGAAGGAAAGAAGGAAAGAAGGAAAGAAGGAAAGAAGGAAAGAAGGAAAGAAGGAAAGAAGGAAAGAAGGAAAGAAGGAAAGAAGGAAAGAAGGAAAGAAGGAAAGAAGGAAAGAAGGAAAGAAGGAAAGAAGGAAAGAAGGAAAGAAGGAAAGAAGGAAAGAAGGAAAGAAGGAAAGAAGGAAAGAAGGAAAGAAGGAAAGAAGGAAAGAAGGAAAGAAGGAAAGAAGGAAAGAAGGAAAGAAGGAAAGAAGGAAAGAAGGAAAGAAGGAAAGAAGGAAAGAAGGAAAGAAGGAAAGAAGGAAAGAAGGAAAGAAGGAAAGAAGGAAAGAAGGAAAGAAGGAAAGAAGGAAAGAAGGAAAGAAGGAAAGAAGGAAAGAAGGAAAGAAGGAAAGAAGGAAAGAAGGAAAGAAGGAAAGAAGGAAAGAAGGAAAGAAGGAAAGAAGGAAAGAAGGAAAGAAGGAAAGAAGGAAAGAAGGAAAGAAGGAAAGAAGGAAAGAAGGAAAGAAAAAACAACCAGTAAGATTCCTTCCAGAATGTGAATCAAACGGGAAACTGATCTGGGAACTTGCATCACTCAGACAAGAGGCACATCACCTGATGGGGTGATAGCATGCCTGTGCCCCCACTGCTGCCAGGACTTCCCTCATTTTCCATCTCCAGCCACGTCCTAAACAGCATGCAGAGGGTGCTGAAGGACGGGTAACTTCTGATCTGTCCTAAAGGACCGGTGCCATGGCAGGTTGAGCAGGGAGACATGGGAGAACATCTGAGGCCCTGAGAGCACAGCAGAAAGCTCCATCACAGCGGCACAGAGAGCGTTCTTCCTTCCTGGCAGCACAAGGTGGAGCGACAGAACGACGTGCTATCTGACAAAAAAAATCAGGCTGATAACAACAAAAAAAGCTCTTGGTAGGGCCTTCCTTTATCCTATTTATGAAGCACAAACTGTTCTCAGGTTTCAGACTGTGGAGTGGACCTGGCAAATCCATATCCTTCTGCTCAGTCTCCCACTCAGGACTGACGCAGATGGTCAGGAATCACATCCTTTCTCCCCTTTCCTTACAAGTACTGTCCCTACCAGACACTGACCGAGTTGATGCCATTCCAAGTAGGATCCAAGTACGCTGCAGTTCTGTTTTCCATTTTGAAATTATCAACGTATTCACAAACACATTCTCAGTAACTGCCTGGATAATAAGTACTTATTTTTCTACTTAGCTGCTCATTTGCAGCTAAGTCTTACTCACCTCAAGCTGTTTACTGAAAAGCAGTCTCATCCATGAAATGCTAAAACCAAACCGTAATAGCAAGAATCAAGTAAAATTACATATATTGCCTTATTTTTCTCAATAGCCAAAGCACAAAAGTGAGCAGAAGCAGTTTTTCTGTTTTTGACTACTACAGCATCAAAGAAAAAGGTGCACTTTCGATTTTCATTCCATCTTTTGTTTCACACAAATGACAACAGTGTTTCTGAAATTACATTAGCAATTTCCATGACAAGAATGATTGCTGACCATAATTACCCATTAGCAGATATTAAAAGGGAATCAGGAATCTGTGATCATCAAATTGAATAATTGCAGGAGTATTAGTAGATGAATTATGAATTTCAGGCAAAAATAATCTACAGCCTAGTGGACTCCACAACTAATTCAGTCTAGGAAATGAATGTTAGCAATCCTTTTGGATTTTGCATACTTCGTAGTAGTCACCACAGGAAATACCACTCATGTTAAAGACAACACTTCTTCCTTTTAGGAATTTGCTTCCAAATGCTAGCCTGCAGTCATCTTAGCTTTTTCTGCTCCTATAAAAATATTAAAAGGAGAACAGACGCATTTGTAATGCCTTATCTGCTATCAGCACTAAATCTAACTTGTGCAGTAAATTTCTTTACAAAGGTAAACCGTTTTTGTACCCTGAAGTTCTTTGTGTGTCATTCCACCTTCCTTATTTATGTTTAATTTGTGAAAAATTCCTTCTGGAAAACGGAAGGAATCTGATATACATTTACCTTGCTTTCCTATTAAAAGTGAGCATTCATGCAATTAAGCTTCATTGCATGATCACTCAAAGCTTGATTTACATACAAAAGCCAAAACAATACTAAAAAGTAGTCTGACAACTGGAAAAAAGTCAGGAAACAGAAGAAACCCCAACGTGTCGGAACAATTGTTATCAATGAAATAAAACAAAGGTTATCACTATGCACTCAGAGCCATAATGATGACAGTGCTAAATACTCTGCAAAGAAAAACTAAAACGTTCTCTATTCACATTCCTATCTGTATAGATTGCTTCTTCTCATGACATGTGTGGTACAATAGCCTTTAAAATCAGAACAACTTGTGTAGTAGTAATTTGAATATAGATTTCCAGTCACTGGTAGAAACAGAAGATTAGAAATAGCGGAGGCCATGGTTTCACACACATCTGAGCTGAGCAGGCAGCTCCGAGCACAAGAAGGAGAAGGTGTCTCCCACCTGGACCCCTCTCCTGGCCAGCCTGCCCAGGCACCCAACTCCAGCACTCTCTGGCCCCTCTTCTGAGCCTACTCACCAAGGAAAACAGAAAGCTAGTTTTGCCCTGTCACTTCTCTCTCTGGGTGCTGGAGCGTGTCAGCAAGCAGAAGCATCCGATGAGCTCCAGAGCTGGCCCAGCTTTTGGAAAGGAAAGGCAAACCACAAGTAGGGGAGCAAGGGCAGCAGTGAGTTGCTAATTGACTCATCAATTCTCACGGGTCCACAGCCCAAAAAGAAGTTTACTGATAACATCGCATCTGGAGCTGGCAAACACCACTATGGTTACAGGACAGGCTTCAAGGAGAGCCATTAGCCCGTCACAAAGAAATCTCTGTGCTACTGATCCACCACGCAGGACACAGCAATGACTACAGAAGATGACTCAGGAAACTAAAGACTCATAATTTACAACGAGCTCGTAAACTAAGCTAAGTAAAAGAGGAAAAAGAATCCATATAACCAGAGCAGTGTGACTAAATTAGATGGGAGAGTTCACTGCTGTTCCAAGGTAGTTTATTGTGCAAACAGAAGGCAGCTCAAACAACAATCTCTCCAGCCCTATAATTAACTTCAGTTTCTATCTCAGCAGGAAAAAAAAAAGTCCTTTTATAATGCTGATTTTCATAAGCAACAAACTCCAGGGTGTAAAAAAGTAGTATCACACCAGAAGAGAATTCAGCTGTGCTTTGCGTGTTTCAAAGTCCAAGGTGTGTGATTATTTCATGAGTCCCAGACACTGCGATGTACCTCACAGATAGATTTTCTGACTAACTGGTTTAAAATTGAATTTATGACTACAAAAGTCAATATCCCACTTACAGTAAGTTTTTTTTATGTGACCTGTTTTAAAAGTCACATCTTTGAACAGTGTCCTCAGAAGTCAGGATAAGTTTTCATTGTATAATTTCAATTATATCTAAAGCAGAACACTTGCTCAGTTATTTATAGTAATAAAGAGCAACGTAAAATACATTACAAAAAAAAATCTCAAATACAGAATATTTAGCTTGAAGACTATAGGTAAAATAGTGTTTCCAACAGAGGGGGGAAGGAGGGAGACTCAATTTTTTCTACTGAATACCCCTGATTTTTACAGAAACTGAACTCCCTGATATTTTCAAAACATTTTCCTTATAGGGGAAAAAATACATTACACCAGGTAATACTCAGTCTATACTGAAATTAGTACTAAGAAAAAGGATCATTTGAAGAAAGGCACGTTCAAACTGACAAGTCTTTTGTCCTGATGTTATTGTTTAGGATGCTAAAGCTGACAAACTCCCTCAGCTTAAAAGAATTACGTAATTACATCCAGACTTAAATCTCTCTCGTTTGTATAGCAATATTTTAAATACATGTATGCCTCCACTTTTCTCTCTCCCTAAAGCAACCAAGAAACAGTCTGCTGATGTGCCAGCACCAGAACACTTGGACGTAACTTGCCTCTTCTTACAGCTAGGTACGCCAGGAGATGCTCAATAAATCACAGTGAGTGCAATGGGCATCACACATTACTTTTACCTTCCCCCCACCTAATTTAGTTATTTAGGGGGAGTGTTGCAGTTCCAGAGAAATGTATGTTTCCCACCTCTAGGGTAAACAGTGTATTTGCACAGAACAGGTGCAATCACAACACGGCAAGGGATAAGGGGCATGCTATGGGCAGGAGGAAGATAAAACCTGTCCTAAGTCAGATAAGGAAAGAAATCACTTGCTATTTAGATTTAGGTTCAGTCCTACTAAGGACAGTGAAACAGAGAAGCAGGCTCAGAGAGAAACAAAGCTCTCTCTTTTCTCTACAATACTTGCATGCTGCTGACCTGAGGAGAAACCCATACAGACAGCTGAGCCTCAGCTGATGCACTGAACCCAATAGCTTTGGGTTTTTAGTCTTTTTTTTTTTTTTTTTTTTCCCAGTCTCTGAGTTTTTGGAAGAACTAACACAGACGTCCACGCTGAAAATATGTCACTGAGTAGTAGGTAACTGACCCCATAAGGTTGCTCAAAGCATAGATCACAGAATCATGGAACCACAGAACTGAAGGGGTTGGAAGGGACTTCAAGAGATCATCAGGTCCAACCCCCTTACCAAAGCAGGTTCCTTAGAGCAGGCTGCCCAGGTAGGCATCCAGATGGGCCTTGAATATCTCCAGAGAAGGAGACTCCACAACTTCCCTGGGCAGCCTGTCCCAGTGCTCTGTCACCATCACCGTGAAGAGGTTCTTCCGCGTGTTGGTGCGGAACTGCCTGTGCTCAATCTTGTGGCCATTACCTCTTGTCCCATCCCCACAAGCCACTGAAAAGAGGTTGGCCAAATCCCTCTGTCTCCCACACCTCAGGTGTGGGAGATACACATTGATGAGATCCCCTCTCAGTCTTCTTTTCTCCAGGCTGAACAGACCCAGGTCTCTCAGCCTTTCCTCATAAGGAAGATGCTCCAGGCCCCATATCATCTTTGTGGCCCTCTGCTAGACTTTTTCCAGGAGATCCCTGTCTTTTTTGTACCAGGGAGCCCAGAACTGGACACAGTACTCCAGGTGAGGCCGGAGCAGGGCAGAGTAGAGGAAGAGGATCCCCCCCTTGATCTGCTGGCCACGCTCCTTTTAATGCACGCCAGGATCCCATTGGCCCTCTTGGCCATCAGGGCACACTGCTGGCTCATGGTCAACCTGTTGTCCACCAGGACCCCCAGGTCCTTCTCCTCAGAGCTCCTCTCCAGTAGGTCACCCCCAGCCTGTACTGATACAGGTAGTTGTTCCTTCCCAGGTGCAGGACTCTACACTTGCTCTTGTTAAACCTCATTTGGTTTCTCCCTGCCCATCTCTCCAGCCTGTCCAGGTCTCGCTGAATGGCAGCGCAGCCTTCTGGCGTGTCAGCCACTCCTCCCAGCTTTGGGTCATCGGCGTACTTGCTGAGGGCAGACACTATTCCCTCATCAAGGTTGTCAATGAAGATGTTGAACAAGACTGGACCCCGCACCGACCCCTGGGGAACACCGCTAGTCACAGGTCTCCAGCCAGACTCTGCTCCTCCGATCACCACCCTGTGAGCTCAGCCAGTCAGCCGGTTCTCAACCCACCTTACTGTCCACTCCTCTATCCCACACTTTCTCAGCTTTGCTAGCAAGATGTCATGGGAGACAGTACCAGTCAGCACTGCCTTCATACTGTACTCTGTTATCAATAGCTATTATAGAACCAATCATTTTTAAATGCTTTTACCAAGCATCATAACCAAAATACAAGGGTAAGCCATAATACGAGAACAACGTTGCTTGTGTTTAAGCCAAAGGTAAAAACCATTTTTTCTGTCTGAATTTCTACTTATTCACCTGTATCTGCTTCAGGAAGAACACTAACTTGAAGGATATCAGATCTGCAGACAATTTCATGTTGGAAACAAACCTCAGCCCAATGCTGATGACAGATGGACAACAGAACCAACATGACTGTACATCAGCACCAGCAACAATGTACTGTGGGGTGCTATTGCAGTACAAATATTTTTGAAGTATAACATGCCCTTAAAGTTTCATAAAGAAAGCCTTCCTACCGTTTCTGAAAAAGGGCCGTATTAAATCCAATTCTCCTTTATTTAGTGACCAGCACTTCACCAGTAAATTCTATACAGTACATGTCTTTAAAATCTTATTTCTGTGTACTATTTATTATATAAGGGCATTTTAACGTTCCCCAGACATCTTCAAATATCAGCCATGCAGTATTTATTACACCACCACACTCATGCTTTACAGCCAAAACCAAAACTAAAACTAACACTTGCAATAAGGAAGTTCCCTCCCTTGGAGGTTAAGCACTGAAGTACCACTAAGGAGACATACCTACACTTCTGGCAGGAAGTTTTGCTTCTGCTGTTATACCCTACCTCAGCTCACAACAGACACCAAAAAAGAACAGATTGGTTAAGAAAGGTTTCAAAAAAGCATTGTGGGGTTTAGGAAAGGTCACTTATGAGCTCACTAAAATAAAACACCACCAACGGGATAAAAGCTCTGAAGTCTTATATTTTCAGTCATACTTGATAGCAACAGAAGCTGCAAAATTGTTACGGGTTTCACACATTTATCACTGACCCACACTACAGGCTATGTGAACCAAGTGTTCACGAGTACCTGGGTGTGGTCTCTTGGATAACTGAAAGAAGAGAGGTGTACAGAAACAGTACAAAGCTCTCTGTGTTGTACTGCTCCATAGGCAACCACATAACCCATGGGAATTTTTTACACTGTAAGTTTTGATTGTCTACCAAGATAATGCAACTGCTGAACACAAATCTGTAATCACTATCATTCTCATTTTATCTTATCCTGTATCTTTCATTTTCAAAGCTTTGCTTGGCAGCCAACCCAACTGTTCTCTACACTAACAAGCTACTGGAAACCTGCATCATGTGAAGCACTGAGTCACTATGGGAAATATTGGTGTCTCAGGAGGCAACAGCTGAAGTGAAGCAGGCACTTAAATTAAATTACCCTTGAGCAGCTTTACCCTTTGGATTCAGTGATACTAAATTCAGTTAACTAGTATTATAAAACAGAAATAGTTAATATCAAAAACATGAAATAATTTGATAGCCACAGCAAAACTTGAGGATATGGTAAATGTTACTTGTCTAAAAAACTCTGAAGTTACTTCCCTGGAGTAACATAGAGTCCACGGAAGAACTTTCCAAAATAGCAAAGAATGCAGCCACTATCACATGAAAGTTTATCATGCTGATCAACATCTAACCAATCCCCAGAGCAGGGCGAAGCCACTGAGAAGGTACTTTTTACCTAGACTGTAAGGCTGAGCTGTGCATGACAGGTTACTCTGGGGTTTTATGGTCCTAAATTTTACTTAGAATCCTGATTAAAAAAAAAAAAAAAAAAAAGAAAAAAAAAAAAAAAGAAAAAAAAACTTGTTGTTTGCTTACCATTACAGGCCACAGAATTCATCAGCAAAAGTAGCATTTCTTCACTCCATTGTGGTCTGCTTGATCATTTTGAAATTTGTGCAGCAGAGTCAGTACAGCCCAGGCAGGTATGATTCTTGACACCAAATCTTTGAGATACTCACACCAACCTGCAACAAGATGAGGACTCCTTATTCCATGGACCACCGTAGGCATTAACGATGTTTCTACTCCTTCCCCTTGTAGCTCAAGGAAGAAAAAAAGACTACTCAACCTCTGTCTTTTGCCAGGAAAATAAATAGAAGGAAAACTTAGTTTACTATACTCTGACAATGACAATGCACTGCTCTTTAAAAACAAAATATACATTTATGCATATTTGTATACCTATCTAAAATATCTTTGTCACCAAGAACACACACACAAGCGTGCACGCTGCATGTCTATACGCAATCCCACTCAGCAGCAAAGCTATGAAAACACTTCTGTCACAAGGAGTTAAATGCCCAGTTCATCCTTAAGCACTGGGACAAGCTGTGATCAAATCTTGCTACTTTTTGGATAGAAGTTGCTTGGATCCACTTAGCCAAGTTCACGGGCATCAGTATTTATAGAAGTCAGGTGGAGACTGGAGACAATTCTTAAGAAAAAGGTCAAGATCCTGACAAAGCCTTCCTGCAGCCTTAGAGATAAAAGAGGAAGGAAGAAAACAAGACCACATCTCGCAGAGCTGATCTGAAAAGGCAGATATAAATCTGCTGCGTGTATGTGTGTAAACAGAGATAAAAATGAGACTATAACCTCTGTACATCTTATTAGAGGTACGTGTTCGATCTGGAATGCCCAAACAGGTTTCCTCTTTACTTTCATCTTAATACTTCTCCAGCAAGCATGGCTCCCTGGTATTCAGCAGACAGATGCTTCGAGCTGCTTTGAAATGGGTCAGTGCAGTCCAGAGAGCAATACCAGCAGCTGCTCACTGGTACTCACGTAGGAAAGTGAGGAGAATGCCCAAACAGCCAGGGTGTCCCAGAAATTTCATAATGGTTTTTAGAAATATATGCTATGATTTATTCATTTATTTTTCAGTTATCCAGAAAGAACACCAGAAATTTTACACAAGTTGCTAAAGAGTTATGTTTTTCAGAGTTTGTGAAAGGGCTTAACTGCTGTTATTTGTACTTGTATCGTGATAGCTCTTAGAGGTTACAGTAAGGATTATGCTCGATACCCAAAACTTCACCAAATTTCTTCCTTTTTTAAAAAAAAAAAAAACTGTCTGAAAATACAAATTTCACCAGAGCCTCCGATAAGCAGTTACATGCAAGATGAACTTTATGGGCAGAGGGATCAAGCTGCCCAGCCAGAAGGTGTGTCAGGAGCAGGCCCTACGGACAGTACGCTTCACATCATGCACCAGCACTGAAAACAAAGGCAGACATGAGAGAAGTACTTTGCTTCAGCACCTACAGGGAGCAAAAAAGATGGTTCTCTCTGTATGCTTACCCAAAGCTCATCAGAGGCACAGAGAGCAGCCTCCTGATAAGCAGCATGTTTCAGGAAGCAAAGCACGGTACTTTGAGCCATTTTTTGATCTACGAGACAGAGAAAGCTGCCTGCATTCAGCGCTAACCACAGGCCCTATTACCCTAGCAACTGTTTGCAGGCCCTGCTCATTCTGCCTGCCGAACACTTACCAGCTACACTGCGAGCACTGCGCCTTGCTGCTCTGACTGCAGGTGCTTTTCACACTTACCAATTTGTTATTTATGTGGCATTGAGCTGGTGGATCAATGCACCTGCAGCACAAATCTGTTTTATCTTTTTGTGTGTGCATGCACACTTTTTGCTGTTTTTCGTTGGTGTTGTTTATTTTTAATGTGTGTTCAATCTTTATCAAGCTAAAACTATTAAAAGTTGTAAAAACCTACAGCCAAGCTGCAACATTAAAAAAAAAAAAAAAAAAAAAAAGTCTTCTGTTCAGTCGTTAGTAACACACTATTACTTTTTTTTTTTCCTTCAAAATTTTTCTGTTGCTTTAGGTTTGGAGCCTTACAATATGAAGAAGAAAAAGACATGAGAATAGCTCTCAGTTAATTTTACTGAGAGTTCATTAGCTTCAAGAAATAACAAATGTGACCTAACAGAAACTCCAAACAGAGGGATGGATCATTTTTGTATTACAAATTCCCAGACTTAGCATACTTCACCCAAATGTAACACCTGTTTAGAGCACAGACTTCCAAAACTGGATGATTCTTCCCTGTTTTATTCAGGACATCTGTTCACGAACATATCAACTAGTCCAAGGAAATTCAGATTTCACTATTCTCCAAAATACTTCATAAATGCTTAAAACACATTTCATACTATCATCTTTTTAAAATTTAAAAACAACAACAAAACTGTATATAAAGCACACCAAAATTATTACAAAGACTAAGATGTTTCCTTTACTGCCTGGCTAATATTTACAGATTTCCTTAAAATCACTTCCATGTTATCCTATATTTCCAAAGAAACATAAATTGAACTGATGTTTAACTTAAAGTTTACATTATTCAGGAACTTGTAAGACAGTTTACTGGAGAAACAATATAAACACTTAGATGCAAAAGTCAGATTGAAACTGTCTCAGACAAAGCTGGGACTGCTTCCTCTCCTATGCTATCTGTAGAATTACTTTGAAAACCACAAGAAATGTCAAAATTGTATCAATTTCTGCCATAAAAGGAATTTTAAGATTACTAAAAGATAACACAACAGAGCAGCCTGACTGTACTTGTTACAACCAGCTGAGCATTCTTCATTCTCTTCTTCATTTTACCTTTGTTATACCCGAACTCCTTGGCTACCAACGTCTTGCAACTGATCCCCCTGGGGAAACACCTAGAAAACAGGACTTCTACACAAAGACTGGTTTCTGGTCTTTTGGAAGTAATATTTAATTAACACAGGAACTATTTCCTGAGCGCACAAAGTTTGAAGTAAGAAGACCCACACAGAGACTATCTCAGAAGGAAGGTCTCCAAGATTTGCTGGTACAATCTTTCTTGCTGCAACAAGTCTGAAGGCTATACAGTGCTGCTGGAGTGGTTTTGCATTTCAGTGACAATTGTTTTTCCATCTGATACAAGCACGTAATTAAGAATTTAGCAAACAGTAGTTCATATTTAAACTATTTCAAATTTAAAATTGCAATTATTTTCATGAGCAAAAGCAAGAGCAGAAACACCATTGCCACAGGCTGCATCAAATATGCAGTTTCCACCCCTGCAGCTCTCCAGCACTACTGGAAGCTCTTTGCCAAAACCCAGGGGGGCCTCACTACAGCTCTCTTTCTCTCAGCAAGGTCGTACTATCGTTTGTTTTATGTTAGTGCCTTGGCAGGGCTGGTATTAGCAGGAATTCATTGGCTGAGACACGATACAGACGTGCACCAGAACTAACCAGAGTGAAGAATGCTATGGAGTTGAAACTGTACAGGACCAACTAAAGGAGGCAGAAGATACAGCACCCCAATAATGCAACAGTGGACTTCAACTACTCATCCATAATGAGATAAAATGGCATGAGATAAAAAGCAGAAAGTGACAAATTCAAAAATAGCAATCTAGAAACAATCTGAGAAAATGATATATCTTTTAATGGAAATGTAATCAAACTATATAACTAAATTCCATAGAATTACAGGGTTAACTTTTATTGTTGGGAGATGAAAAGGTGTTTTGGTGTTTTTTTTTGTTTTTTTGTTTTTTTTTTTTTTTCCCAGCACTATACACCAAGAAAATTCTGACTAAAAATGGAATTAAGAAGTAGCCCTAAACTCTGACCAAACACTAGTTTCCTAACAGATAATCCATGATTCAGAGACTTCACATTTGAAGTAGAAACGCAAGAGGAAAGCAAGCAGTTATGCACTGGAAAAGCGCTTAACTAAAATGCCATGAAGCACCTCAGTAGCAAATCTGGGAATACAACCCAGGCTTGATAGTTCACTGGCAAGATCTTATCTGGTAGATCAGAGAGCTCCAGTGGGAGCATAAATCACCCTTTTAATTAGTGTCACAGCCATTTCCCTGCGTTTCAAAATTCTGATTACTTTTAACTTTCACTGAATTTGTTCAGTACAGTTCAAGAGCAGGAATGAAATCCAAATATTGCCAAAAACCCAAGACATTATTTTAACAACCACATCCTGTGGTTAAAGCATAATAAATTCCAGAGGTATTTTTCCTGCCTGTAATCCCTTCTTTCCATCCTGTGCACATACAAATTCTCAAACCTTCTGAAGCTCTTAGCCTATGGATGAGAAGGATGACCACTGCGGTTAAAGCGAAGAACTCAAAATCCATTTCCTAACTTTCGGCTCTCCCACAGATTTCCTGCTGGCAGGCTTTGAGTGTGTGGTATCCCTTTTTCTCTCCCAAAGGAGCTGAACTAATACCATCATCAATCCCCAAAAGGTGCTGACAAAATATATAAACACTCACAGGACATTTTATAGTCCAAAATGATTTGCACCTTTAACAATGCATTACAGTAATCACCAGCTTTGACACGAACTTTTTGTTGGACTTTAATATCATGCTTCCAGAAATTGATATCCCTGGAGGAGTCTGTCTCTTTAGCTGTGGCAGGAAGCACAATGACAGGCTTTAAATATTGCATAAAAAAATAATTAAGTTATTGTATAATAGTATTATATTCAAAAATAAAAATAAAATTAAATAAGAATGCGTGCTAAGGAGAGCAAAGTGCCGGTCATTCAACTCCCACTGACAGTCACGGTGGTTACAAAAGCTACAGAGCAAGTCAGTGCTGCAATTTCAGTTACACAAGCAGGAAAAAAATTAATTTATGTTCCGATAACCTGAGAAAGAAAAGTTTGTTTGTTTGTTTGTTTGTTTTGCCCCCCCCCCCCCAGCATAAAATCATGTTATTTTAACAATGTCAAGACAGAGCAATGGCTGGAATCATGGAGGCCTTTGCACCCCTTTCATACATCTGTAACCCAACCACCACTTTTTTTTTTTTCCACGTATGATTCAACCTGACACATGGGCCATTGCTACCACTTCCTTATTTCTAAAGCCCAGCTTACTGCTCGAGCCATGAGCCCTAATGTAACGGGACAACAGCCTCCTAGTGAAATGACAGGCGTCACTACCAGGGATGTATTCACACACGACCAGCTACTATGGCAAGGGCACATATTAATAAATCAGCCCCCTCTCCACAGACACAGACACACAGCTTAAATTAGTTTAGTGAATAGAAAGCTGGAGAGGAGCTTTAGCTGCTCATTTTTTTTAGCAGCTAAACCCATAGTTCTTGGCTGCAGCTCTGGGACAGGGGCTTGTTCAAAGAGTTTCCCCTTCTCTTCTTCCCATCGTGTCACCACGCCACATCACTGTTTCGTTATGAGCGTGTGAGTGTTTCTAGGCCCACGCTTGGTCGGCTCAGCTCAAAAATAACCTATTGCATCCCTCAGTTTTTGCTTCCTTTTCTCTAACTGCACCCACCAGGTCAGCGATCTGGCACGGCCAACAGCGGGGAGCTGTGGAGCACAGGCAGGAGGCAGCTCCTTCACCTGGCAGTGCCACCAAAGCCCCTGTATGAAGGAGCTGTGCTCCCACACATGTCCTGAGCCCAGAGATAATGAGAGAAGAGCCAGGAATAGAAAAGATCAGCTTCTTGGGGAAAACAGACTTCTCAGCATCTTTGCTAGGCAAGCAGTCAGAGCAGTCAGTGATTCGCGCTTCAGTTCAGTTATACACAGTCCATACCATCAAGGAAATATTCAAGAATTTAAGAGGCACTGATAAATATCCACTACAAGTGAAGACTCACCCCAGTGAGACTAGCTTATCCCATCCCTGAAAACTGCAGCAGCGAGCAGGATGTGAGATGCTTTCCCAGAGCAGGGAGGAGAATGGCAATTGCATCATTTTTCAAGATCAGCAGTGGCAATGGTTTAGGCAGTGGCTCTCTTTCCTGTGAGTCAGTATTGAACCCATTGATGCCCTGCAGTGATCCCTGGGGCTCTGTGCTGTTAGAAGTGATGACTATGACACAGCCTGTAGAGCAGGACCCAAGCTGACTTGTGCTTATTAGAAAAAGATCTGTTACTTTAGTTTTCAGAAAGAGTCAGAACATACTGCTAATACTTTGGGCAACTTCCAGCAGCCAAATTACTGTTAATGCCCAGAACACTTACCACTTTTGTCAGGGGGCCTCCTATACTCTTGCTATCAGCATTCTGCAGAAAGAAAAAGCCAGAAAAAAAAAAAATCTGACTTGAGAGAACCACCCTACAAACAATATTCACATCAGTTGACTGCCAGGTTTCTGCTTCCACCACTGTATCACGCTAAACTTAAAAATAAAAAAATAGTAACTTCGTATGGAAAAAAAAAATAAAATAAAAAGCATTCAGAAAAACTGTTGCATGGCAAGACAAACACCAAAAGTATCTGTATTTAAGTGCAAGTGAGGGGGGATTTATTGAAGGAATTTCAAGATAAGCAGAACCATTTAAAAGGTTCAACTCACGCTTTTTTTTTTTTTTTTTTTTTTTACTAAAAAAGTTCTGCATAGAAACTGAAAAAAAATCAGTCCTTTTGTGGCTATTTTGAAGCTCATAATACATGTTTTAAATACTTTATACACCTTCCCTAGTTAAATCTCAAACCCAGGTATTTTTGCATTTAATTTCCAGTCTAGAAAGACATATGACTGCTCACTGGTAAAGTAAAGAAAAACCACAAACATTTGTGTACGTGCAGAGTGTTTCTAAAATAACACACTCCCCAAATATTTTTAAATCCAAAAGCCACTTTTACACTGAAACTTCCCTCAGATATCTCTGTTGCTTTTAAATTAAGTCACTTAACTGTTTCTGACAAACCTTCACTAGGAAATACCGTGAAGCTTGCAAAGAGAAAAAGTCGCAAAGGCAAGAATTTAACAAATGTAGCAGAAATACAATGCAACTTGCAATATGACAGAACCTGTACTCATCTCTATCACTTAGCCCGCTTTATTTAGGAGCTAATAGTGAAGGAGCTTCATTCTAGGAGCTAATAGCAGGAGCTAATAATGAAGTGTTTCTGGGTAGGGAAAAACATAAACTGTACGCAACCCTTCAGTGACCTAAGCCATGCATAAAAACGGGCACGTCTACATTTTTAGCTACCCTACGTGCTACACACAGCCATAAAAATGTTGTAACATTGAGTTAAACCATGAGACAGTGGTTTATATCCACACTTCTACGTTGTCACCATGGTAAACCTAAGTGTACAGTTAATACAAGAAGTCAGAAATGAGGAAGCGAAAGGATGAAGTGTAAATAAAAATGTCTGGCATGTATTTTTGTTAAAAAAAAAATGCAATCAACTTCTTCAAATGACTAAGTACTTTTGATGATATATGTATTCGGGCACATACATACTTGTTTGTACCAATAATTTAATCACGGTCTCTTTCTGAATGATTCATATAAATATATTCTAGCTCAAAAAAAAAAAAAAAAACCAGATGAGAAAATAGTTTGAAATTAAATGCAAACAAACTGTCAGAACTTACCTTTCTAAGTGTAATTACTTCAGTTTTTGAAAAAAAAAAAAAAGACAAAACAAAAAAACACTAACATGACAACTGCTTGAACGTGTTCAGTGACAAGCATAGAAAAAGGCAGTCTTCCAGACTGTCAGCTTAAATAGATTTTAAAAAAGAAGGCAGAGGGAACACAGCGGTTCTGACTAAGGTGCTAACAATACAAGTGATGTCCCATTGGGAAACAAATTGTATTGTGTCAGTAAGAGATATGAAGCACAGATTAAGTTGCAAGAATAAGTTTTTATATTTAGACAATGGCTACAGACAATGAACAGAGAAACTAACATTCACTGAACTCTCCACCCAAAACACTGATTTATGAAATCCCAAATCCTTAGACAGGGTGACGCAAAGAAGAAGAAGAAAAAAACCAACAACACACAACAACACTACTAATAAAAAAAGCAGCTGTAATTAACTATGCCAAGTACAAGAGATATTTTACGCATACTATGAGTCCTAGATGTCTGCATAATCGACATCATGGCTGAAAACAAATCTGTACTGTGAATATAAAGCAAGAATTTAAGTAACCCAAAACAAACAAATTTTAAGATTTGCAGAAAATGGTATTCACAAAAGTCTCATCTTAACTGAGATTATGCCTGGAAACTAGCATAAAAATGTGTGAAGAAACCTGTCATTTAAATAAAAGGCAATACAGAAAATTCGTAATCGTGAGCAAAAATGCTGAATGAAGTACCAGTCCGACTGCATGCAATACTAATCCTTCCTCCTGCAGCTTACAGCGGGAAGGCGGACGGCGGCACCGAGTGCCGGAGTCCAGTGACCACGCAGCGCCTGACCTTCCCAGAGCCAGTGCAGACTGGATTTCCCCTTTCCCTCAGGGATCAGTGCTTGGCTGGGTGATGACTGCTGCTCCAAGCAGTCAAGTGACTCTCCCAGTTTGCCCTTCTTTTACAATCCTACAGAAACTAGTAACAGAAGGTCAACCTAAGGAACAGGGAATATTTGGTGAATTTTCTGGAGCATCAAGGAACTTAGACCACAGGGTAAAATGCTGGTCAATAAATTCCAAATAAGAAAGGTGTATTCTCATTCTGGCTAAACTCAAACAGAAGAAGAAACAGGAACCATCAACAAAAACATGCGTTTATTTAGTTTCAGTACTACTATTTCTAGGGGGTTTTACCACTAGTTTTGGTTCAGAAATTAGTCACTTGCACAAAAGCATAAAAATGAGACAATAGCATCAATACAAAAACATCTCGCATATTGCACATACCCAGCACGTAACCTTACTGATATGTTCCATCATTTAGTGTGCTTGTAATCTGGAATTAAAATTGCTTTGTAGGGAAACATATATTAAAAAGTAAGTCACAGGCCCTAGGAAAGTGCAGAAAGGTTTGCTAACTTCTCCATTAAGACAGGAAGGAAGTTATAAGAATGATTTAGCTGACAAGGTTAGTGCTATACAGGATATTTATGCTTGCTGACATTTTTAGTATGTCACTAAATCACAAAATTGTGTGTTTTAATCAAGCTTTTAGCACTTGACTGCAGAGAAAAACTAAATTTAGGCCAAAAATAGATCAAAATTGAGAAGGGAAGAGCAAGATGAGTCTTACAGTATTAAAACGCTTTAAAAAACAACAACAACAACAAAAACCTCAGAAGTGACATTTGGCAATACTGCAAGGAGGGGGTTTCCCTCATCCCCTAGGTTATCACCTTGTAAAATACTCTTTGTATATTTATTTTAAAAGAGAAAGGACAGGTGGGAAAATATCACTGTTGCCCACTTTTGCATCCTATACCTCAACATAGAAAAAAATTAATAATCAATAGCCCATAACAGTCCATGGTGTCTTACTTCAAATCACAAGGCATGCAATGTAGTTTCTATGTTCTGCATTCTGTCCAAAATATCAAATTGTCCAGATTTTAAATATGTATATTTTAAGATTATCACGGTAAAGTAAACTAACTGCATAGTTACATGAATAAGTTATTAGTAGATCAATTAAAATTTGGGGATTAATAGCATGTAAAATCTCTCATAGCAAATGCTACTGTACAAACTGCATCCTCCTGGATATGAAAGTAGAAAAAAACTGTCTCACTTTTACCTTATGCAGGATAATAATACACTCAAGTAATAACTGAGGCATTATAACTAGTTCCTTGGCAACTTTCTGTGCAGTCATCCTCTTAGGTTTGAATGCAGACCAGTTACCAGCCCAATTACTGGCTAAAAACTACCAGAGCCGTAATTACCTAGCTGCTCCGTGACGGCAGCGTTAGAAGCCATACAGGTAGCCTGGCTGCACGCACTTCTGGAGAGGGAGAAAGAACAAAGATGTAAAATACAGCTCTGCAACCACGGATTCCTCTTGATTACCCAGGGAATGAATATCCATATTCTGAAGGTCAGCTGGACATTTCTAACTGTTCATAGGTAACTTTTTGTTCAAGAACCCGAACCCAGTTAGAAGGATGGATTGTACTGCACTACAGAGGGAGGAGCGGCGCTCAGCCTCCACTGCTGAACAAGACATCATTAAAGACCGTCCACAATTACACGGCCGTTCCCTAACAGAACAGGTGGTTAGTGCTTATAAAAACCAGTTTTTCAGGTCTAAACTCAAACCGCAAGGTAACCACGCAACAGCCCACCCAAGGGTTTGTGCCTGACCAGAGGCACAAACCAGCAGCTGAGGGCACGGTAAGAGAATCGAGGCCTGCCGGGATCCTTCTCAGAGGGCAGAGCAAAGAAAAGCCTGCACTGAGGGGTGTGGAGTACGGAGACACAGGAGCCCTACAGAGCGTCAACCGGATCCCCAGAGAATACCCCAGAGAAGGGAGAGCCAGGGAACAGCACACAGGATAGTTGGTTTTGCACTAACTAGCGATCTCCAGCATCACCTGAAAACCTTTACAAAGTCCCCCCACAACCAGCTCAGTGTCCCTGTGGCTGCCAGGTACCCTGGCCTGCAGGAGTGAAGTGGTCCTGCTGAATGGGCCTCCCGAACAGCTCCCTTTCCCCAGACGCAGCAAGTTGCGCTGACCTTCGGCCCAGGGCCGCTATTCCAAGGTTTGGGCTCTGTGAGGGAGCCTGGGGAGGCACAGCCCAGACCCTCCTTCATGCCCTGAAAGCCTTGCATCACTCACCTACAGGGTGGGCACAAACACTGCTAACCACTGTCCTGCACACAGAGCTCAAATCAGGCCGTTTAACCACCAACTAGCATGCAGGAGAACTTACTAAATTCAGACGTGACACTGAAAAGAAAGATGGGGCTGTTCACGCTGAGACCACACAGCTCCTCTGCCTACTGCTAGAGCTTTGCTCTAAGCGTGGGCTCACATCTCTGCAACTCAAGGCAACATTTGTGACCGTTTTGGTCTCCAACGCAATGGATAGGTGCAGGCAAGAGCTTTTGAACCATGCCAGGTTTCCAGAAGAGATATGTGGCCTTCCCCCTTCTGGTACCTCCAGAGTCTCCGTCTCAGTGTTAGTGCTAATCCAGCCTGACTCTGGATCTTGGAAAACCTTACTGAGATCCAAGAGAGTATTATTATACAACATAATTTGGTCTCCTCTGCCTGCAGCCAACAGTGAGCCCATTTCTGTGAGTACAGTGCCACAGTTAAAGTCATTTCACATCTCCCCCCTCAGCCACTTTTCCCCACTCTTGAAATCCCCTCTATTTCTAGTGAGAATGTTTTCCAGCATGTAAGAACAGCAACACTTCATTCTCTTTCCAGCTACTCACTATGTAATTCAGCGTAGCTTTCAGCATGCTGAATACACTGTGTGCTGGAGAAGTGCTGCCTCACTCCTTGGCTTGATTTTAATGACAAAATAACTTCCAGGACAGGTAAAAATAAGTACAGCAGAATGATAAAACGTGACAGCCTGTATGAGCACAGGACAGAAATTCAATCAACATTTAAAACAAGTGTTTAAAGTTACTCTGGTAAACCAGTTTAGCTACAGCTACATCCAAATTCCCTGTCTAAACATGTTTTATCAACAGTTACGGAACACACACATTCAGTATACGAACACGAGCAGCCTGATTCTTGCCTCAATCTATCCAGAATCTTAGGGGGGCAGGGAAGAGCCTTTATTCTTCCAATATATTATTCATGAATTCCTATTTAATCGCCATTACCCAGCAGTGTTATTAGTTTATTGGTTTGCATCTCACCAGAAGCAACGTAACACCCGCGCACAGTTCTGCTCACGCTGACAATTGATGTCCCTAAATCACGCTCTGAAACTCTGCAAGTGAGTACTGAACATGCATGCAATCATCGCGTCAGCTCATGGGGGAATAAAATTGCCTGTGTGGAATCTTGCATATTTGTGGCGCTGTAAGAACCACATCAAGTCACATTTACAAAGTAACTGTGCTGTTTTTTTCCTATTTCTTTGAAAGATATATGTGGTGTTTATACTGCTATCAAATTCGCACTTTCTCAGAGCAACTCCTAGTTTTGACTACCCTCTGACGTCTGTGAGTTCCATACTGTTGTGTTACATTAAACTTCGCACTTCCTTAACCAAATCACAATACGTGCTAACACAATTGTCAATAAAACACCATGTTGCATCTCCTGCCTTATTTTAAAAGTGCAGTGTCCTGAGAGAAGGGAGTGGGGGGCTTGTAACTGATGCTTTATTACAATAAGCAGACTAAAAATAAAGAGTATAAAATACGAAATCCAAAACAGGATGCTCCTCGGGAACTTAGAAAAAAAAAAAAAAAAAGATTTTTTTAAGAAGTACAAACGTGAAATATTTTCACATTCATTTCCTGCTGTACAAGTAAAGCAGAGGAGTGAAGATCTTTCTTATGCAGTCCTGTAATTAGGCTAACAATTAATTCAGCTAGCAATACCTCAAAACAAAATACAGCCCAGGTCACTTTTCCAGCATGCCTGCAGAAGTACAGCTTACTACTTGGGTAACAGGAGCACAGTTTTACAACACAGCTACTGCCTAAAAGAAGGGAACGGTCTCTGCCTGTCTCTCCAGAAGTTCAGCAATACAGTCTTGCCACTTCCTCTCTCCCGGTTGTTCTGTTCCTTCGGAAGAAAAAAAATGCTTATCCAATTAAAAAAAAAAAAAGCTTTTTTTGCCCATGCAGTTCCCCAAAACAGCTCAGCAGCTGGTCAGATGAGCAACAGGACTGATTTGAGGAGGGTTGGGAGCAGACCCGGGGAAGCAAGCAGAACTGCCCTCTCCTTGGGGCAGCAGTTCTCTGAGCCATGCCATAGGAATCCCACCAGAATCACAGACGAGTATTTTCAGAAAAAATACTTTACAAAGACGTTTATATAACTAGCAAGCAGAAAGCAATTTAAGGACATTGCCAAAAGAAGCTGTGTTCTCCTGTACATATGCAAAACCCTTACTGGAAGAACAAAAAAAAAAAAAAAAAAAAAAAAAAAGACAAATTCATGAACTGCATACAAAAAGCCAAATTTCAATTTGCTCACAAGATTCTGAAGCAACTGCCAGATTCAGTTCTAGAGGGTAAAACAAGACTTTTCCCAATAAAAAGTCCCCTGCCAGATCGCTCATGGGGAAGAAGAGAGCTGGGCTCTCCTCAGGCCCAGCCAGGCCTCCAGCTCTGGTGGCACTGCTGCTCCACCTCAGACTGCGGCTGCCTATGCAGCCAGAGCAAGCAGGCTCACTCCTCTCGGCAAGAAAGTAATAAAGCCCACACACATTTCTCTTCTGTTATTCAGTTTATTCCAGTAAAAGCGTATCACACAAAGATATAAATGTTTGCTTCCCCCACCCAACTCGATAGTGAGATGGCAGTCACCTCCATGGCAGCTGCCTAAAATTGCCAGCAAAGGAGTAGCAGAAGATCAGGCAGAAAGCGTCAGGAGGTGAGAAAGTGGCAATAGCCATACCCCAGCTTCCTTTCAAATGAGGAAATGGAAACCGAAAATTTATTCTGCTACTGGAACTCATTTTTTTGATTCAGTCCCACAGAAGTTCAGTGGCAACGAGCTGTAAACACGTAGAAAAGCGCAAGTAGGAAGTACATTCTCTCTCTACTTGCCCCAGTCTGTTTTTCCCCCCTCTGCCTGACTAAGCTCAAGCTTGTTTCAGCAAGTCCTACCTGAAGTAATGTAACAGATGGATTCAGGCTGACGTGAGCCAGGCGCTAAGAATATCTGCCATTTAAAATGATCAGATTTTATTGTCCATTTCCATTAATTTCAGCTGACTTTGTGCCTCAGTGTGCTTCAAATCCAACTTGATGGCTGCTTCCCAGTTGTATTCATTATCCAGCCCTTTCCTGTGCTTCGTCATGCTATTGGCATCCTCGTCGCCTCATCATTTTGGTTACATGGATGGAAGACTATATCTGAATAAAAATTAGTCACTGCTAGGTGGTTTGATCATCAGCTAGTTCTAAAAAGAAGTGTCATAAAGAGAAATCCCTAGAACAAATAAATTATGTTTTATATAAATAAATAAAGCAGAAAATGCACAGATGGGACATTAAGTAAATAATGACTAAAATCTAGGGATATGTTACATTTTACTAAAATATTTTATCCAACTCACTGAAATGCTAACATTATTAGTCATAACAAAACTTTTCCCAGAGACAAAAGTAACGTGTTAAGTAAAATGTAGAAATAGCCTACATGTAACTTTTTTCTATCTATAAAACACTTCCAGAGGGTGCCTTCTTCCCTTATATAAAGCATGCATACTTAAGACCTTAGAACTTAATCAAAGTCCTTTAAAAACATTTTTATATTGGCTACAGTACAAGAGTACACTCATGGTTTTATAACCAGTCATTTACAAGGCAGTTTTATAAAAAGAGAATTTATTACTACACTTGCTGAGAATCTCAGAAGAAATATATGTTCCTTTGATTGTGGGATCAAAGACAACTCTCACGTCAAATAGTACTCATTTACGGATCATGCAGAATGGAGGACGATACAAAGCCCTGCAGCTACTCTGAAGCAAACTGTGAGGCAGGAGGCATCAGAGCGAAGCTGGAAATGCCCTCGGTCAGTTCCCCTGCAAGCTGCTGGAGCACAGCCGGCACTATGCAGGCAGACACATACATACAGCATGTGGGCACTTCAGAGGGAAGTTGCCAGAAACAGCCAGCCATATTTGAAGACACTCGTCACCTTTCTTTTACTTAGGACATTAATTACAGCCTTGGTAGTCTTTGTGATTTCTGTGTTTAACTGCAATGTGTTACATATTCACTTAGTTTTATGTCAAGAAACAGAAGTTAAACACACCCTGTTTGTTCCTTCTGTCTAACTACAGACCAGAAGCTACTTTTAATGCTGAAATGAGGATTGCAGAACAGCTGTTCAGACACAGTTCTACTGGGAGGAACTCGAGCTGCAAGGAAGCTCTTCGGAGAAGCAGTACATACAACCCTGGGTCTCATTTGGGCCAACTTGGGCTTCATCTTTAAACCAAGGGCAGACCAGAATCTGCTGCATTTTTCACAAAACAAAACAGCGACCTGGCTCACACAGAAGAGAACACCTGCTTGATTTATATAAAATAAAAAATACTGAAATCAGGCTACATAGAAACATTTGTTTTATTTGAAGGATACATTTCAATATAAACTCATGCCAATAACTACAAGATACTGAGTCAAAGCAATACCTCCATTAGAAAAGGAACAGCAGTCCCGTATTCTGCTTAAATTTTGCCATTTTAGGTGGTTTGCATAACCTACATTTAGTAAAATGTAACATATCCCTAGGTTTTAGTCATTATTTACTTAATGTCCAGTCTGCTCATTTTCTGCTTTATTTATTTATATAAAACATAATTTATTTGTACTAGGGACTTCTCTTTACAACACTTTTTTTAGAACTAGCTGATGATCAAACCACCTAAACTTTGCATAACATAGAGGAAATGACTTCACCTTTTCTGCCTTCATTTTAGTAACTCCAAAGAGAGAATACTCAGCTACAGTAGCAACCTACAGATGACATGCAGGAAGTATTACTACAGCACAAAATATTTACACTGTCATATGCCATGCTTATTAAGCAAAGAAAAACACATGCAAAAGGAAAGACCAAATCTATTGCTTTCTCCTCTACCTTTATTGACCACCCCATGGCTTGGCAGCTCCGGCCGCAGCTGACACATTGCAGGACAGCCTGGTTCCTACCCAGCGTGACTCAGGAAAACAGGATGGTACACAAAGCAAAAGGTAAGCAACAGCAGAAGATTCCTCTGCAGATAACGACGGAAATTAATAAAAATGGTATAAAACTCTTTTATTTCCTCATGATAAAAACAAAGAGAGCATTTTTCTTTCCATGTAAAAATGGCTCTTCAAATTAGTATGAGTCAATCCCAAATAAATAGATCTTTCCTTCTTTCAAAATATGAAATATAAAAATGCTTTTCAGCAGACGGAAGACACTGACTACTTGTGAAGTGCACCATACTGACCTAAGGAAGAAGCTACACTTCCTTATTTTAATGCATGATGATCTAAATGCAGAGTGGTTACAAACTATTTCACACTGTAATATCCTGTCAGCTGAGCAAATAGTCAGCTTGAAACTTTACAGATACCAGCTTAATAGATGATCTATTTAGCAGCATTCAGCCTTTGAACGAACAGGTTGGCTCTTCAAAAGGCATTTTACAGGGACAGGGCACTTCACCGAGAGGTGTTCGTGAATGTCAGTACTGACAGGGCTCCAGTTAGAGAAGGTCCCGGTTCTCACCCGAGGAACTTCCTTGTTTTAAACAATGTCCCTAACTCCCTTTTAACAGTATGCCTAAATCTCTGGAACTGTTTATCAGCACAGATGCTTCTCACACGAGAGCTTTAAATCTAGCCCAAAATAACAGCAGGAACAAGCAACTAGCACACTTGGAAAAAGGACTCAGTACGTTTCATAACTAGAAGTTTCAACTTCCAGACACAACATCTATATTTAAACTCTCTTCCTCAGTCTCCTGCCAGAGTGGGAAGATGAACACACAGCTGGCAACACCTGCTCGATACAAAATGGAGCTGCCAGGGGCAGCAGGCAGGAGCCAGGCAGGCCCAGGGCAGGCTGCGCGTGGGGCACCAGGCCAGGCCGCAGTGGGCAGCTCCTGGGGAACACCTCTTCCATCTGCTGGCAGCTCACAGGTACAGGGTTACTTTCTTGTTAGCAATAAAACAATCTTTGATTTATAAATGCATGTACAGATTTCTGCATAGGAGCCCCAAAAGATGGTCTGAATGTAGAAGACCTGCTCAGTGCACTTTAACTCCTGTATTTGATTAATCTAAACAGCAGACTCTTCCAACCATCAGGCTTTTTCAGAAAGATAAAACGTATAAAATGTAGCTTGGACACAAATGGTGGGACTGAGGGAGGAATCCCTGTGTGAAGTACTTCACTCTGTGTTTTAAAACCTTCACAATAGATTAAAATCACAGTCATTTGTTACATTAGTTAAATCTGAGTCAAAGATATATCCCAAGAAATAGATATGCAAGAATTCAATTTAGAGTGTTTTGTTTTTTAATTCTACAAGGAATATTATCTCTCCCCCCTCCCTTCTTTTTTGATCCAAGAGCAACTGGCAATTACATAAACACCCACATTAACAGAAGACAACGATCATCTGTCTCAAGGCTAACACCTAAACTAATTAGCTCTCTACCAGCACCTGCTCTTTCACTTAGCACAAACCATGAGAACATAAATATCCACATACATTAGGGAATGAAGTGTCTTCCCTGTTTACTCCTAATGGTGTTGACGTTAGCTTCATTAAGAAAAAAATTAAGAACTTTAATGGCTTCTTTACAAGAACCCCCAATGACCCTAATTGCTGCTAGTAATGGCTTCTGGAAGCATAAATAACATGCTATAACAGCCATTAGAAGTCAGTATTGTTCTCTCGTTTCGAGGCTGCTATTCCTCACACTCCTCATTTTCTGTTCTACATCGCTGTCAGTAAGTGATGACTTTGTCAACCACTCACTACAACACAGATTTATTTTACATGTACTTGCTTCACTATACACACAAGCATACCATGAGAACACCGTATCACCAGTCTTAACATAGACCTGCAACAAATTGTTCTTCCCCCTACAGGGGACCATTTAAAAACCTCCAGATCAGGACATCAACACCCAAAAGATCTGTATCTCTTTAAAATAAACAGACAACAAACCACACACACAGCACGGTATTTGTTTATTTCTGACCTACTCAGAACCCTTAAGCCCTCCCAGAAACTCTCACTTTCTTCCCTGCAATCCTGCATGCTTAATGATAATGATAAACAATTTCATAGATTTTGTTTGTTTCTTTAAATAAATAAAAAAGACCCCAGCATAGTGAATCATAGCACAAAGCAGCAAAAACACTATCACAGGTATAGGTGCATCTGTTTCTTACTCTGTAGAAATTTTCACACTCCCATGTCCAGCAGTGGACACTTTATTTCCTATAATAAGTCACAACTGCCTCAGAATCAAACCCACAAGTTTTAGATGCGTTTTCATGGACTTCCTCACCTAGTATTTGCACAGCACTTAGCACAGCGTGGTCTTGGTCCATGCCCAAACACGTTAAGCAGCGACCAATACAAATAAAATGTTAACACGCTGACAGGAGAAAAGCAGGCTTCTGTGCTGAACTGAATTCAAACGCTACATTGAATATTTACTTTCAGCGTCCAAAAACGCTTTCAAGTGTCTTTGTGAGACTTCAGCACTTCTGCAGACCAAATCTCGAATGATTACAGAGGCAGCCTCGGGGTCAGCAGCCTTAAAATGGTCCCGGGTCCTCAGTGACATCTGCAGGATGACATGCCCCTGCTAAGCGACGTGCTTTACCTCCCTGGGGCAAACATAACGTGATCTAACAATGATGATCAAGCACCACGTTATATGCACTGAAATGTTTTAATCCCTTTATCGAGTGCTCACTTGTTACAGAAGCGCCGTAACGCTTCCTACCAAGAGCAGAGCCGAATGACTGACTGGTTCCTCGGCACTAAACGATAAGCCGAGCCAACCTTCTGCACACGTTTCAAGTCTTCTTTGGATGTTTAAGGACCATTTTAGAGCCCTATTACTATTAAAAATAACAATGAAAGTACAGCAGAAGCACGGCGGGCACCGCACAGAGCCGGGGGTGCGCTGACCTCGCCCCGCTCACCTGGCTGCGGGCTCCCCGCGCCCGCCCCGCTCCGGGCACAGCCCCGCGGCCCCAGGGGCTCTGCTCCCGAGCAACCCGAGGGCGCACCGCGGGGCGCTGTTACCCGCAAGTTTCGCTCTTTCAGCCTTTCTCCCCCCGTCCCTCTCTGCCTCTATTCCCATTCTGTCGGCGTTACCGGGGGCCGGACCTTTCGGCTCCCCCCGCCCGGCCCAGCTCTCACCTGAGGCCGCCGGAAGAGAAGCGGGCAGCGGGGCAGGACCGGGCGCTCCTCCTGCTCTTCCTCCTCCTCCTCCTCCTCCTCCTCCCCGGCCGGTGCCGCCGCCCGAGGTTTCGGCGGGGCCCGGCGAGGCTCCGCGGAGGGCGGAACGCGGCAGGGCCCCGCCCGCCTCCGGGCGGCGGCCGCTGAGGGGCGGCCGGGCGGGGGGCTCGGCGCGGGGCCCCGGGGGGCGCCGTGCTGGGACAGCCGCAGGGCTCTCAGCGGGGAGGGCGGTGACGGCTTCGTGTTCCGCAGCTTGCCGACCGCCTCGCTCCTCTCACGGGCTCGTGGGTGGGTTCCGCAGGGCTGGCCGGGACTCCTCAGCGTGTCCCCGTGGCTCAACAAGCTGTCCGGGGTCCCAGGCCCGTGGCAGGCGCTGGGAGGTCACGGATCTTCGTGGAGGGGGACAGAGCACACCGAGCCGCACAGAGGTTGGCGTGAGGCGCTGTGGGCCACGCCAGGAGCAGGTGCCCGTGCACCCCGCCTCAGCTGCTCTGCTGAAGGGCAAGGCGTGCTAACAGCACGCTGTGACCCCGGGGCTGACGGTACTGCCGTAATATGGGAGCTAAATACTGTGCGTTTGGCGTGGGCACTGCTAGCCAGCTGACGATTTCTCTGTAGGCCCGAGTCTATGTGCCTGAATTCACCCCCTCCAAGCGAGCACCGCTCAGCACATTCACTGCAGGCAGGACAGCTGCGTTCACCTCGCTCCTGTCTGATGGTGGTGGGCAAACAGCAAACAGCTCTCTGACACTGCCAGGCACTCAGGATGCTATTGGGACCGGGAATCTTGGAGAGGAATAAAAATCTAGCTTTCTCTGAATGGGACAAGCATGTAAGCAACAGAGCTGGAGAAGCAGCAGTTGTCATACCTGAGGCACAGGACGGGGCAGCGAACAGGCTGGACTCTGCTCCTCTGTTCTGTGTCCTGTGACTCTTTTACGGGCAGTCTTGCACAACATGCTTCATCTTACCTGGGTCTTCCCATTCCTGTTTTGGCCACAGCACATCTGAAAAGCACTGGGAAATTATTAGCATGTTCACATGGAAGCAGTGCATAGGCTATTTGGACCATTTCTTAGGGGAGAGGAAAAAAAAAATAATAAAAAAAAAGAAGATCTTCCAGTAAAACACTTGTTAAAAAGAATCCTTTGTCTTCACTGAATGTTGGAGTAGATAACAGGGATTAAAAAATGCAGGAAATGGAAAATACATTGTTCTTCTGAGATCATAAATGGACTGATTTCAGAACAGATGGATTCCATTTACTTCATCAGAATTTTGTGGACCTTCCGAGTACACAGATTGCTTAACATCATTTCTGTATATCCACAAATATTTGCTATTCCAGACAAAGTTCTAAATTTCCTGCATGAATCAGTGCTACTGACAGTGTAATTTTTTAATGGTAGTGGTTCCAAAACACTAAGTGCTGTATGTACACTGTTGCACAGATTATTCTTAAACGATCAGTAACTAACATAATACATTTCTAGCAAAATGGATATAAAAGGATAAAAAGCAAAACGTAGAAATTAAGATAAATTTCGTTGGCTCCTACAGATGCTGTGGATCGACTTCCCCATTTCTTTTTCTGCAGCTAGTTTTTCCCTCGAGTGCCGCACAGTACAGTCGAGTACAGCCGGCTGAATTTCACAGAGGAGATGCTACCACCCCTTACTGGAGAGCGCCTGACATTGCGGCTGCCGTAAGTGTAAGGTTCTGTCCCGGGTGAGAGTGATAGCACCTTGCCTGTACTTTTATTAGTGCAATACTAATAAATAATTAGTATTATTTATTTTTGCACCTATATATTGGTCTAAAATTTCCTGTGTGTACGTGATAACTGTAGATGTTTGAAACTGTGAAAATAAGAGCCCTTTATCGAAGGTCCACCTGAAAATGTTCAAATTAGAAAATAGCAGTCCCTATGATTTTACTTGCTTCCCTGAAAACGTTACTCTCAGATGAACAGACATTATTATTCGCAAGCACTTTTTCAGGAAAAGTCCAGCAGCTCTACAATATGTACATATTGAACATATAAAACATACATGTTTGTATTAAACACACAAATCAAATCTTTCCGGACTGAATTGGATAAGCTATCATAAATATAGATTTGTTATTAAAATAAAATGCCACACATTAGCTGATAAAATCTAATATAACAAAAGTCAAACTTTTTCAATTTTGTATATGAATTACTTGTTGATGTGTTATTTATATTGAGTCTATGTGCAGCAGCATTTACAAATTGAATTATAGAGCATTACAGAAGTCTACTTTGTACAATGAGGATGTATGCTTCAAGGTAAATTGCCATAATGCCCAGTGCTATGAACTATTATAAAAGAAGGGGAAAAAAATCACTATTTTTTTAAAAGCAACAGAAATGAAAGAAAATGTAGAACTCTTTTAGTACAATTCTGATTTGGGGGGTTAAATTGGATTCTTAAGTCATTGTGTGAGTCTGCCTTCAGAATACACTTGCTTGGACTATTCACAATAGTAAAAGGGTTGATTTTGGACCCAATAAGTTACTTTTTTATCATTTAATTGCAAAGTGTTTCAACATTTTGATTTCTAGTGGCTCCCATAAATTAGTCAGCTAATACTCAAAAGATAGCTGCTGAGCAAATAAGTAAACAAAGAAGGCAAATCAGAAATGTAGTCACAATTTCAGAAGATATTTCTAAATCTTTAAGACTAATTTAAAAATTATTATGCAGGAGAATATTTTGTGGGTACTTTTTTTAGGCGTAATCTGCAGGAGTTGGACTCAATGATCCTTATGGGTCCCTTCCAACTTGGGATATTCTATGATTCTATGATCTTAACAAGGACAGTATATTAAGATGTACTTTTAAAATTAGCACAAAGACTTTTAGATATAGCTACATATTTTTAAAAGTCTTTTGAAATCCTGCAACATCACAGAAAACAGCCTGTTTTAGGAAACTATGTATTATCATGCTGCCTTTTAGCGGTTAATAAAATATCCAGAAAAAGTGACCAAGACAGTCTTGTCTTAATTTAGTGAATGATGAGACAAATAGTTTGAGTAAATTGTGTGTTATTTCCTGCAAATTTATGAGTTCAAAGATGTCTAATAATAAAACAATCACAACGTGCTAGACACTACATGCTTAGGAAGGAATGAAAGGGAAATTATTCTGAGCTATTACATTGATATCATCTGCATTTACAGGATATCATGTATCAGCCATGATAAAAAGAAAGAGTTTCACTGCTACTATGTAATTTGCCTTTCTGATCTCTCAGATCAATTGAAGGAGCTGTTGGGAATAATTTGCTGCTTTTCTTTAAATAAAGCAATCAATTCCATATGAGTTACCTGTGTCTTTAGGGAAATTAAAAGCTACTCAGGTCTCCTGTCATAATTGTTACTTGTGTTAAAAGTCTCCCAGATTCCAACTGACTTGGAACCAAGATCTTATTTTCTAGCATTCCATATTTCATGAAAGTCAGTGGGACTTAATTCTACAAAAGTAGTTTCTCCAAATAAAACCTTAAAAACCATACAAACTCACAGCACTGTGAAACAATAGAAGAAATTATGAAAAGCATCAACAGTCCCAAAAAAGTACCTATATGACTGAGGAGCTAATATGCCATTTTCTAAAGGAACTGAAGGACTTAGGAGTTCAAGTCTCCCCATGAGATGTTCTTCAGCTTTGAAGCCTTGGCTGTGAGGTTTTGTTGACTTCTTGAATTAAGAATCAGAAAAGTACTTCAATTTCCTCTCTCACTCATATCTAACATTTTTTTCTGCAAAGCAAGAAGATGTGTTGTGCCTTAAAATCAGTGCCTGGCTGACCCCTTAAACCTTCTACCTGTGCTTGTGGCTGTGATTTGGACTGCACTAAGAGATCAGACCTGTTTTATAATGCTTCTGTATACTCAAGTTGATCTGTATTAAAATGTTAACGTTTTCTTCTGGAAATCAAATTATCCACAGCAGTGCAGAGAGACAGAAGATCCAGTCTGTTACTGACTAAAAAATGATTATGATGATCTTATTGAGTGGTCACTCTTTCTTTTCCCTAATTGGTAAGTTATACAAGGGAAGAACATAAATGAAAGGAGGCCATCTCTCTGTTAGAGACTGCAGCACTGCAAGTAGGTTTTATAATAAAATGGAAGATGTTACTGATTTAAGGAACACAAAAAGTAACACATTGTTTTATTTTCACAGTGAATGATGAAACTGTTCAGCTGTTTTCAATTTGCAATTCCCATATCTTTACATTAGTAGCTAGAAGGGCATATTGGAAACCAAAAATACTTCAGAAAAATCAGGAAGGAACAAAGAGACCATGTGTATTATTAGGGAAAAATGCTTCTACATAAATTCTACAACAAAGTTCCTGGAGAATCCACTAGAAAACACGGATGTACTGAAACAAACAAACAAAAAGTCTGTTACAAAGCAATTAAAAACAAGTGGATAAAATCATCTGGTTAAATTAACATAGCTCCATTATATTGAAGCTAATGGAGCAAAAATGATTTATATTACCTCAGGATCTAGCCTTATATTAGCACAGAGAGCTTTAAGTATTCTAATACTTTTGTTTTCCTTTATACTGAGGAAAAGGCTGTTTTCTCCTCCATGTAGTTGGCATGTTCAAACATACCGATATAGTTATTATCCTAAAGCTGAGAAGAATTAGGATGAGAAATGCTTTAGTTTGTTACTGTAGTGAAATCAGAGTTCCACTGTATCAAAAATTTTTGATTATATCAAAAATGGATAATTACTGTTCTTTAATAGTGATCTACCTGCTCATTAAATCAAGTCTTAACTGATGCCAGCAGGCAGGTAGGATAAAGGTGTGGTGGTTTTACCATGCTAGGCAGCTGAACTCCACCACAACTGCTCTCTCACTCCCCCTCCTTAGAAGGGCAGGGGAAGAAGTAGAGGAAAGAACAACTCATAGGTTAAGATAAGGATAATATAATTAAAAGAAAAAAAAAATATTAAGGAAAGATTATTATTAATTAAACAATTTAACTAAAGAGGAAAAAAAAAAAGAAAAGGGAGGGGAAAAAGGAAAAACAAAACAAGAAAAGGCTGTGTGGAAGTGCAGAGGAAAGAAATTACTCTCTACTTCCCACAAACGAACGATGCTTCACCACATCCTTAAAGCAGGGCTTCAACACACGTAGCCAGTGTTCAGGAGGACAGAGATTTGCACGAGAGCCCACCCCGCCCCTCTTCTTCCTTTTTCCACCTTTTATTGATGAGTGTGACACCACATGATATGGAATATATATCCCTTTGGTTGGTTTATACCAGCTGCCCTGGTGATGTCCTTTCTCACTTTTTTGCCCACTCCCTAGGAGGGTTAGAGAGAGTCCCGATGCTGTGCCAGCACTGCTCAGCAGCAAACACTGGTGTGATACCACTGCAGCTCTAGCTACAAGTGCAGAGCACAGCACTGTGTGGGCTGCTGCAGGAAAAGTTAACATCCCAGCCAGAGGCAGTAGAAAAGGACACCTGTGATTTCTCATACAGGCCAGATGTGTCAAAGGCAGAAAACATGTATAAAATCAAGATATCAAGGAGGCCATGAAATAAGAAATTAAAATAACTTTCTAATAATGACATCAGAAAAGTAAACATCAGTTCTAATATATATCCTTTTAGTATTGCACCAGCTCATCAAAATTGCTAATTGTAGTTTTCCCACACTAAACCACATTAGAATATTCAGGCTCTCCCACAGGTACACATACAGAAACTCATACACGCAACTCAAGTACAGTATTTTTCATGGACAGATTTGATAGTGTTGATAACTAAAAAAAGTACATAATATAGAGAAGCTACAGAACTAGCATTATTTTTTGAATTGTTAACGTTTTTACTTCAAAAATATCCCTCTAAAATCACCATTATAACGTAAAACATTATTTTACTCAGTAGAAATAAAGTGCAGTAATACCATTTGAAGATTTAGGGTTCTGTTTGTTTGTTTTAAATCAGACTATCCATGCATAGTAAGGTTTTCAGACTGAAACTGCAGAAGTTTGAATTCCTTCCCTTTTACATCAATGTTTCAGCTTTTAGGTTTCCCAACATCTGTATTTGCCCATGCACTCTAAGTTTGTTCTGTTTTTGATAGACCAGCATGTGACTTTGCTCTCAAGAATTTAGAGATACTTAATTGTTAAGTGTATTTAAATCAAGTACTTTGCCTAGGAAGGTGGGTCCACTCTACGGCCTGTTTTGCCAGGAGGCGAAGGCTGCCTGAATGCGCCAAGGGGGTGCCAGGGCAGCCGGTCACTGCAATGGCTCCTTTCTCTACCGCAGGCACTGCTCTTAGCCACTGGCAATTGAACCCTGCTATCACTGGTTACATTTTTTTTTTTTTTTTTAAAGTACAAATATACAGTTTTCTAAGTTATACTCTTAGAGTAGTGGGATTCTTTAGAATTTGGGATGTATGAGGAGTGCAGATGGTAGCTCAGCAGTACCAAATAAGCTATTATAACCTTAAGTAACTAGTATGATGTATAAGCAACATTGCAAAACAGAAACCTTCAAACTACCTTTTTTAATTGGGGTATGTTGCTGAGACACTGCACAGAAGTCATTCACTGGACAGCACACACTCCAGCTCTGAGGTACATGAAGTTTTCAGGAATTAGACTGCTTTTTGTCACCTTGATGGATACAAGATAACATTATAACATAGGTTCAGTAAGACATTGCTTGATGTAAGTAGAAATCTTATAGAAAAGGTTACATTACCTTTTAAGTTATTCCCTTGCATTGTCAAACATCTTGAAAAGAATAAGCAAACAAGCTAGCACTGAAGGAAGAAAATATGAAAGATTTTCTACCTGCTGTTGGTTCAGTCATTGATTTTTCTGACTGAGAATGGTCTTTTCATAGTTACTGATTACCAGGCAACCACAAATGAGTTTGATTCAATATCCACTGTAGTGAAGAGGAAAAAAAAAAACAAAAACAAACAACCAAAAAACACACATCTCATCATTAGTCAGTCCCCTACTTACTGTAAGAATGAACAAGTCTTGTTTGGAAATAGGTCACAGAACTAGGGATTTACAAACAGCAAGCATTAATGCATATTTCACCTAAACCACATAATGTTATCGGGGCAAAAATATTTCTTCATACTCTAGGTGCAACCATCAGTTGTATACATACCAGCAAGTTAGATTTGTTTTTAGATTTGTTTGTTTTTTTAAGATGGGAACATTAAGTTCAGAGAAGATACCGTAGTGCTACATGGTCAGGCTGCATAAGAGAACAGTCTAACCAGGTTTGTTTTCAGATTTTGCTATCACCATATCTGTTGCAGTAAATGAACTTTAGACCTGGAAAAATGCAGCTGAGAGTACTGATTGTTCTCCTAATAGCTAATCAGCTGATTTTAATTGCTTAATGATCTTTCAGCACAGGAGTCAAACACTGTTCCATACCTAAGCAAAAGTAGTTTTATATCACTGCATAAGGGTGGTGGTTTGTTGTTGTTGTTGTTGTTTGTTTGCTTTTTGGACACTCAACAGAACTGAACCAATGGTTTGTCAGACTTCGTTCAACACCACACAGGTTTACACGCTTTACAATTCATGAATCCATGAATATCTGACAGAACTGCTGGTAAACGGCTCATGCAAATAGAGTCAAGACTAACATTTAGATCACTGCAAATGGAAAACACTTCTGAGAAACTACACAAACACTACAAATTAGATTGAAAATAAAGCTCTTGCATTTTGCACTTTCAGGACAAAGAAACACCATTTCAAGACATGACAAACTTGATTCTAGAAAATCATTTTGCATTGTTAAGCAAAAGAATCAAGTTGTAGGAATCAGTGGAGTAAGTAATCACTAGTTTTCACACTTTAACAGTAGCTGGAATAATCAAAGGTATATTTTATTACAACCCCTGAGTGGATAAACATACTCCTTTCTTGAGTAATTGCATACTTTGCAAAGTATGTGCAATCTCCTACAGCTTTTACTATTCAGGAAATAAATTTGGCAGTCTTAACATCTATCGCGAGCTTTAGCATGTCAAATGGCTGGCTGCTTTTATTTAACATTTTCAAGATAGACTATTTTCTAATTACTCTCTCATATATTGCATTTAGAAAGCATACATGATGAGTTCAGAAATGAAAAAGATCCATTTTGAAAATAAATTTGAAAGAAAAAGTTGCCACCAGCAATTTGGCCAACTTATTTTCTAACAATTTAGTTCTAGGAAAATAACTTCGTTTAAGATTTAAAAACATGAGATGTAAATTCTGAGGATGCCACACAGAACATGGAGGTCAATAAACAGAATCATGGTGTGTCACAAAGAATTACCTGCAGTTCACCTTTTTGCCACAAGGTAGAGGATTGACAATATAAAAAATAATAAATACACAGCTTTTAAAGTATAAACACTATTTGATCTATCCTTTAAAAATGTAAAAAAAAAAAAAAAAAAAAAAAAAAAAAAAAAAAAAAGTAATAAATCAATCTGATGTTCAACAGGAAGTGTACCTAAGAATTTTAGGTGGTCTGTGTTAAACTACCAGCAGCAAGTCTGTAAGAGCTGTCAGTATGTATGTGTCTTACTGATCTATGCAAGGAAGATAACCAAAGCCATACATTAGTAAAATCAACCCTGCTTCAGGAACTATGCTAAACAAACTTTCTAGCCAAAGGTAACCCAAATTAACTTGTGTATTTCCACAATGTCCTGCTCAGAGTGCCACTTCTGAAAGACAGCTGCACTACAGCTGCAGCATTAGATACAACACAAGTTTGGAGCCCAAAGTAAACCAACCTCTGCACAAGTTCCTACATATACTGCAGAGGAAAGCTATAGAAAAATAATACTTAAAAAATATACATATATATTATTTCTCTCATTCTCAGAAACACAGGTTCTGCTTCAGCTCCACAGACCAGCCCTACTTGAACAGAAGTTTGAGGCTCCCAGCGAGAAGCACCCAGATACTACAAAAGTTACAAAGTGGTCTGACTATTCTGCTCCTTCCAGTACTGCAAAGGGAAAAACAGGGTAAGTGTCAAGAATGGTGATAAACTACAGTAGTTAGATTAAACATTTATTTTTCATATATTCACAAAATCTTCACAAAAGTATTGAAACTCAAAAAGGAATTAGACTTGAGTCAAATACAGAGATGAAATGTACAAGACAAATGAGCAGGCAAACTAAAAGGTCTTGAAAGTATTTTACTTCAGATTGAAAAACGAACAGTTCAACTGTTCTGTTTAAATAAAGATTTGCAAGATATACAGTATTTTATGAATACAATGCTGGTCATTTGAGGCAATGTAAAATACCTCAATTCTTCCTTCATGCTTTTTTTTTCTTCTTTTAGAAAGATACTGTTTACCAAAAAGAAACTTGAGCAGTCCAGGAAAAGCTATTTTCCATTAAATTTATGAAAACCATAAATTGAGGCAAACCTAAGATTCCCAATGGAATCAAGATTATCTTCCCGCTACCACCACCTTAAAATTATCACATGCTTATTGGAACACTAATATCTGCACCCTAAGAGTACATTTGCTTTCAACAATGAGGGTGATTCTTTTAAAAACACTTCAGTGTGGTAAATGCGATACAGATCTTTGCAAGTATTAAGTTTTGGAACAGTTTTGCTAATAGCAGCTAACAATACTGGATTAATATAATTTATAAATAATTGTTCCCTAAGCGGTGAACTTAAGTCTACACATTCACAATAATCTAAAACAAAATAAATACTGTGATTATGCATAATGTGGTATAACTTTTACTAGTTTCTATGAACAAAAGCTCAACATCGTGTTGATAAAATTATCTCAAATTAAAATATGAATCTAAAAATTTTAAAAAATATTGTCAAATTAACATCACTTAAGCTTAGTGTTTGAGTAACTGTTATGACTTTCAACATTTCTGGAATAATATATATATATTTTCCTTTTTGAAGTAAAACACTTTAACACATTGAAAATGTTTATTAATTTAAGTGATGACATCAGTTCTGGTCTTATTTTAGCATTATTTTACTTTAAAAATCATTGCACTCATTAGTGCCCAGTAAAGGTCAAGTTGGTCTGTAGAGTTCTGCAAATGTATACAAAAAAAAAAGTTTCTAAAAGCTAATAGTACTTTTTATAAAAGCATCATCTCCAGAACAGCTGCATTAAATACAGCCACGTATGCTAAGTACAGACTTTCCTCTTTAAAGAAATATGTGAAAGTAAATGCCACTTAACATTTTACCATTGAAGTGTCCCAACCCCTTTTCCAAACTATGCCTGTAGTTACACATTTGATTCGCATTCATGGCATCAAGCTTACTGCAGCCTAGGCTTAAAATGTGACTGAACCAGACAAATGTGGAGTTTAAATGAAGTGATAACTAGATCAACAAAGAAAGACTATGAGATATGAAAGGTTTGGGTCTTTAAGGCAATATAAAATATATTTCATTATTTGAAGGTTTTTTGTTTCGTTTTTAATTATTAAGTGTAAATATAAAAATGCCTTAGAGGGGAGTGAGAAAAAATACTTTAATTGTAAAATTTACTTAAAGCTTCAACAGTTATCATCTCCTACAGGAGTTAGCAGAAATATAAAAGAAAAAAACCAACCTGGAAATGGGAGGGAAGGCACAAACAAAGAGGCATGGGATTTAAGCAGCCCAGGAATGCAAACATCTGTAACAAACTGAGTTGTTTTGGTTTTGTTTTTTAAACTGGGGAGAAGGAGAGGGAGAAAAAGAATCAACACCAACCAAACAACCCCCCCCAACGTGGGGAAAAAAAAAAAAAAAAAAAAAAAAAGGAAAAAAAAATGAGGGGGGGACCACTAAGGCAAGGAAGAGAAGGAAGGTGCAACTATAAAACCCCATTGCCTGAAATGATGGCACTCTAGAAAACAAGGTGAAGGTTACTTCTCCGAGATGACAAGCTCAGTGTCTACACGAAGTACATCTACACTTTATACAAATGAAAAATTTCATTTGCCACTATAAACCTTTCTTTCAGAGGAACAGCTTTTGCAGATCAAATGTTCTATTAAATCTCTTAAATGCCAAGAAAAGAAATTCTGAGCAATATAACTAGTAATGTCTCTTTATATGGATGTTAAGATGACAATTCAGATTATTTTCCAAACTAATCCTGAGAAAAATTTATGTTTACAATTTAAACAGTAATGTTATGTAAAAAGTATTAACAAATCCACTATTACAAATGTCAGTTTTCCTATATGGTCATCTATATATACACAATAAAATGGTAAGTATATGCAAAAATAATAAAAAAAATCATGCACAAATTACTTTCACCTTTAAAGGCTGGGTTTCCCTCAAAATACAAATTTTTGCCTTTTCTCCTATTTTTTTATTTGTTTGTTACCACCCCCTAGACACACTGAGTACTACCCCTACAGGTCAGCATGAGCTGATGGGAAATACATTTATTTTACATTCAAGCTTTAATATCCTAAATGACCCTGTTGTAGCATATGACTTATCAAATGAGCAGCCTTTTTCCGTATTTTTTTTATTTTTTCTCTTTTTAATTTTTTTTCTTTTTTTCCTTTTTTTTTCTTTTTTTTTCCTTTTTTTTTTCTTTTTTTTTTTTTTTTTTCAGTGATCAATCTTCATGATCCGTTCCGTGGCGAGCTGGGAAAAAAAATGCAGTTGCTAATCAATGTCTGAACAGTCTGAAGCTCCGGAAGAGATCCAAGGAGTCACTATCAAACTATCCTGTAGCATGAGATCATTGCACACAGAAGAACAGTCATAAAATAGGCAACTATCTACAAAGGTCTGAAAGGGCCGCATCCCTCTTGTGTTTCCTCTTTTTGCCATGGAAGTACTGATGGTGTGATTTGCTGCCTTGATGTTGTTTGTTTGTGACTGAGGTACCGTGGCTTGAGTTTGCTGGACCTTGGAAGCCTTTGTTAGAAGAGCGAAATAACCGTGCAGATCCATGCTGCAAAAATAAAAGACAGCCTGGTAAGTCAGTGTAAGGAGAAAGTGTGGCAAATACACAACCCCATTTCCAGATAACAAGGACGTTAATAACTCACAGCAGTGTTAACATAAACAACGTGACATGGCAAAAGAAGCTAGGCCATTGCTTAGGCAGCAGCACAGAACCACGTATTTTTCATTTTGTTGGCTGCGACAAAATGCTCATCCCTAGACCCGAAGCCATGCAAATGCAGAGTGATGAGTATATAGCACTTGGAATTTTGAAAATGATAGAACTCTTCTCTCATCCGCTGCACAGCCATCAAAAGAGTGTTTTACAGAAACAGAAGTCCATAATCCAAGAAGAGATGAAGATTGCTCAAATCTATCTTCCCTGCCCAGTTAAGACAACACTCTTTTAAGACCAAGGCTAATTTTATATCATGTCTTTTTGCAGATGGCACGTTATCTCAGATTGTGCATATTCACATTCCAGCAACAGAATTTAGTAGTATATATCCAAGGCCTGTTTTGTTTTTTAAACTTCCTTGTTACTAGCTAGAGATCACCAGCAAACAGGAACCAGCAAGTCTTCAGAATTACTTTTCAGGAATATTACTCCAGAAGATTCCAGACTAGGACTTTTCTAATGAATGAAAAATAAATTCTGAAAAAGTGTAAAAATGTAAATTGCATCTATCCAGAGGTATATTGTACATATAGGCATACAGCATTTCCAGATTACTGAGTTGTCACAGAAGTATTCTCAACATGAGAAACCCTCTAGTATAAGCTCTGGCAGGTCTCATCATAAAGACATTTGAATTTAAGCGGAAATTAAAGGAATTTCATGTCAGCAAGTATCTCCATCTCCCTTAACAGAAGATATTTCAACAAGGATCAACAGCTTGTCGTAGTTTAAACATACATTTTTGCTGTTTGTTAAAGTGCATGCAAATCTCATTAGATCTCAAATTCAGCAGTTAAGACTAGACCAACATGATTTTTGCATAAAGGAAACTTGGACAACACAAGTGCATGCTTCTGGCAAATCTAGATTTCCCCAAACAAAGTCACTCCAATTTAGTCTGTGTAAGGCTAGGAAAAGCACCATTATAAATTCACCTCCCTAACCTAAATAGAGAACCAGGTAATTTTTAGACACACTCAGTGTTCAAAGTTTTCTAGTAGGGCAAAGGGGAAGAGAAAAACACACTGTTTTCTTTCCAGAACAAACTATCCTTCCAGGGAGGGCATGTGTAATATTCCAATAATCTACACAGTTGTTGCTTTTAAACATTTCACAAACCTGAGATTTGTTCGTGTTGCTGGATGTATTGGCTGTTTGGCTATTTTGTGTTTTCCCACTTGACTGGGAGGATTCCAGTGATACTTCTTGTGACCCCACTCTGTTTGTCGTAGACTGACGACAACTCAATTGTTTAGAGGTTTTGCAAGGTGTTCCATCAGAATCCTTCAGGAAAATTTAAAGTATTAGTGAGTTTTTCTTAAGAATAAGTGAGTCTTTCTATAAAGTGAGTGAGTTTTCCCTTAAAATTAAAGCTAGCAATGGGCAAAACTTGAAAGGTGTTTATTAAGTATTAAAACTTGCAATCCAGAATTCTTACTGAGTCAACAAACTGTTTTAAAAATGTATTGGTAAATGATTGTGATTTGGTGCTTTATCTTTTATTTATTTATTTTTTTTTTAAAACAGAATTCCCATTCAAGCTTTTTTTTTTTTAATAAGGCATTTTGTATTACTTTTTAAGCATATGGCTTAGGACTACCAGTCTTTTTTTGAAATACAGTTTTCTCAGAGAAAGGAGGGCTATGAAGCTTTACATCTACTGTATTCACTTTCCTACACGTTTTGTGTTAAAAAACACACTGCAATTTACATGTGTAGAAATTGCATAAGAGGTAACATCTTATGCAAGTTAGGATTCTGGATGAAATAATTAACTAGGATTCTGAGCTTTTTGCAGCAATATAAGTAAAGAAAACAAGTAAATTGGAAAAGGCAAAATGCAGACAATCTCCAGTACTTACTACATCACTAGAACTGGACAGTGTAGATGATGACGATGATAAGGGACCTGATGAAGAATTTGAAGAATGTTTACTAAGTGTTTCTGAAGTTTTATTTCTAGGTTTTCCCAGTGCTTCGTTCTCTTCAGCAAGATTATTGTTGCATTTGTCCAGCTGCTGATTATCTACTATCAAGGTTACTCCATTACCTATTAAAAATGAAACAGAAGAATCACCACCCATTAACTGACAAAATTTATGTTGCTCTATTTTTTTTTCCCTCCCAATATACACACCCATTCGGGTTCTATGTATCTATTACACCCTGCAGGACACGTACAGACACCTATGCACATACATACTTCCATTACCTACAAGCACATTTGTACATGTGTTTGTACATACTGGGTACAGCAACCAAAACTCTGCAGAGGCCTCGGTAGTTTCCTGACAAGACCCATGATTCTATGACACTATGAAAACCATCAAGCATTACACACAGTTCAAGACAGAAGTTAGAAATAAGGCACGGAAGAAAGTAGTAACGGAGCTCAGATGTGCTGTTTAAATAAGATTGTTTTATGACGTGCTTAAACTGCTCTAAAAAATACAGGTTTAAATACAGTTCCTATGAGCCCAAAATTCTGCAACTCCCAGTTGTCTTCTACTGGAGTTGCTCGGGTCATAAGAACTGTAAATAATTCTCATTGTATGTTTGTACGATACCCTAAACTGAAAACATGAGATACAGAACACTTCTATCTCACTAACTTCTGTCTTAATAAATAAAAAGAATCAGAACTTAAATCTAAACTAAACCTGCAAGATGAGCACTGTAATGCTATCATTACCCTCCTATCTTAGGTTTCTTATTTTTAAACTGACTGCTTTGTCTCACATAAGGCACATTGGAGTCACTTCTGCTTCTTTCCTAGTAGCTAGTACCTGAAGAAAAAGCTTTTTTTTTTTTTTTGTCACCTTGAATTGACTTTCTGATAGATTTATGTAGTATATGTTTATCTCACCGCTAGCTTTATTTATTTACAATTTAATATATATGTCACAATAGATAGCTAAGTACTGCTACAGAGCTTGCAGTAATGAATGAATGGTGGTTAACTGCCACTACCAAGTGGTACAGCTGTGCCATAGAAGCCTACAGACTGATAAAACAGAAATGGCCAGAAACACGTTGTATTTGCAGGGACAGTGGGGGGAAATCACTAACAAAAGCTTTAAAAGCAAATAAACAAAAACCCAACCCAACCTGAAGATGGGGTCATCTGTCATCTTTGAGCAGTATCTAACAGGAGAAGACTTCTAATACCTAACATTCTGAAATGAACTGTAGAGTATTAAAATTAATTTTAATTTGAAAATTTCCAGCCAGCAGATACACGCACACCAAAACAGGGTGGCAACTTGTGGGTGGGGTCAGAAGACGGGCAATGAAAATAAAGATGATTTTAAAGGATGTTTCCAGCAAGTTCTCTGGATAGATTTAGTGTATTTCCATTTGTCAGTAGTAAAAATTGTGATTGGTATTTTAGTATTTCTCTTAAGACTTGTTCCACTTATATGGTCAGTCCTGGCTTAAATACTGCTTCTGTAGACAGACAGACTTCAAATACTTTAAAAAGAAATAAAAATACCAACACAAGGCAAGGACTTAGATTTAAACTAGCATCCCTAGTGATCCTTTTTAAAACCTTGTCCACATTTTAAGGGACAAGGAAGTGCAACAATAACAACACATGTAATTTAAATTTGAAGTTTTTCAAAAGCTTCCTTTGTAAGCCAGCATGCTTTACAGACTGTAACTTTACAGACTGTACAGACTCTATGCTGAACAAATTCATCAACAGCAGAACAAAGATGTTGTGGGATAGCCTCTTTATTCTTGTACAAAACTGAATTTTCTGGGTGAAAACAAAAGTTCATCACCTCTTCACTAATAAAGCAAATTCATGTTAAAGGTGCATACACATGGAGCAAAAGCAGCAAAAAATTTACATAATCAAAATACGCAGGAAGTTTCCCACCACCAGCCAAGCTTTGACAAATCTTACCGTTACATGAAGACTCGGTCCTACTTTGCATTCCCCACTGTTTTGATATCCAGTCTCTGTACGTGGCCACTTCTTGTGTTACTCTAATTATTCTACCTAATATACTGTAAACCAGGAAAAGAAAAAAAAAAAAGAGAAATACCCCACACAATTAATTTTAGGTACCCAAAATACAAGCAATTAATGTCTGAGATTTAGACTCAAAAAATTTACCTTTCAGTTTCGTTGTTGGGATAATATTTAGCTATTGGGGAAACTGCATGGCTCAAAACAACATAGGCATAATCAAAGGCCTGTTTCACTTGCATGGCACCATATGAACTTCTCCCAACATCATTACCTTAAAATAAAAATATAAATAATCATGGTTTCAGTTTCATGTCTATATCTCCTTTCACACATGGGACAGTTACATTGTTTTAAAACTTGGCCTCAAGTCCCATCTCACTACAGTAACTTCTTTTAGAATACAAGAGTATTAGTGAAGCCTAAATATACGAGAGAGTTTAGAAAACCTATAGTTGTTTACATATACGGAAGTCCAAAAAGGAAATTCTGCATGTAAAAATTTAATACGTGAAGAAAAATATTAACTGTATACTGCACATATAACAAATACTATCCCGGCTGACATTTTTTAGGTTGGAAGTATGTTAACTCTTTCCTAAGAGCAGCATTTGATTCACCATTTGAGGATCTGCCTATTCATGTCAACAATCAACCTTAACGTAAGAGTAAGGCTACAGAAGGAAATCACTGTGTGTTTACGTGACTTTATAGAATCAAAGAGGAGGGTGGACATAAGCACAGACATACAGTATAAGGTGCAACTGTGGTACTGGCAGGCACAAGGCTGGCAGGGAGCAGATGTATATACCTGTATATCTAGCCCATACTCAGGCTTGTGCTGCTGCAGCCTTGTCGTCATCACCACTCTAGGGGACAGCGAAGTTGTTTGGCACGCCTTCTTATACCCCACCTCCACCTCCTGACTGTAATATAGGCGTGCTCTTGGATAACACGGTAATTTTTGCTAGCAATATCTTAAAAGAAAATAACCATGCTATTTGGAATGTATCTTGTGTTCATACATGTTTGATTTTTCGTGGTCACTGCACTATTCTTTGGTTTAACTCCTTTGAATTAAGCATTCCCTTAACTGTTTTCTTAGTTGATAAAGCGAAACTTATTGACTTTTTGGTTTACGAGGATACCTGGCTGTAACGGATCTTCAATATACAGCATTGATGGTCTATAGCCATCCAGCATACTTTTTTGCACTTCATCCTTGGCAACATAAGAGCCACCATCCTTTATTCGGATTCCAGTCTTCAGATAATTGAAGTGACGTCCATATAATTCAAAGAACTCTATTAAAAGAACACCATAGTTGGCACTGGGCATGCAGGCATCTTCTCTGGGATGCAGCTATTAAGAAGAGAGGAAAAAAATGATTTCCTTAAGATTTCAAGTGCCCGTAAGTTCTCTTTTGTTTACCTTTATATCCTTTTCTATTTCCAAGCAAGCATGCCTAATAAATAATACATAATAAAGCAAACATATCTCAATGTAGTAACTATTCTTAACAAAGCAGTTCTGCATCTTTAGGACAAGATGCAGTTAGAACTTTTATAAACTCATTACCTCTTAACAATAAGGCCGGCAAGAATCACTGCTTCTATATTTGATTTTTAAAAACGTTTTTAATATTTATATATTTTGTATTTGAACTTTCAGTTCAGTAAGTGAACTTCCAGTGCCAATGGCATAGTTTGTGTAAAAAAGCACAGATGAGTATTCCAGAATCAGTCTGCGCTTCAAAAACCTGTGTTTGGAATACAAATGCAAGATTTTAACATACAAAGCTATATAAATGATTCCCTCTACTGTTAACTATGCAGTCTGAGAGATTATGAACTAGGTTTCTAACCGATACAGAACTTGACTGGATATCAGTTTGTTTTTTTGTGAATGGCTATACCACTAGTCACAATTAGACAAAATTAAGACTGGGAGAGATTCTCGTTTCTTTCACAAAGATATGCCTGTTGCCTTCATTTCTTTTGCTGCTCAGCAGTCAATTGAAAACACCACTGAGCAAACACTGATCTCCAGTTCAAGGCTCAGCTTTAAAAGTAACTACAGTCTGCAAAAGTATAAACATACTTTAGTACAAGAATAAAAATGAGGTTGGTAAAGTCAGAACTTGACTACCTCTTGCTTCTGCAGTATTTTTCTCCCCCAGACATAACAATGTATTTTTAGCTTACATATTTTGTTCTCATATATTTAAAAGAAAGATGTAAAATGTTTTATTTCATACCAGCTTAAAAACCTAAGACAAGCAAACAAAATTATGTTGCACTCATTAAAGCACTTACAGCACACATGACTTGGAGAACAAGTGTTATAAAGGACAGCTGCATCTAACACTAACCTTTGTAGCTTGTTCCAGAGAAATTACTCAGTAGTCAAGTTATTTTACCATGAACGACAAACATGCCTGGTATTGATACACTAATAGATGTTCCAAACACCTCTTCTAGTACTGGTAGTACCAGTATGGAAGGAAGAGTAGAAGGCGAGTGGGATGCCTCTATTTTTAAGTGAAAAGGGTGTGCAAAGCCACAAATAGGAGAGGTTAAGTTATTAAGCTTAAAAACTAAATTCCTTAACATAGAGTCCTTTTGCACCAAAAGCATTAGATTTCATTCAGCTTACCTGAAGGAAACTGACAGCCATTAAAAAAAGACTGTAAGAACCAATTCCACCCGTGAATACTTCATTAAGGTCCCTCTGCAACAGGAACTGTTTCAATACTAAAACTAGGTAGGGTAACACAGGGTATTTCTGAAAAAGAAGAACAAAGGCTTTAGGACTGCATACATACAACTGATGCTAAAAGCATATCAAAGCTAGGTGCTGTAAGTCTCAAAGCTAGATAGAATTCTGACTTCTTATTTTTAATAACAGGAGAAGCTGAGTGCTCTGCCTGCGATCAAGACTGTTATTTTACCTCTTCAACTCTGCTTAGAGTTACTAACAATGGAAGAAAAACTATTACCTCACAAAATCAGTGCGACTTCATTTGAATATGTAAACACACTTGCTTTTATAATACAAATGAGAATGAAAACAAAGGAATAACTCTGGAGATAATCAAGTCTGTAACAGAAACTGCCTGCTACATCCAAGGTGATAACCCAGAATGAACTGGGACTTCTGTCCTGTGAGTACTTGAGATGCCTGGAGATCGTAACAGCCCTTCAAAAAGTTTGTCTGCAGAGATTCCCTGAGGGGGTGAGTAAGCTGCACGTGGGAGAACCTGGACCTTTTGGACAGCAATGGAGGCTGGGGCTACACCTGCACTCTGCACACCCTCCTCACAGGGGAGGGGTAAAAGGGGCTCAACACCATCTCTCCTCTTATAATCACAGAGCTAAGAGATGTGGATCGGGGTGTCCATGCTACCTGCTGTGAGCAACCTCTCCCCCGCCACAGCAAGCACAGCTGCCTGTGTCCAAGGCCAGTTGTGTGGCCTTGACTTGGGCTGCCAGCAACACAGCTGCAGGAGAAAACACCTTGCAAGAAGCCTTGCTGCGGTCCCCTGCTTTGCTCAAGAGCTGCTTTTCATCCCAGTGGTTCCCCTTGGTGCCTGCAAGAGCCACTGCTGCACCCTACCCAACCCCTTGCTGATGCTGCCCCTACCTGCTGGTTTCCTGAGCCTCCACCTCTTCGCTCTGGGCTTGGCTGGACTGTGAGCTGCCCAAGTGCTGTCACCAGACCTGCTCTGCTCTTCAGGCACCAGCAGGCTGCACCCTTGGCTGGCAGGGATCCTGCCGGGGGCTACCCCGTCCTTCCCCAGGTGTGCAGCCCACTCTCACTGTGCCCTGATGCAAAGCCAAAGCAGCCTCTCCAGAGGGTTGCAAATAACCTGGGCAACAGGAGCACACCAGCACTTCTCTCTTTTTTTTTTAAGCACCAGAAAAACAAATGCCGGCTCAAGAGAAGACTATCTCCTATGCTGAAGCTAAGAAGTATGTGGGTACAGAAAATCACAGGATCGTCTAGGTTGGAAGAGACCTCCAAGATCACCTAGTCCAACCTCTGACCTAACACTAACCAGTTCTCCACTAAACCATATCACCAAGCTCTACATCTAAATGTCTTTTAAAGACCTCCAGGGATGGTGACTCCACCACTTCCCTGGGCAGCCCGTTCCAATGCCTCACAACCCTCTCAGTAAAGAAGTTCTTCCTAATATCCAACCTAAACCTCCCCTGGTGCAACTTTAGCCCATTCCCCCTTGTCCTGTCACCAGGCACGTGGGAGAACAGACCAACCCCCACCTCGCTACAGCCTCCTTTAAGGTACCTATAGAGGCAACTGGGCAAGTATGCAGGGCTTGATGGACTTAACTAAAAATAAACTTGCAGAGAATAACAGAAACGTAACCACCCTCTGTGCTGCAGAAAAAACAAATACAGATTACCTGTCCATCACAAGGCAATGTGACAACACACAAAATGTAAAAACTGAAAGTAACTACCAAATTTCAGGTAGGTGTCTTGTGATAATGACGTTACCAAGGCATATGCACGTGATTTATAATCCTGATGATTTAAAGTGCTTGCTTTACTCAGATTTAGAGTTTTCTGAAGAATTTTTATTTGCCTAACTGTTGAAATACTTTCCTACTGTCTGTTAATTTGTTTAAAAAATAAACCAAACACAAAATAAAGCACTCAGTAGTAGAAAAGCAATACCAAATCACTAAAATGATGCACTAAATGCACTTCATATCTCTACACAAAGCATGAAGATCCAGATACAATTTTCTGCTGTAAGACATTAACCATGAGTGTACAATGCACTGAGTAGAGGAAGAAAAGTAAATGAGTATAAACACATTTTAATACATCCTATATATTAAACAAAAATATTGGCAATGGTACCTACAAGATAGCTGTCAGTGAACTCCTGAACAGTAACTTGTTAAATCTAACTTATTCTACTTAATTGGCATTTGTACACTGGAACAACAGATACTCAGTCTAGAACAAGATTATTCCTCCTTGCTGCAGGAATGCAGAGTGATACTGATTTATGTTCAAGGAGCCACAGCTAGAAGAGAACATCCAAAGTCAGTATTAGTGTGTTTTCCTTAGTCACTGTATCATTATGACTTCTCCATGTGTACTTTCTTTGTATGTTTTGCTATCTACATGCCTTTTAGTGCAATGCAGCAGAAATCTAGGAACTTCATGCAACAGTAACAGCAAAAAAATAATTGAGTGAAAGTGTATCTGTAGTAAGGATGCAGTCAAAGTAAAACAGAACCAAATTAACTCATCATATGTTCAGCTCTATAGCTCTATCATAGTGTTGCCTAACCTTGATAAAATCTTTGATGAGCTGGGCTGCTTTAACCCCATTCTGTACATTAAAGCTGATATCAACTTTTACTTCAGTGAAGGAATCTGTCAGTTTAATAATAGGTACCTGCAAAAGAAAGAAAGATTAAGTCAACACAGACTCCCAAGACACATTTGGTTTCATTAATGACTTCAGTAAAACTGAAATATTTTATGAATTGCAGAGGAAGTGGATAAAGAGAACAGGAGGACTTCTATCTAATTATGAACTCACTCTCCTTGCCAATCTGTTCAAATAGATGTTGATTTTATTTTTAAATTCATATATGCTATTTCCAATTTGCTCTTCTGTTTTAACTGAACTTAACACTTCAGCTTCAAATTATTTATTTTGCATTGTTTTTAGTCAGTTTCTGGTGCAGAAGCATAGTTCTATTGGGAAAAACAAACACCAGAGGGAGACAAATGCTTAAGAAATAAAGATAAATTGTAACAGACATCCTCTTAAGAAAAAAACAGATTCCTCATCAAAATGATCTTTAAATAAGAAGCGCAAGGTACTGAGAGCACTCTAATATATCTCCATCTGTGTGGCTTCCAAATTATCTCTTTTACTAATAATAGCCATTAGTTAGACACCTGTTTAAACCCTTGCCATAGTTTTATAATAAGCAAAAGATAGGATGTTATAATGGAATTGATCCTATCCTGCACAAGAAACACCCCTAAATGTTCATATATGCCTGTACTTATTACTTATATATGAAAATGTATTGTGTTTGCTTGCTTGCAATAAATATATAGCATTTACTTATGTACTAACTCAGTCCAGAAATTCCAAATCTGATCACATTAATTCTAGCATGACTAGCATAACTACATTTGAAAGCAAGCACGTGCTGTATGGAAAATCCAAAAATATTCCCCAGCAGAAGAAATGCTTCTTTTGTGACAGTATCAATTATTTTGTCAGCAAAAAAAACCTGCACTACATAAAAGTGTTCTGTTTTGAATCTATACATATATATTCTGCTCTTATGATAATTCATCCTTTTAAGAAAGATCTTTCTTTGACTGGAAATTTAGCTTAGAACAAGGAAACACCCTCCTTCCCCAAACTTACAGTTGCTTTATCTAAAACCTTTACTGAGTTTTCATCTGCTACATTGTGCTTTCTAAGAGCTTCTTCCAGCGTCCAAAGAGGTAATGTCTCCCACTTCCCAAACACAACTAAATCAATATCACTGAAACAGAAAGAAAACAAGAGTTATATTCAAATTAAAAGACCAATACACCAAAAAGACAGACTACCCACACATAACTGGAAGAAAGTTCATGGAATGATAGCTTAACCAAGAAATTTATTCTTGTTTTGTCTTAGGAAAGGGGCGGGGATAAGCCCTTAAACTTGGGGAGATATAGAACATTTCAGATTACCAAGGAGAGCTATACATATCGATCAATTGGCTTGCCTGGCAGAAAGCCAATACCCACTCACCCCCCCAAAAAAAACCTGAAAGCATTCTGGGGGCCTTTTCATAACTTGAAGGGGGTTTTCTGGGTGATCAGAGCATCAGAGTGGGCAGGTGGTAAGCAGCTGATGGGGAGCAGGGAAGAAGCGAGAAAAACACAGCAACTTTGACTTCAGGAAGCAACAAGCTGTTAAATAACATCAAATCTGCTAATTAACCTCACTCATTAACTCAACTCCTTGAAGAAGTGCCTCTGCCCCTCTATGCTTCCCCCTACGCACACTGACATTCATATAGAGGGAACTGTAAACTTAATTCCTCTTTGCTCCTCAACTTCTTTCCTCTATCTCTCCTGCTTGGTTGGGAACATAAAGGCGGCGAGTGTACAACCCTACAGTTAGAGCAGCCAGCCACTGCAGTAATAGGGACCTGTTACTGACATAACAGAAAACGCCAACAAATTTAGGAATGCTTTTTTTTTCCTCCTGCACCGTTTTTACAGGTCTGCCCATTCACATATAACGATGCTTAAACAATCTCGAAGTGTTCAAAGAAACTACATCTGCCTTAGACAAAACATCTCCCGCCAACAACTCATGTCAGCAACAGGCAAGTTCAGCACCAGTTCAGCTGCATACCATTTAGCTGACAAGGACAGGCAGCATTCAGTGAGTTTCAGAAAACTATGTTTAAAACCTGCTTGGAGAGCAGGAAATGGTGCTGAACACTTCTCTCCTAATTTACCTAAACTAAATGAGTGTTAAACCTACTCCTGTTGCTGACGGTTAGCAGTGGGAGACGTTTTTCTGATGCACACCGAGACAGAAAAGGCAGCTCTCTCATCACCTCAAGTACACCTCAGTGTTACCTACAAGATAACATAGAGATCCAGCAGCTGAACAAGCATGTATGCAAATCCTCAGTATCAGCTGAAGTAAAAGAATATCAGACAAACTCTAACAGAGTAACAGAATTAAAAACACACTGTAGGTCTTTCTGAATCTAAGAACCTGACATCTAGATTAACTATTGACTCCCTGATGAGTGGGCAAAAACTGTGGCAAAGGGGAGCTCTGTTGGAAGGCAACACTGAATTAATTACCAACACGAGGATGTTGGTTAATTTGAAAGTCTGGGAAAGTACTGCCACAGGCACTTTTTTCTGTAGGCCCGTACTGTTTTCAGAATATCCACATTTGTTCTCCACCAAATACTCAGCTGAAACTGATACGGAGGAAAAGTAGTACATGAAATCAAACAGAAAAGAGTAAACTTTTTTTGTTATTGCATCAGCTTCAAAAAAGTAAATACAGTAAAGAACTATAGCTATCACTCATGAGGACAGAAATCTCTCTCTTGAACTACCAGCATATGAGTTCAACCAAGCCCTTCTATAATCTACAAAAAAAGGCCAAGAACAAAGCTAAATGTGAAAACAATGTATATTTGTAGACCTCACTTTTAATCTCCCAAATAAAAAATGAGTAGTTCAGCTTTCCCACAACTCCTTAGACTAAAACAACCCACACAGTATCTCTCTTGATATGACAGACACTTTCTTTTCATTAGGAGACAAAACCACTCAGGTATCACTTGCAGTCAGTAGTAGGTATTAATTCCTCATGTACCTAAAGAATATTTTGGAATATTTACAGAACTTCAAGTGTTAACCTCAGACTCATGCTATGTAAATGTGTTTATCCTCTGCAGCCATTTAAGTCTTTTATACTATTTCTGTCAAAAATATTTACATTTTCTATACAGAGGACACCAATGAACAATAAGTTGTTGTTTTTTTTTTTTAGTGAAAACTAGGACTAGATTTTGAAAAGGCAGAGATTGACTATTGTACAGATTTCACAAAATACAACAAATCAAAACAGTACTATGTGCAATCTTTTATCTTCAATGCTAACATTAACAAGGTAATGTTACATATTTTGATTTAACTGTGGAGATGCTGAAATCCAGCTTTCCCTTTTAAGACTAAAATTATTTTGGTTCAGTCACTTAATGAAGCCAAATCACAAAATAAGCCTTTTTCTTTTTTGACAATTCTTATCTTTTTCTGATCCTTGTAAAATCTATATAGACACATATTACTGTTAGTAGTTCTGATTATTGTGTTTCTATCCATTTTGCAGAGTGTTAATAGGTTAACCCTGTCTTAATTCAGCAAGCATACCCACAAGTAACAGCTATTAGGAGATCAGGTAAATCACTACAAAGGCACGGATTCCTGAGGGTATCTTTTTACTTGTGTGGAATTTACACTGTAAAGTTACTAACCTCGTAGGTAAATATAAACCAGTTTTAAAACTTCCAAATATCTGCACCTGAAACACAAGAACAGTATATATGAAAACAAATTTTCAGACTTCAGAAGACAAACAAATTCTATTAAGTTGCATGGAGGGATGGCTATTGCAACCCTCCATTGGTAGATTTTGGTATTGCTAACAGGCACATTACGAACAGAAGTACTGTCACAGCATTTACATCTTCAGTGTCGTACAAACAATTAATCTTCATTATTATCACCCACATAAGTACAGATAATAATGTTTACAACCTTGACTTTTCTCCTACAAAATCTTCTTTGTAATGGCAAAACTTTTCACCATGAAAACTTGGCAAAAGCCATAAACCAAAAGATTTAAAAAATGAAACAAACAAAAAACGATGACTGACAGAACAACAAAACCAAAACCAGTATTAGTTCTATTTGTTTTCTTGCTTTTGTATCTTAAAGTATACCCTTTAGCTTTTAAACAAATTTTCAAATTTAGGTTTAATATATTTCCACTGCTCTGCATACTTGAAAAAAAAAAAAAAAAGTAATTTTTTTCTTTCTGAATTATAGAGCAGGTAGCACAACTCTGGTATTTACGCTTCAACAACAACAAAATAGTTTCAGGAATTTTCGTATCACACAGATTTAGTTCACCTTGCTGGATTTTTCCTAGCACCAGAGGCTTAAATGGCCAGGTATCTTTTGTAAGCTGTCCAGAACCACATTCTCATTAATGTAGCTAAGCCTCACTGGGAGGTCGGACTCACATGCTGAGTCTCCAAGGGGGACTGGTGAGACTTCAAAGGAAAGATACCTACACATTTGGACTAATTTTCAACCAGACTGTCTTCTGATGTGTTTCCTGGAGCCACCTAACAGAGTTATGTATTCCGCTCTAATGAGTCTCACAAACTAGCTTGATTTCCACTATCTGTATGTCAAGTGACCCACTTTTTGTTTTTCTCCTTTGGGATAAGAAAAAAGGGGAGATGGGAAAAAATGATGTTCTGTAAATAAGTGCCTTGATAGTTTAAGAGACTAAAAAGCAGTATGAGTGCTTCCTGTTGATTATTTTACGTTACTTCACACTTTAACCCTTCTCACCTCCACCTCCAACAAAAAGCACACACTTGCAGTAAATTTATGTTGAAAGTTCATAGCTCTTCACACTAGAAAAGACTGCAAGAGATGTTACTGTGCTAGTATCAATATTTTACTAGACCTTGACAAAAGCATAAAGGCATGACAAAGCTAGGAATGTAATAAAAACATTATTTTTTTCTTAACACAGGATAATAAAAAAAGCATCCTCTGTCAAACTGTTTGGGTCCAGTCAAACCAGGATTTATTCTGACACCAAAGAAGTCTGAAAAGTACTTTTGCACAATAAAACAAACAGTGATGGGTTCAGAAGTCTAAATATGCTTTCACATTATCAAACAAAATAGTGTCTTCAACTGAACAGCAAAGAAAGCCTTTATTGAATAAACAATCCTGAAAGTATTCATAAACTTACTGATACAACATATATGACCTTTACTGAAAGGAATGAGAGAACATCTGCTATTGTACAATAATTTGGAGTATGAGAAACACTGAAATATTATAAAAGACACCCACACCCACACTTCAATCCCTTTCTCACCAAATTGGTAGAGATTGAAAGGGAAAAGTGGGGAAGTCAGAACAGAAATTTAAAAACATGTTGATTTATTATCAAATTAGAATCATAACCCACAGTAGCTGTGTAGCCATTTTCATGTTTAAAGCATCCCAAAAGCAGGATACTGTTATGTCATGAGAGACATAAACGCTGTTTTCTGTGGAGTGCCAACACTGATGATTATATTTTTTTCTATGTGGACAGAGATAAGTATTTGCATCCCTAATATTTCAGAGGACTGTAACGGACTCTTAGTGCTGTATATTATTGTTAGTATTTATCCTATACTTCCGCAAATTTGTTCATGTTAAATTCCAAAGTTCCTGAAGGAGCTTTACGGATGCTGTGTCCAAAAATATCCTCACTATGCAGAACAGAACTTGGAAACTCACAAAATCTTGTGAAGTCCTTGCTAACAAAATCTCCCCCCCCCCCCCAATCAAAACAAACAATCTATCAATCTATCCATAGCCAATTAAAACTCCTCTTTCTGCTATGCTGTTAAGTTCAAACACTGAATTTTCTGAAGGCCATGAAAATAAATAGGGTTCATCTTCCTAGTTCTATTGCCGATCAGTGCATTTTCACAACTGAAGTGCATGAGGTATGCAGCATGACATCTGCAAGGCCACAGACTACTCAGACACAAAGTTGAAGACATTATGACAAACGTATCCTAAACTCTATTGTCTAAGTCAGTATTTATTCAATACTCAGTTTTTCACATTCAACTGGTCAAAAAAACTTTGTCTTAAAATGCCTTAATTTAATGTTTTGGGTTGCTCAGTTTCAGTGTAATTAAAGCCTTTCTTACGGTCAGAGCATTGCTGATGCCAAGAACAGTTCTCACTTACTAGGAATGTTTCCTTCTAAGCACATTCCCTTGAGTAAGAGAGCAAATGACACAATTGCTAATTTCTATAAATAAAGTAACAGCTTAGGACACCTAGTTTTACCCCCCCCCCCCCATCTGTTTTTTCAGCCTTTCCCTAAGTGGAACAGGAAAAAAATATAAAAATGTGCATGCACACATTCTACACTCTCTTTTTACAGTTAGATTCATGAAGCCCAATTTTACTTTTCTTGGTATCTGAATTTTAGAGTGTCTTACTAAAGCGGTTTAGTGAAAAACTACAAACTAAATGTGTATGTTTAACTTAAAAGTTTATTTTAGCTGGATTTGCTGCATCTATCAGTCAAAATGAACAGCTTAAACATTAACTTATCACCTTAGACTACAGCTGAAGCTGACGACATTGGACCAGACAGCAGTCCACCTTCTCAAAGTATGTACTCAAATCTTCCAAGTAGCTAAACCAATACAGATTTTCGAAAGGTTAGTGATTAACTCAAATGGCTAAAAAAAAATCCAAAAGACCATCAAAGTTGAAGACAGTTAGCTCAGCAGTTAGTTCCCAAGTAGGTCTGTAAAGTATTAGAAAAATGACATTACAGTAACTGCCAGGCTATAAGCTGGCATGCTTCCCATTCTTAAAAAGATTATGGGCTTTGAAAAACAGTATCAGTAGGTTAGATAACTGTTTTCTCAAGTCATACTTTTTTTTTGGTTTTGTTTTAAATATAGAATACCTAGCTAGCTTTTACGGGTCAAGTCTGTCCTACAAATGCTTAGAGTACCTTGGGAAGCAGTAAGTCCTTGTGTACTATTCAAAATGTCAGCAGTAACAAGGGAAGATCCCATGCTAATAAATGCACTCGCCCCATTATGCTAGGAAGCCTGCAGCATACAAACTTGTCTGGAAATAGTAGCACCTAGGCTGAAGCAAATTTTGGGGGGTGAAATCCACTACTACAAGACTTTGGCAAGGTCTATCATGGTTAGAACTGTTCAATGCCAGCACAGTTTCCTACACTACTTCTTGTCACACTGGCACCCTGCTACTCCTGCTCTTCAGCAGCGCCTACAGCACTGGGTCTCTTGGTTACAGGAGAGCTATATAATACCTGTGAGATATGCTGGTGGCTGACACAGTTCCCTTGGAAAAATCTCTGCTTTTCCTCAAAGAGAAAATTACCAAATATGTAATACTGACTATACCAATCCTCTGTAATTCTGTAACAAAAGCTGTGATGGAGCAATGCGCTCCTTCCATGTTACACATCACTAACACGTCCGTAACATGAACCACGAGAGTGTATTTTACACACACACACAAAAAAAAAACACACATACATGTACAGCTCATACAGAATTCCATCAGTCCTTCTGCCAAATTCTAAAAACATTTTCCAAAAAACAGGTTAAGAAGATCTGAAATGAACAGTGGGTTAAAGTCACTCATGTCGTAACATTACCTTTTACTGTGGCAGGATCAAAGAGCATTCCTTATAATAAAGATTTCTGCTGTCTGAATTTGGTTTGCTATTCTAGTTAACAAGTCCTTATTTTCAGCTACTGTTATCTATATTTATCTTTAGATAAATGACTGAGGCTACAGATCTGCATTCTGGAAACGAACATGTTAGTAGAGGGATGCAATTAAACTAGAGTCAGTTATGCTAAAAATCCAATGTTGTCTGCATAAAAAACATCTTAAGATGTAAAAGAAACTTCTCTAGCTTCCCTTTAATCCATTCTTTATTGAAAACAAACAGAACTAACAAACAACCTCCCCCCCCCGACATACACACAGAAGCATAGCTGTGCAGAGGAGAAAATCTTGTTTTGACTGTACAAAGTCCTGGCAAAAATCTACCTTCAATGGAAAGACGCATTAGAGGTTTAAAGCTCAATATACAGCAGAGATCTATAGCTTGTTTCTTCCCATACAGAAACCTGGTTTCTTTACATTTGTAAGATATTTCAATTTAGTTTCCCTGCCTATTAAAAACAGCAGCCTAGATAGCACGGCATTGCTGGCATTCCAGCTTACAGACCTACTCAAGACTGCAGGTCTTTGGACTACAAGTCCTGCAATACAGACTTTTTCAGTCAAGCTATGAGTTTCAGAAGCTTTTTTTTTTTTTTTTTAACATCACTTTTTATATGCATGCATGCCTGATATGTTTCCATTAACCTTAATGAATATTAATGAAACTGAACATTGCCATACTTTATGCCCTTTCTTTGATACAGCAGGTTTAGCTCATCTTTGTTCTTTCTGTTCTTAGGTGTGATATAAAACGTTGACCTATATTATTCTACAAATAAACATCACCTCTCTCTCATTTGACTAGAAAGCCTTTTTTTTCAGAAGAATAAACAGTGTTTTCATTATTCAGTACTTTACAAACTAAATAGACACATAACGTTGCTATTATATTTTAACAAATACAATAGTATCCTACTCACATCTGCATTAGGCCAGAGCTCCTTTATAACGTTTTCTATCCTGTTCACCACTTCCATCCGCATTCTTTCCTCTTCATGTCTGGGAGACATATACTTATAAAAGTCAATGATTTCTTCATGGAGACTGAAAGAAAAAAAAAAAAAAAGATCAGAAAGTCAGGAAAAAAAACACAGAAGAATGAAATTGCAACTACTCTAATCAAACATAACTTTTAAGCTCAGTTTATGAGTACAATGCAATTAAAAAAAATGAATTCACGCTGCTTAGTAAGGTTTAGTCTCCCCATACAAACTTGCATCATACATCAATATTGTACTGCATTCGCTGAAAGTACGGAAGCAAATCTAAACCCAAGTACCTTCGATTCACGTTAGAAGTCGCGCCATGTATTTTAAAGTCAGCGTTATACAGGAACGCTTCAGTCTTCAGCTAAGAAAGCAGCTGCGAGCTCAAAGTACACACTGCTCAACAGCTTAACCAGGAGGTTTTCAGCCAACGCTTTGCAGCCTGCCCCTTGGCACCAGTAGGGTCGTTTCAGGCATCAGCCTGTATCCAGCACCGAGCTTGCAAAAAAAAGTTTGCAGTAACTGTGCCAGTACTGGAGCTAGGAAACCTGCCTCGTCTACTGTTTAGACAAGACACCAACTAAGCATGCATTCTCTCCTTGGAACACGCAGACAAGCAGCAGTGGTGGCTCAGAGGAGTAAGTGCCGGAGAGGCAGCTAAGCACTGCCTCTGGCAGATGGGAGCTCCCAGCCTGCCTGGGAGACGCACGTGTGGTAAGTTACATTCAGATTGCCTGTGATCAGAGCTGAAATAGCAATGTCTTCATACAGTGCCACGAATTTCTAGGCTTCTGTAATATCATAAACACATCATCATCTTGACTAACAATGTATTAAAAAAACAGACACAAACAACCTCTTAATTCCAGTAAAACGCAGAGGAACTCTGGCATTGAGTAGCTAAATTAATGTAATTTGCTTCCTGCAATGATCATTATAGTTACAGGTATTTTTTTTGTTTTTTTTTTTTTTTTAAATGGATTGTTTCTCAGTACCAAGTACAAACACATCTCTCCTTAAAGCTCTGAGGGATCATCAAGGGAGCAGTTCATTAAGAGCACGTCCTTAGATCAGACAGGGAATCCAGCGTTGCCCCACCGCGTACACATCCACATAAACCACATGTTAATCACTGCAAGTTGTACACAGGTGTCAGAAAAACAGATTAAATACAACTTTCAGATGTTGTATTTAATGTTGTTTAATAAGATGTTGTAACAGAGCCCAAGTAAGGACAGAACCCAACCCATCCATCTGCCTTGCGCCCCTCAGCGCCATGTGCCACCACAACACCAGTGTCTTTCCCCAAGAGACTGAGGAATAAAATACCTGCATCACCTTTGCCGAGCATTTATGGGAATTCCCCCCCAACACCCGCAGGGCAACAGTGCTAACAGTCTATTAGCTTGAGCTGGCAAACACCACAGGCTCTCTGCAGCTAATGCAAGGAGAAAAGTGCCTCTGAACGAGTTTGTCCACGGGGAGACCCTGAGGGAGAAGCAATACAGCTGCTTGAAACCTGCACTGGGTGCAGCTTCTCCTCCGGCACCTGCCGAGGGAGCCTTCGAGCCTGGACTGGCTGGAGCAGCCTGGCTGCACCCACAGTATGCACGATTTGGCCCAGAGCAGTGTTTTTAACAAGATGAAGCACACACAAACACTGCTGTCAGGGTATTTGATGGCAGGAGCCCTGCTGGGACAGCTCCCCCCGAGGGAGCCTGTATGTATCAGTCAGTGCATTCCTTGGGAGCACATAAAATACCTGTCTGCATCTCTAACTGGGATCAGTCTTACTCTTCAGGAGTCACAGACACTTTGATGGCAAAGACAAGAAATTAAGCAGTACGCAAACACACAGAAACTTGCATCACATGCACACCGACTGGTACTACACAATGCAGATACAGAAAAAAATGAAATGTGACCTTTCTCACTGATAGAAGACCAGCTTTAAGACTACCAGAGGACGAACACCACAGAACACCACAGATAACCCGGATCTCGGCACCCCCGGGATCCCACGCTGCCCGGACAGGGCCACCTGTGCTGCACAGGATCGCGGCGCTCAGGCGGCCGGCAGGAGCGGTCAGGGCTTACATCTACACCTGGAACTGCACTTCCCTGCCAGCAAAAACTGCTGCCAAGAAGTAAGAGAATGATTAATTAAAGCCACGGCAAACAGAAGCAGCAACACGCAGATTTCAGAGCAGTACGACACGACTTAGTAGCGTGACTCCAATTAATGCGGAGTTAACTCAACTTGTATTGAAAATTAAAACTCAAGGTTATTCACTGTCTTAATCAACATCTATTACAGTCACTGTTTTTCAAAACAATTTGTTTGGATTAATGGAGGCTGTTTACTGGAGTCTCTAGTGGAATTTTATATCTTTAGCTGAAATGAAGATCAAAGAGACTGAGAAGTTATTTTTGGCATCCTAACAGTATTTTATTATTTAACGCTACTACATTCATTAGTTATTTAAGATAAAAGTCCTTAAAAGGAGGCTTGTTTTTAGAAGGAAATTACACTGTAATAAACCCGATTACACTATGCAGGGATATTTTATTTGGCTTTATAGTTGTATCGAAGCTACTGACACCCAAGACCTACTTGGATGCACGAAGAGTTCCTTGCAATGCATAGGAACATTAGTTTACTCTATTTATTACAGCAAATAGCAATAAACAAGGGCATCTTAGTCCTGTATTGCAGGAAATCTTAACCTTTTGGAAAAAAAATCTTATACTTTCTCTATGTTTTAAAACAAAGTACTAGCCGCATCATATCCCGTTTTAAAACCTTGAAAGCTGACTTCATTTGAGTTTTACAGACCAAACAGAACTGAAGTAACAGAAAACAGATGCCACTAAATACAGTGGATTATAGCATTTGTTATGTTTACCTGACAGAGATAACGATGCAACATTAAAAAATAAATGCTGGTCAAAAAGCTGTAATCACAAGAACTTCCCATTGTAACGTCACCAAATCACACCGTGAGGAACACAAAGGCTGTTAGACTGGCACTGTTTAGGTGGAAAGCTGCAGCTCTTGTACCAATGCAAGTGATACGGAACACAGGACGTTAGATTTCTTTCTCAGTTTGATCACACCTCACTTTCTTTCGCAGCACAACTTGTGGGCTCTACAAATGCAACTCGGGATTCTCCAACTAGTTTACGTGTCCAAGATGACGATATTCTGGAGGACAAATCCTTCTGCATGTTTGCCAATTGATTAAAAACAGTCACATACAAACAAAATGTTATTTCTGTTTCAAATGCACTGCACAGAGAAGATACGGGTCCATCACATAAGTTGGACTACATTCTTCAGTTGCCCGAGGCATAAAGCAGCACAACTCACTATTACAAGTCCCGAACTGGAACCAGGAGTGACACTGGCAGTCACACTGCTTCACAAACATTGCTGGAGATGCTAGAAGTATTGTTTCTGTGCACTGGGATCTTGATACAGACTAAATGATTGGCCCGCTGTGCTTACAGGTTTCGACAGCTTGGAGGGAGCCAGCCAGACGTAAGCCATTTGCAAGCCTTGCCAGTGGCTGCCCCAAGTTCACACCTAGCCTGGCCCTTCCCGTCCTGCCCTGAGCAGCTGCGAAGCAGGCAGCAGTCACACTAAGCAGAGCCGCCAGCAAGATACAGATAATTCTGATTTTTTTGTTATTATTATTAATAAACAGAAGAGCAGTTAAGTGTTGCCATCGTGTGCCAACATGCAGTGTTATGCTAACCAGAGAAATAAGTTTTAATTGAAAAGTTTCCTGCTTTTGTCATTCCAGAATTGCATTATTATTCCACTCTCCTTTGGCTCTTCTTCACTTTTCATTTCACAAGAGAAATTATGCAGGCATGCACGTTCTAATTTCTCTAGTAAGGGTGTTACCCGGAGCTTCTGCTCCAACTGTTCAAAACGACTGAGTTAAAAATTCTGCTCATCTGTCCCAGAGAGCTTCTTCTGCCTTTGCCACATCTATATCTCTGCACTGGAAAGGCTATCTGCAACATCACTGAAGAGAATTTAAAACACTGGATATTAACTACACGTAAAAATAATAATAAAGAAAAAGCGTATGGTGCTCATGTACTACAATTTATTCTACAGGACTTTCTGAAAGAAGCCCTATTTTTGGAGTGATGAAAACTTATATTATTGAGAACCTCTGTGGACTGAGGGCAGAAGCAAGCAATGAACACACAGACAACTTTTGTCTCCCCAAACTCTATGTTTTAAGATGAATCACTTCTGATTTCAGAGTTTATTGATTTTATACCCACACTTGGATGGGATATTTACAAGGTACTCCTGTAGCACTGAATAAGTCTTTTGTATCTGAATTCTCTTTGGCTGAATAATTCCCATCTGACTGTTTAGTCTCCCCTACCATTTTAAGTATTCTCTGAAGGAAAAACAACAACAAAAGAATGTAATGCAACAGAGAGAAGCAACATAGCATTTCAGTCTCCGGGGAAGGAGGAACCTTAGGCATATTAACTTCTTGGAAGCATCAATACTAAGAGCCCTAACTGCATCCATCCCTCTGCTCCAGTTAGGAAAACCAGTGTTGCACAGGAGGAGAACAATTTTGGTCTGAAGCTTCCTTTTAATAAGATGGCGGCACTGTTTTTGGAACTGTCTAAAAACAAACAAACAACAAAAAAAAAAAAAACACAATTACGGCAGGGATTTCTGATCCTTTAGAAGTTTGATGAACTTGAAAGCTTGTCCATCTCTTATTTGGTTCTGAAGGGTCTTTGAACAAAACTCTGAGACAAAGGAAAGACACTGGCAGCCCAATCCTTTCCCCCCGTTATTATTAGCAGTAGTAGTTCAAAAGTAACACCAGCACTCTACAAGATGGGGAATCCAACAGCTTCCCGAATTCTCTTTCAATTTTAATACTTAGCTCCCACAAGCCTAATAAATAATTTCTAGGTTACTATCACCATCTACATGCATTCAGTAACAAAGCAAGAACAAGAGTAGACACTGTAAAGAGCACAAATTATTTTGCCTACCTTCAATCTCACACAAAAACAAACATGAGAGATGTGAAGGGAACTGTAAATACGAAGCATCTGCTGAGGTCCTCTCCCTACCACCTGTGCCTCTCTAGCAGACAAATTCTTTTAATATGTGCTAGGTTTTAAGCTACTGAGGAAACACCTAACTGCATCTGCAGGTGATTTAATAGGCAATTAAGCTTCACGATGACTGCTACATCGGCCCTGGTAAGAAACTAAAATTGCACATAATGAAGCAAACAACTTTCAACAGCCTCAGAGACTTTGACCATCACTTTTCATATCCCTGGTGACCGAACCATATCAATATACCACAGGTCACACAGCAACAGTACTGTAGCCACATATGTCCTCGGGGAACTTTAAAATGAAACAGCCAAAAAGATTTCCATATTAGTAACCTAACAGAAACAGAAAAGCTTTCGGAGGTGGGGTTTTTGATCACATTTTCCTTCAGGTAAGTTTACCTGTTTGAAATACAGCTTCACCAGGCCACCTTCTCAGAGTTCACATTAAAATAGACGTGCAGGAAAAAAAAACAGGTGCTTTTCCACCATATGTTCAGTAAGCATCACTAAAAATCTGGCTATCTGCTGCACAAAGCAGTTCCCTACGATACAAACAGAGGACTTCACTTTGCAACAAGCTAGACAAATGGGATTTATTTCTGCCCTCTTCCGTTACAGCCCAGGTGTTTGTCACCGCTCCCTGGCTTTGTGCTCGCAAGGTCTGCTATAAAAGGATTATGTGAGCCTCCCTAATCCACCTCAGGCAAAGATAGTGAAGTTAAACCCAGCACCCCCCGGCCAGCCACGCTGCCAGCTCTCCGAAGGGGCTTCCTGAGCGCTGCAGCTGCCGCTGCCACCTCCACCGGGGCAGCACGGGGCAAGCAGCTGCCAGCAGGACAAACACCTTCAGCTGGCACCCCCATGCCCAGAAGGCAGGACGAGCCATCGCTGGGGGGCTTTCAGCAGTTACCCACAAGAAGCAGGACATTACTGAGCAGCATTTGTAGTGCCGTAGATAGAAGTGCCTTTTCGCGCTGAGGGAGGGCAGCATTTTCCCAAACACCTGCGTGATGCAGGAACCCAGATCCTGTTTTCAGGACCAATGCCTTTCAAGATGAAACTAACCTGACATTAAACTTGACAATGTTTTCATGAATGGGGTTTGTACACTTTAAAAATTTATGGGGGACTGATAATAATACACATTTCTTCAGTATGGTCAACTGATAGTAATACACATTTCTTCAAATGTGGTGGAGCAAAAGATGCTACAAAAATCTGCATTACAAGACGTAAAATTTCTATCCTGTGTAAATATTTGAAAACATAGGTAGTGTAGCCCCTTCCTTCTTCTTCCCAATAAACACCATTCCCCCTAGACACACCAAAACAATGTAGCTTTTTATCTATGATCTGGATTTAAATTAACTTATGGGTTTAACTGCATCATAAAAAGCACTAAAATAACACTGCCAAAAGGAAATGGCCAAAGTGAAGCAGTCGTATTAAAACACAGAAGAAAGAAGCAATGTGGGCAGGTTTTTTCTATTCCAACTATTGAATTTAAATTGTCTCCATCATTTCAGTTATTTTTTTTATCATTATTTTATAGATCCTTTGCTTCAATCTGGATGAATACTATCTTCTTTAAACTGATTAAAACTCCAAGCGTATTCTTTGGTCAGAAACTACTATTAAAGACTGCATTTCTCAGACAACATAGAAGTGAGCGTTTTTGTCTGTTTATAAATTGCAACATGTGCTTTGTCTTCTAAAATACACTCCAGATATACTACCACAGAATCACAGAATTTCTAGGTTGGAAGAGAGTTTTTTTTTCCTAGAGAAATTTGTCTTTTAAGAGGAAAAAGATCCTACAGAACTTTAATTAGAAATTAAATGCTTGAATGAATCATACCTATAAGCAGTCTCAAATATGACTCCACAACTGATCCACTGGCTTTTAAACCCAGGCCGTATGCGTACCAAGTCTTCTGCTTCTATTCTCCCAGGCAATAGGTTGCCAAAGGAAGGAAAGTTAATGTGTGTTGTTAACAGAGGAGTTGGGGGGCGGGGGGGAGAGAGAAACTGCTACCTCAACTTTGCTGAAAGAGAAAAGGATTAACAAGAACAAGATGAAGCAGGAGGGAAAGGTTTGTGCAGGAAAAAAAAAAGTGGGACGAGTAGATAGAGAAAGGATATATCTGTTTTATTTCATAATGACAAAAAGGCCTTCAACTCTTGGTGATATCTAATTATCTTGAAACACACCAGTAATTCCAGCATCTCCTCTAGCGAGCATATGTAAAATACTACCACGAGGTTTTTCTTCCGCTGACTTTTTGAAAAGCTTTAGTCTGTTGGAATATGGTTGGATGCATAGATCAGCTATGCATTTTGCAAACTCATAATCTAGAAGACTGATTCATATTAAAAAAAAAAAAAACAAAAAACAAAAACAAAAAACAACAACACAACACCTTAGGTTTAGAGGGCAACTATTAGTATGCACTTTCTACATTCTGTAATGACAAATTGAGGTAAAATTCCAAACAGCTAAAACCACGGAGAAGTTGTAGAAGTATCTACTTCCTATAGGGAGGAATTAGTAATTCCTCAGCCTGCCAGTTTCCCTTGCTTAAAAAACTCTCATTCAATGAGCCCAAACAACAGATTTTTAAACAAGAGCTTAATGAGAAGTAAAAGTAACTATCAGTAGTAGTTTATTTTAGCTGAACTTTCCCAATAACACAGTAACAGCTGAGTTAGTGCTCAGGCTGTAACAAAAGTTACTGTCAGTACATCCCCTCAGAGGCTTGCAAAAACCCTTCTGTATCAACACAAGAAGTAAGGAAATTTGTTTGTTTTTAAGAAATTAGATCAGTTTTGCAATTGTAACTGTGGTGTTTACTGTTAAACCAGACTGTAGGAATATGGCAGGTCAGCTTCCTGTTTGGTTTCATGAATATACACCACCATGGAAGTTCTCCATACATCACTAGTACATCGCTGCTACTTTGTCAGTGCAGCAAATATTATTAAACAAACACTCAGCCTCTGATCTGCCAACAAACGACAGCGCACGCTGTCAGGGCAGAGGTGAGATGACCATACTCCCCAAAGGCTGTTGAGTACTTCCGATGGATAATGTGTGCTCAAACAAAAAATCTCCATCTGAAGACTTGGCTCTGAGCTAAAAAATCGCAGTGCAGCCCTTTCCCAGCACGGCTAAATGGCTGTGAGCATGCCGGGCTCACGCGTGCCACAGAAGCACACACAACAACCCAACGAGCCTTGCAGGGGACCCAAAGCAGGGCCTGCTCCAAAACAGAATAAATTTGAGACAAGTCGTCTGCTTTCACAGACACAGCAGGTTCTGCCTAGCAAATACTCTTCTTGCTCACAACTTGATAACTGATTTAACTTAAAAGATTAGTTAAATGAAAAGAAGGAGGGTTATGCAATTATTCACCATAGTCTCCTTCCATCAGAGTTGACTTAAACCCTTAAAGCTCCACCCCAAATGTACCCATGCCAGTCTTCAGTTGAAGAGAGACACTAATGCAATCCCAGGCTTACCATATTCACACCAAAGTCAAGTAAGAAAGATGTTTAACATCTGAGTTCCTACCTACAGCTGGTCCTGCTTACCCACTTGTCTCTGCAGCTGAGCAGCACGCACCTCTGAGTGCAGTGGTAATTCCAGAAACCCCTCACGTCCATTTGTGCAACAAGCCTGCTTCTTCGCTACTAAGTAGACAGAAGAACCAAGAACAGCATAAAACTCAAAACACCTCCATTTCATTCACACAACACTAAACATTTTTTTTCTATTATTTGTAAGTCCAATAAACAAGCTACATTTGCAGTTTAAGACCTTTTCAACTCCAGCATAGGAACATTTTCAAACGATGAAATCTGGAAAAGTATGCCACCTGGAAAGTCAGTGCACATTCCTAAAGCTTTCTTATATTTATAGTATTGGGTGGCTATTTTGAGGGGGCTAACGGGATGGAGGGTTTGGTTGCATCTTCTACATTAAAAGTATTTATTTATTTATTTATTTTTGTGAAAAGATTTGAAGTTAGCACTTACTATTTTGCACAAGGTTTTAGATTTGTATGTTAAATTTTGTCCTGGTTTCAGTTAGCACAGAATTAATTTTCTTCCTAGTAGCTGGTGGAATGCTGTGTTTTGGCTTAGAATGAGAAGAGTGCTGATAACACCCCGATGTTTTAATTGTTGCAGAGCAGTGCTTATACCAAGCCAAGGACATCTCAGCCTTTCGCTCTGTCCTGCCAACAGGCAGGCTGGGGGTGCAGTAAGAGCTGGGAGGGGACAGACCCAGGACAGGTGACCCAAACTAGCCAAAGGGGTATTCCATACCATCTGACGTCATGCTAAACAATATATAGGGGTGGCTAGCCGGGGGGAGGGGGCCGGACTGCTCGGGGTTAGGCTGGGCATCGGTCAGCGGGTGGTGAGCAATTGCATTGTGCATCACTTGTTTGTACATACTATTATTACTTTCGTATTATCACCATTGTATCATCATCATTATTATTATTATTATTATTTTCCTGTCTTATTAAACTGTCTTTATCTCAACTCACGGGCTTCACTTTCCATTTCTCTCCCCCGTCCCAGAGAGGGAGGGGGGAGGGTGAGCGAACGGCTGCGTGGTGTTTAGCTGCCAGCCGGGTTAAACCACGACAAATTTATATTCGTGTAGTAAAATAAAGTAAATATAGTAAATATAAAAATATTCGTGTAGTAAAGTAAGTCAGGACAGTGATCCTGACTTACCTGCCTAGCACATGTTCAAAACCATTCATGACTTTTACTGAACGGCAGTGACACAGTGCTATAACAGTAAGCAGCGTTGTCATATCAAGGCAAAATTTGAGTCACAGAAGTATTTTTCCCTCTCAATTTCCAAATGTTCAGAAGTCACTAGAGTGAGTGCATTTTAAGGGAGAAGGAAGAATTACACATACTATTGCAAAGTACAAGGAACATCTCAGGCAGCTTTTTACACTGATGATTTGTTATTTTTACAGTAAAGGGGTGCACAGTGAGCTATGTTTGGATTTAAAAACTCAGTATTCATTTTGGGACTCATTTATCCAATAGCATACTCTCTCAAAGGTATATACGAACTACCTGTTTGTATTCTGGTTTGTTTTCTGGAGCTCAGATACTGTCACTGGCAAGACAAGGTGCAGAGGCACTAGCATGAGCTGTGAGCAGCAGCATGCCATGCTTCCACACAACCTGCCAAATATTTTGGAGACTCATCAGCATCTTTCAGTCTGCTCGACTGCTCTGGGCTACAAGGCTCCAAACAGCAAGAGGCAGAGAAGAATAATACTTAAGCAGATCACAGAAACGTGTTCCCTGAGGTCACCTCCATTAGCTCAATGACAGATGCACACTGAGGAGCTTCGATCTCAGAACCAGGAGAAACGCTTTCTCCTCCACTGCAGCTACCAGACTCCTCCTCACAGCATCTAGAAGAGGTGGTCTCTTACTAAACCTGCAGGTCAGCTCATGGTTTGTATCTTCTTTCCCTCAGAAGGTTCAGCTTTCTGCCAGAAAGCTACCAATACAAGCCTAGAAAATACCCTTCACCGACCGAGGGTCTAAAATCTTAAAATTCAGAGAGACCATTATATGCTGAAGGATGGCTTGTAAAGGATTTAAAGCAACTACACTAACTACTGAATTCTGCTTGGACGCAAGGACAAAGTGATCTGTGTAGGGTACATTAGGGACTGTAATAGCTTGAGAGTCACAGCAGGCCGAGGCATAATAACATCAGGCAGCTGAACACTGGACCCTGCCCTAGGGTGGGACATCCCCAGACCACACACGTGTGGTACCAAATTTGCGTGCAGCCTTCTGGCAAAAGCAGCAAATGGAAATGAGGCTGTCCAGAGCTCTCCCAATATGCACTCCAGATTCATCCAACTAGTTTACTGAAACCGCTATCTCAAAATAATTTAATTAATAATCTGAACATTAAGCAGATTTGTCTAGTGTACCCAAAATTGAGTAGAAGACCTGGCAGTGGAGCCCAACTGGCCAGCTATCAGAAACCCGCAGGAGGGTCCCCGAATCTCTACAGGCAGCTGAATTGACACGCTGCAGCGTGCCTGAAGTGGAATGCTTCAGGAGCAAGTGCTGAAGTGAACTATTCCAGCATATGATGCTCAGTGACTTACTGCCTACAGGCAAATACTGCATTATACAAGAACTGAGAGGGGAAGTTTATTATTACGCAGTTATTCTATTCATCTGCTCCAAGGTACTGCTACCCTGGGAATCGCCACTGCTACTTACTGCCACTGAAATAGTATCTTTTACTACCTGGATGAGCACTGCCGCATTTGGCCAAATTGTAACAAGAGCAGCTTCAAAACATCACTGGCTAATTCAAATTTATAGAGATTTTAGCTAAGAAAATGTATAATGTAATTACAAGACAGCAACAAAAGCAAGACAACGTCGCTCTTTCTGCCTCATTTCAAAAAAGTTTAAGAGCAAAACCCAACAGCTTGATGAGACCAGCTTCTCTAGCCGAGGCTGGAAGCAGAGGTACGAGTAAGGAAGTTGTTTACCTCAGATAACTAGCTCCTCAAGGCAAAAATCAACATGAAATCGTTCTCCCAGGAGTACCTGCCAAGTATGACTCCAACAAGGAAAAATCCCCATGAATGAATGGGAATAAGGCACCGAGTCCAAAACACAACCAGAAGGCCAAGTAAACAGAAGATCCTCACAGGCTGCTTGACTCAGCCAGCTACAGTGTGACATCGCAAAGAAAATCACTAGAAACCTGTGGGGATCTCACTCCCAGCACGGCTCAGGCCTGACCTCGGGCAGCGCGGCTGCAGCCACGAGCCCACGCAGCCCCACGCGGAAGGGAATAGCTTCAAAACTGACAGAGTGAGAGAAAAAACGAAGGCAAGAGGCAAGCTGTGCTGTCACACATCCTCAGCCCGGAGCAACCACGACATCAAGAGGTCAGGCAAGGCCAGCAAGCCCTGACCGAGGCTCGCTCCCCTCAGCCCACACGCGGCCGTAAGACCAAGGCCTCAGTCCCAAAGCACCGTGAGGTGCTCCCACATGCCCTGTGTGACTGACGCCCCCGCTCTGATTACAGCGAGACATTTTATGAAGGGCTTACTTCTGCGTGGTATTTGGGGCAGGTTAATGCAAGTTCTCGCAGCATTTGCCGGGTCCGTAAACAAACAGAAGGAAAGGCAGCGACACTTGACATGTGTGCACGCAGCTCAGCCTGGCAGCGAGCCTGCGCCGAGCGCAGATGATGAGCTGAGGCTCCCAGTCACCTGTAACCACAGCTCTCCCTCCTTTGGAAGTTCCGAGAGGACTTGGTTTGCATTTGCCTGCTGTTAAAACCCACCACCTGTAGAATCACAGCATCCTGTCCGACACGCTCAGGTCAGTGCTGGCTGTCTCGTTCCTCCCTTCAGGCCCACCCATCACGCCAGTACGATGGCCCAGCAGGCACACCTGGGCATGGACTTTGATCCCAAGCCCTCTACCACTGCTTTTCAGTAAAAACCCTGTAAAATCCGGTGCAGAAGAACTAAATAAAACGCAAGACCATGCAATGCAGTATGGTGATGGGGCATTCCATACTGTAAAGCCTTCTCCAAGTAATCGCAGCAAGACCGTGCCTCTTCAGCTGCACATTGCTTCTGAATAATTCAGAGGTAGTTCCCATGCCAAGGAGGACATTACGAGACTGTCAGAGAGGCTGATCTGGAATGAGGGCTGCCAAATACTCTTAATTGTCACCATGGGAGGAAGGAAGTTAACAGATGTTGCCGATGCACCTCGGTCGGGCCGCAGGGCCAGCTCACGGTGGTGGCCGAGGAGCTGCTGCCGTCCTCCTCGGGGCTGCAGCACCCCTCAGGTACCCGGTCTCACCCAGGTTTTGTGACGTTGCTCCACAGGTCAGAGCAACAGCCATCAGGGACAGCTGACTTCAGAAGGGTGCTGAACACAGCAGCACTAATATGTTAATTGGTATTAGGTAAACAGGCTCCAGAGATTCCGCAGAAGAGGTTTCGGGCCACCTTACAAACATGAGCCCTGTTGCCTCGATCCAGCCTGCCTTGCTTTGACATCCGAAGTTCATATTCCAGGAAAAAAAAATCCTGCTGTGTTATCTGTTGTAGGTTAAAGTTTCAAAATGATTAAAGTTCAAATTACTTCTTCTTTAAAGCTACCTGTACCCTAGGAAGAATATCTGAAGCCAGCAGCCAGCTTCCTAGCTTTTACGCTTTTAATTGCTTATAGCAATACTTTGTTTAGCCCCAATTTCTAGATGAAAGGACAGAAAGCAATACACAAGTGCGACCAATATCTTGAGCACTCTTTGGCAGTTCATCCACAAGGGTAATTCAAAGGAATGAAGTCGTAATTTCAGAAATTACGAGCTCACAGCATGTTCGACTAATGAATTAGCATGCAAACTGCTCGCTAAGAACAGCGGTAGTGTTTGTTTGCTTATAACATGTATTATGCAAGATTTTCACTTTGTTTTCTTCAGAAACACTTCTCTCTCTGAGAGGTTTGCAGGTTACGTAGCAGTATCACTACCAGCACGCAAACACCTCAATACATAACGGTGTCACCTCTGTATTCTGGCATATCTGTCATTTTGGAGAACACGCTCTATATTCAGAGATGCACTCAGAATCACCAAATTATGAGGTCATGAAGAAGAAATATGAAATATTACATTATTACCTACTGAGATTGTAATGTTATGTATACAGCCTCCCAGACTGCATTTCAAAGTTTTAAGAACTCCCAAAGTAAAAAACAGATCTTACTCTCCAACCTGAAATAAGTGAGTACAAGCTACCCCGGAACAAAGTGTAACAGCAAGATGGTTAAAAAACAACAAAGCAGAGGAAAAGACAACAACATGCTTCTGTGATACAGGGCAAGGACCAGCAACACAATCCCGTGCTTCCTAAAGCTGACCTCAAGCTAACAGCTTGCCGATTAAAAAGTAAGAGCTGTAACCCCAACACAGTTTAATGTGATACTGATAAGGATTTGGGGTGAGCAGGTCCCCTTTCTCCAACTGCACACTGCTACGGAGAGCACGTATCAGCTCTTGGGAACCAGCAAACACTCAAGAGGGCACGACATGCTCTTCCTATTACTTAATATAGACATCCCCGTCCACCAAAAAAGTCCACCAAACTTCTGTTCCTTATATAGCCGCTCCAAGGTAAATAGGTGCCCAAGTCATAAACGGAATATAAGAATCGGAGCAAACAAAACAGCCCACAAAAATACATTTAAATACTCTTTCCCTGCATGTGTGGAAACCAGCAGGCCTCTGAAGTCCTCTTTAAACTGTTTAAACAAGACTTGCTGAAATTTTGGCCCCGTCCCAAGGTTCTGCAAGCTCAAACAATACTGTTATATAATATTTACAGTATATTTCCTACAGGTTTCCTCAAACTGCCTCTAGTCTAACAGTTTCATCTCCTAGGAAGCCTGCTTCTCTCTCCCAGACCCTCCAAGAGGGTAACAACAGGCTGCCACTGCTGGAGGCCGTGGGCTAACAGCTGACTTTGCGTCCATAAAACCCCGACGCCCGCCTTCAAGTACTGCAGGAGCTGTCACAAGGGTCCTGCCAGGGCCCTGGGTCACAGCACGGGACAAGACCAGGAGTGATTGGGACTCCTACCAGAGAGGCAGAAGAAAATGATTCGCACTGGACTCACGGCCCTGCAGCGTACCTGAACACTTACAGGGGTACGGAGCCAAGGGCCAGTACCGTTCTGAGACACCTCCAGGGAGCAGGCAGACTGCCACCTGTGAACGTTTCCCAAGTAGTTGATTTCTGTGCATGATGTATGTGGTGAATTCGACTGCAGCTGATGTTTTGACATCCACTTCTTCATTAGATCCCAAACGCATGCGATCCTCTAAGTGACAAAGTGCTGGAAGAGCCGCACGCACCCCTCGCTGCTGCCTCAGCAGCAGTCGCACAGATGCTCCGCGTCTGACAAGCGTGTGCTTTATTTACCTGAAGCACTTGTAGGTATCGAGCTACTGCAAGAGCAAAGCAAGTGCCACCCATGCATTTGATGTGAACTGCTGGGAGTACATGACGAAAACCAGCACGGCTGATTAGGATTTTATCACAGTTCCCTCCCCCAGTCAGGCATTCAGCCCGGCTAGACATTTTGCTGCAGGTACTCACACACACAGCTTTCTCTTCCTGCTCCAGCCCCTGTGGAAATCATGCTGCTGTGCCTGATACCAAGCAAGGGCCCGCACGAGTAAGACCTGAAGAGACACAGGGCACGTTATCTCAGACCAACTGCTGCAGCAGTGCGGCTACATGCCTTCTGGTCAGCTCAAAGCTCAATGAGCATGAGCTTGCAGCTGCCTTAGCACACTCAGCTTCTTCCAAAAAAGCGACTACAAGACATGAAAAGCTGGCATACTTCACATGAAAAAAATCCCATTACAACTTCTCCAGTAAGCACATGCGGCTTTAAGTTATTTTCTTCCCGAAGCAGTACTGGTTTTATTTCACGGTACCCTTGTAATCCAGGAGGGCAGCAGGGAACCCCCACGCCGTGCCGACCAATTCGCAAGGCTGAGCCCGCACCGGCACCCACCTCCAGTGGGGTCACGGGAGGCTCTCCCTCTGTGTCAAAGTCTCCACCAGCACTTCAAAGCGCCATGAGTTCAGCATTTCAAAACACTTTGTCTTCTGTTTAACCCAGGTTCTTCCTCAGCTGTGCACATGGCCTTTTCCCTCCTAAACTCATACATGAATCAGGGCCTTTCTACTTGAAAGAAGACTCTGGTCAAAATTATCCAGCTTCCTACAAAGTTCCCAAATCCACGTCTCCTACCTGGGAGCTGCTTATCAACTCTTCCCTTCAGTGCAAGCATCAGAGAAACACATGAGGAGATGGACCAAACTGAAGCGCTGGTCTTTATTTTTGCTGTTTTGTTGCAGTTCAGGCTTCAGCCTACGCTTGGCAAAAGTGGTCAGGCACCTGTCTCTGTACCCCAGCCACTTGTTGTGCCCTTGGAACTGTGGCACAGTGCTAACAGTTGACTATTGCCCTGGGAAGGAAGGGAATGACAAGAAAACCCTCCACAAACCCCAAAGCACAAATCCTGCATCCCTGAGTGATGCTGCCCAGAGTACCACATCCAGGTAAATTCAATTACAGTCCTCAGAGGTATGTTTGTCACCAGAAACATCATACGGATCCTGCACGACTTTAGGTTCATTCCCTGTGCTGTTTGTTCTTTTTAGCACTACTGCCTGCTGACAAAGCCCATGGAGGATGTAAGACACACGGCCTGAATGTGACCAGTGCAAAGCAATCACGGGCAGCACTGGACAATTCGTTTACAGCGGGGTTTTGGACCTCACAACGGTAGGAGTGCCAGAACTAAGGAAAGATCATGTGTAATGTGAACATCTACATTATTCACAGAACTACAAGTCTGAAAACAGATTAAGGAGAAATATTACAGATATGCCCGAATACGATGTGTACAACAGCACCATTAACTCTGCCAAAACCGGCCACATGTTGAAGGCAGCCAGCATCCCGGTACTGAGGCACGTTCACAAACACTGTGCGGGCTTTGTAAGAAACCCACCCTGAAATCAGAACAACACACTTGAAGCTTATTTCTGAATGATTTGGATATCACCTTACGTACAGATAGAGCAAACCAAGAAAATACTGTATCTCAAAAATCAAAAAACTGAGAAGACTCAAACATTTACCTGGACAGCCTAGCAGCAAACTAGTTACAGGCTGTTAGGTGTTTACACAAACTGCCCCACTAGCTAAGAATTATTGGACTGTTTTTCCAGACAGCTGATCAATGTAATTGTGTATTCAGAGCTGGTTTCACACAGCTGTACACGCAAGTGACATCCCTGCACTGGAAACGTGAATTCCACATGTCAGCTTTCAACTGTGCTTGCTGTCAAGTCAGGCCTAAGCTTTCTGAAAAGGGGACAGTTCAACAACACGGCAGCGTTCAGGAGACTCTGAATTTAAAGCCATCAGCTGAAAACAGTTATAGGATGGTAGGTAGGGGAAAGCGTCAAGCCTTTATTACATTTACCACTTGCATTGGAACAATTTAGGGAGGAGAAAAAGATACCTGTTAACACAGAAGTAGTGCCTGTAACAGAGCTCCAGTATCTTTTCCTCTCCTATCAGCTGCCAGGCATTGCCAACACAAACGCAGGAGCCCATCTCGGAAAAAAGGAATTTAAAACACATATTTCCGCCATGGCCTCATTTGCTAGGTTATGAACCTCTCTGTCCATCCTCACCATACGTGGTGATCTCAGCCCCAAGACTGCAGCTATTAAAAAGAACCATGTATGACAGGGATGGGAGCAGCTCAGCACAACCCAAGCAGCTCTGCAGGCTTCGCCACGCCTCGCCAGCAGCCAGCCAGTCACAGAACAATCTGCAGAAAATCTGAGGGTTTTCCGTGCTTTCCTGAGAGGCTACAGCTCCTTTTAATACTTGTTTTCACTATTTTTCATTAAGACTTGTTAGCTAATAGCCTCTTAATACCTTAGGAATAAGTAGCATTTAAAAAGCAAATGCCACTTACTTCCATCACTTTGAAAATGGAATTCAGGGGCACATCTTAGAGACACTCTACCTTACCCCGCTACGAACAAAGGAAATAGCTAAGAGAAAATCTGGGCATCATGTAAATATATGCCACAAATTTGACAGCCAAACCTAGGACAAGCCGACGTATTTCAATGATTTTAAATACTAAGAGGAAAAAAAAATACACACAGTACATCCATTTGGCTTTTGAAACTCTTTCAAACAAAATTCTGCTGTTGTGACAGCCATCGTCTTGAATTCTTACGTACAATTATTAGTTTATATCTCTTGAGGAAGCTCACCCCCTTTTCCTACCCTGCATCTCCAATGCCGAGAAAAGGTTTACAGTTTACAAGAGAGAATGGCGCTTCTAAAAACGATCCTCAACCTTCAAGTAAATAAATGACAAGCTAGAAGACAGACAGAGTCCAAAAACTAACTTACAAAAAATAACACATGGTATTTAGTATGCTTTGAACACGCTGCTTTTAAGTCTTGTGAAGGAAGTCATGGAAGGCTCCAGCGTCCAGTGACTACAGAAGTTAAAACAGCACACTTCTGCAATGTCATTTTATGAATTATTATAACCCCAGCAGTAAAGGTAACATAGGAGCTGGCAAGAAAGTAGGGAGCCCGAGGCTATAAGAGCTCGCCTTCCAAAACAACCAGCAACTTTGAATATTCATTCTGACAGATCTTACAGAACTGCAGTTTTCAGAAGGCACGAGGTCAATGCTTTCTGGTGGGAGGTGGCAGAAGGACCTTTAGGTGCAAGCTGGGCACACAGAAAGCGACGCACCCAAATCATTACTGATTTCTAAAATGAGCTCTTCGTGGCCTCCTGCTGTCACCATACACCTCAGCCATCCAACCCTGGAACGAAGCCAGACGTTTTTGTAAAGGAGAAGGATTGGAAAGGGTACTACACCTGCACATGCCACAGCAGAAATCCATACTTAACAAGTCAAATACACGTCAACATGCTCCTGCCGGGGGGAGGAGGGCTAAGCTATGGGTCAAAGACAAAGGTTATATTTTGAAAAGCACGAACGCAATAAAAAGATAAATAAAACATAAAAAGGCTACAGAAGTTGTCAATGGCATTTTATCCAAGGAATCACCTGTACCCAAAGCCATCCTCACATTTACAAAATGGGGGAGGAGGAGCTCAGAACGGTTTTTGGGTAGATGGGACAGAAGAGACGTGTTTGCCTGCCCTCGATCTCTGTGGGCTCGCACAACGCCAACTGATGAGACCTAAGCTAACGCAAAACCAGCACAGCCAAGACACTCAGATCAGCACACGCATTCCATAGTCAGCGCTCCATGAAAGCCATTAATAACCCCACACCGCAACCCGTAACGCCCTGTGCGCGCACACAGGCTCCCAGCTGAGCACAGGTGCCAGCACGTGCGCCTGCCTCTTCTGTCACGGCTCTAGAAAACGCGCTCCCTGCGTAACCGTAACCGCCCGGTGTGTGCGCTCACTGAGCGGCTCCTCCTCAACTCACAGCCCTGCTGGGCGCTTCTTCCAGGGGAGCTCCGAGCCGCAGGGGCGTGCGGCACGGCCACACGGGCAGAACAGCGGCTGACAGCGCCGTGCCCCCGCCGCGCTGCGGGCAGCTCCCGGCCCCGGCCCTCCCCGCAGCAGGGGCACGGCGCGGAGGGGGCTGCGCACCGCGTGCGGGGACAGCCGGGGGGGCCGCACCCGGGCACCCCCCGGCACCAGGCGCTGCCCCCTGCCCGTCCCGTCCCGTCCCGTCCCGTCCCGCCCCGGCACCTGCCGCACCAGGCCCCGCCGCCCGCTCCCGCACCGCCCGTGCCCGGCCCTGCCCTGCCCTGCGCCGCCCGCGGGGCCTGCGCCTGCCTGGGCCCCGCCGCCCGCCTCAGGTGCCGCGGCCCAGCGCCCCCCGCCGGCCCCGGGCCTCCTCCTCCTCCCCCTCCTCCCCCTCCTCCTCCTCCTCCCCCCGCGCCCCGCTCACCCCACGACGCCCTGGCTGTAGTTGCGCTTCTTCCAGGGGGTGCCGGTGTAGGGCGGCTCGGCCAGGCCGGCCTGGGCCCTGCCCGCCGGCCCGTCGCCCAGGGCGGGGGCCCGGCCCTGCGCGGGGGCGCCCAGCAGCAGGCTGTAGTTGAGGCCGAAGGTGCTGGCCTTGTTGTCGCGCTTCCTCTTGTTGCTGGCGGCGGCGGCCGCGGCGGCGGCGGCGGCGGCGGGCGGCACCCCCCGGGCGGGCCGGGCCCAGGCGGCGGCGGCCCCCGGGGGCGGCGAGGCCTGGCGGAGGCTGCGGTTGTGCTGGTTGTTGGCGCTCTCGAGCGGCAGGAAGTCGGGCTGGGGGTCGGCGCGGGGGGCGCGGTACATGCCGGGCGGGGAGGCCGGGCCGGCCCCGGCGGGGGCGCTCTGCTGCTGCTGCTGCTGCTGCTGCTGCTCCTGCTGCTGCTGCTGCTGGAAGTAGAGGTTGCGGACCCCCTGCGTGGTCTCCCAGATCTGCATCCACAGGCGGTTCGAGGGGCCGAGCTGCTCTGGCTGGAACCAGGCGATCCGGGGATCCATCAAACGGGGACCCCACCCCGGCTGCCTCCGCTCCCCGCGCCGCGCCGCGCCGGCCGCCGCCGCCGAGACCCTGTCAGCGGGTCCCAGCGCTAATGGCGGCTCCTATGGAAGGGCAGCTCCGCGCCTGCCTGATCGCTGCCGTCGCTCCACAGCCCCCGCCCCTCCTGGCGAGCGCGGCGAGGCGGGGCCCGGCCGGGCCGGCACACGCACACACACACGCACACACACACACACACACACGCACACACACACACACACACGGGCACGCTCACACTCACACACCCCGCACACACTCACACGGCCGGGCCCGGCGTAACAAACGCCCCCGGCCCCCCTCAGGACACGGCCGCCCCCGGCGCTGAGCGGCGCTGAGCGCACCGAGGGCTGCCCGGGGAGGCCCCGCTGGGCGGCAGGGGGCGGCAGCGGCCGCCCGGCCCCGAGGAGCCGCCGCGGGGCCAGCCCCGCGCCCCTCAGCCGCGGGCGGCCGTTCCCCAACGGGTGCCCCCCCCCAGCCCCTCTGTGACGGCGGGCGGCCGAGGGGCTCCCCGAGGAGCCAAGGGGGAGCCTCGGTGCCACACGGGTAGCGCCAGCGCTGCTGCAGCTGGGAAAACGCCTTACACAGGCAGCGAGATGTAGCTGTAGGACGTGTGGGCAGCGCCAACTTTATTTTGAGTAGTTGCATACTACAGCCCTAAACCATCTTCAATATCAGATCAGGCAGTAAGCAGGGATGTCCTGATGCTTCTCTGTGTAGTTTCAGGACTGTATGGGACCAGATTTGTCTGTAGGTAGATGGAGCATGGAGATGCTTTGCGATTAACACGATGCATTTCAATTCCCAGTATCCCACGACATGGAAAGTGTGCAAAGAAATGCTCGCAGCAAGTCCTGCTGACACACACAGACTGGAGTTACGGCTTCACGCTGCTGTCCCCCAACATCCAAGAGCAGGACGAGGAGGGGTTTTGTCTTAAGGTACCTGAGAGGTATGGCTGAAGTAAAACTCAACTACAGTGAGAATGTGTTGGGTGAAATTCTGTCTTTGATGTGGCAGATTTGGTTAATTGCTTTGAAAGTCACCTGAAAACTACCATCCAAAGCCAAGTGGAAACTGGTGGATCTGGAGCACAGGAGTAAAAGCTCCTAAGTGGGAGAACTGTCCTGAATAACTGCTTTCCATAATGCACATGCTTGTAACTGCCAGAATAACTGAAGAATATCAAAAATTATTAGCCTCATGTTCCTTTTACAAAGATACATAAACTGCCAAACTTCGAGTCATCAACTTTCTTTTTTAAACACCACAGAAGAAGGGGAACAAACGACTAATAAAAATCCATATTATCCTTACAGAGATAACAGTAACAAAAAAAATCCGGTCTTAAAAAAAACAGTGTGATACTACATTAGATTAGGGGGTAAACTGAGAGGATATTAGAAAAAAAGGCAAAAAAGAGCACCATTCTTGAATGTGGTCAACATGATTTTTAAGTCATGACTTTGAACTTCAACTTACTAAAGAGAGGCAATTCCTCAGAAAAGGCTATTTAGAAACATCATGCATTTTCTAGCTGAGTCAGCCATTCTTCAGTCAAATTCTGGAAGTGCCCTTCACTCTCTAACAAGCAGTGAGGGGGGAGGGAAAAGGCCAATGCAATTTTCCTTAAAAGTTCAAAAAATTCACATCAGAAGGGAAAGAAAACAAAGAATCCCAGCTGAGATTTTTGTTAAAAAAAGGAACACAAAGCCTAGAGAATGTATACTGAAATCCCAATGCATCTCTAGAAGCGGTAAAGGCATTTACATGGCCATGACTCACAGCACCTGGCAGTGCCAGGGCTGCATTAAGACCCTCCCGCGTGTCAAGACAACCACACAGCAGCCACAATAGTTCTAACAGCACACAGATTATTGCGACGATACCTTGTTCCAGCTCACAGGCATTTTGATTTAAGTCCTTAATATAGCAGTAATACAAAGACACCCAGATTCGGCAGAAAAAAGACAAACATCTTACCATATCTTTTGTGTACAATTCTCAAACTATGTTTTTATGTGGTCACTGAATTATGTCTGACACACTGCCTCTCACAGAAGCGAGGAGCTTAGGAAAATAATACAGAAACAAAATGAAGTTAGAGCAAAGTGATTTAAATACATGCTGTTTTTCCTGGAAAGTACAGAAGTTAAACAGTTTGAATTTATCTGGAGGATAGACAAAAAAACTCCACATTGCTCGGTAAAAGCTTCTTCAGACAGAAAGGCCCACCATGTTTCAGCCCTTGTGGATAAACTTCAGGTTCCTTAATCTGCTGTGACTGTCAGAGTTTTTATTTTCTGCCAATTATTTTAGCGTATTCTATCTTAACAGCATGTCCAGTGCAACTATATTTAGATTGTTTACTCAATTCATCTGTGCCAGAAAAGAATCATTATATTATTTTCAATTACAATTACCATTGCCTGAATTTGAATTTGCAACAGCAAATGTAAGGCTAGATGTTTCTTTCCAGTCCTCTGGGAATGCTTTTACTGAAAATTACTCATTAAGGAAACAGAACTTCAGTTTCTAAGCATTTTTGGTTGGTTGGTATATGTTAATATTCCACAAGATATGTGTTTCATTTATTGTACTTAAACTACAAAGTGATTTCAAATTAATTCGTTCTCACATTACAGTTTTCATTTTATAATTTTACTGTGCTCTGATTATTTTTTTTTCCCCTCACTCAAAATACAAATGTAAAACCAAGCCAGATAGTACTGGCTAAACTTATTCTTGTTCCCCTACAGAGAGGATCTTTAAAATAAAACATAATGCAAAAAAAATACCCCCAACGCAGAACATCTGAATGCCAAGGCATGACGTATAAAAAGTACTTCACAACAAATGCTTATTTAAATCTTATCTCGTTTCTTTGCATAGAGGGTAAAAATAAAACCACACAGCAAAGATAACTCCTGATCTACACAGATGGAGATTCAACTTTTTGCAGACTGCAAAGAGGCCAAAGCAGCAGCGAGTGCCACCTGTCCCACTGCTTCTGAACAGCAAGGGAAAGCAGACAGCCCCTCTTCCTTTCCAATCATACTTAACACCATAGACTGACCTAATTCAGCACTTACTAAGGCACGAAATCTCTCTCCAGAGGCAGATTCTGTTGTGCTAGGTGTCAGACAGGGAGACAAAGCAGCAGTCCATACTTTGAAAGAACCACAGGTTTTAAATGGAAGCACAGACAGATGATGCTTTAGGGACCAGGATAAACAAACCAATTCAGCTTAAGATACCTGTTTTGATACCAGTTTTATCTGTGTGATTACATGAACTGATGAAGATCACTTTCATCTATTTAGCATCTGTTTACTTATGCTGCTCACTGTCTGGATCAGGCCAGTATCCTCCACCTTCAAAGTGTATCAGAGAGCTGGCTTTGTCTTTATAGGTTGTCAAGGAGCTTATCTTCATCTCACACTTACCCTAAAACTACTTAAATAAATCAGTGTCAAAAGAGCCCACCAAGCAGTTAACTTATGCCACATTATCTTTTCTGATGCCTTAATATTCCTCAGCTGTGTTAGAACAATTTTTATAGCCCAAATCATACAGCTTAGTTTTTCTGTACTTGTATCTCTCTTCTCTTTTTAGGCCGTGATCTGACACTTCCTCCCATCGCACATAACTTGCTATTTCGTTGTCTTCCACACTTTTCCTATTCTCTTCTATCTCATCCCTTACAAGTAGAACAGGCCCCCTACATTAGCATCCCAAATTACTATCTCATGTTCGCTCACAAGCCACCCATTAGAGTCTAAGAGCAACTTACACCAAGTTAGTAGCAGGTGATATAGTGAGATTTTCTTCATTTAAAAAAAAAAAGAAACAAAAGCGTGCATGTCAAAATATGCAGTTGGCTAATTTTTAATAACCATAATACCACAGAAACCCCAAAGGAATATGATGGCTCCATTTTGCTATGGATCACTGAGAAGGGCAATAGACTTTGATAAGACTATACAATACGGGATGTTCAGAAATTACCTATAAAAGTTTCTTTAATTAGTGATGAGCTAATAAAACAGAAAACCCTCTTAAGAGCTACAGCTTCTCCTTCTATCAACCCAAACGTATCTGAAGAGCTGTAGACAGAACAGCCAGCCTGCTAATTTTTCCATACCCTCAGCCAAATAGGCCCACTGAAGTGCTTCAACCTGCTCAGATGAAATCGAGGTGAAGGATTATTTTAGCTTTTCTATATTAGTTTTAGTATAAACTCACAAGAAACTAAAATGCTTTTTTTATGTCCTCATTACTCTTCCAGCTATTAGCTTAGAAATGGCATACGTACCAGAAGATAGAAGAAAATACTTTAAGCCCTAAATCAAAGCACTACATCATATACTTCTACAAGTGATACAGTTTATACTATGACTCTATTTTATAATGGAAAAAAAAAAAAAAAAAAAAAAAAGAACAAAAAACCCCCAAGATTTTCTAAGGTAGTTAACTGATTAGTGCATACCAGAAACAAAAACAAAACAAGAATTCCTACTACTAGGAGAGCTGAAGATCTAAATGACAGTCTTTACTTTCATTTGAAGAAGAAAAATAGGGTCTGACAGATCATATTAGAACAGTAGGCTTTCCAGTTGCTGCGTTTATCTGCAACTTTCATATTTGTACCTTAAGAGAACACCACCCCCACCCCCTTAATTGTGCTAATGGCCCCTGGAAACAGATTCTGACCTCTTACTTGATGCAAAACCTGAAGCCCTGACACCTGGGACAGAACAATCCCATGAAACAGAGCAGGCTCTTGACTGAACGATCAGAGAGCAGTGTTCCAGAGAAGGAGCTCAGGGTCCTGGTGGACAACAAGTTGAAGAGAAGTCAGCAGCGTACCCTCGGAGGGAACACACGCTATCAAATACTGGACTGCATTGGCAGGAGCATGGTCAAGAGAACCTACTACTTCCCTCTATTCAGCATTCATGAGATCACACCTGGAGTATTGTATTCAGTTTCTCCATGGAAGTCTTTTCAATGCTTTGACCCCCCCCCTTTTTTTTTTTTTTTTTTTTTAAATCAGGCTAATCTTATACTAACCTCAGTGAACAGCAAGTATTATTAACATTGGGATTAAAATCCACACTGTGTAGTCTTATGCCCTAATCCACCTCACTGCTCTTTCCTCAGCTGTTACACTCCAGCCCTTGTCACTGGCTGCCCTTGCTGAATGACAGGATAACTTTTTCAACAGCTCCATCTCCTCAGGACTTCTCCCGGACTTTTGAGAGCCAGGCCCAACAGCTCTGGAGCCTTTCCAATTGTGCACACTCACTTGCACACTTGCTTAGCTGGCATCACATCACACATTTAATCAAACTTCTGAAAAGTACTAGCAGTAACAGGAATTTCACGCTGTGGAGCTGCTTAAAACTCAGTTTTCACTCCCCCTTGCTTGCATTTGACAAAACACAGTATGTCAGATTTATTTTTTTTTTAAATCAGCCATTTGCAAGTTTTCTGGCCAGTTCCAAAGCCTGCTTTCCAAACTAACAGACTGATATCTAACAAACTGAGTAAATTTGGTGTTTGCTGTTCCATGCTAACACCACAAGCAGAATCTTGCCAAAAACTAGATGTCTATTTTAACGGAGGGAGGAGGGGCGTCCTACTTCAAAAGCCAGTATAAAAAATGCATTTTCCTGAAAAGGTAAAAATAAAACCCCTTGAAGTATACATGTATGAGTATCTTGTTCACAGATACAAAACCAAAACTTTGGATATATGGGAGTGCACATACAGTCTCTTCATGAATCAGTGACATTTTTGAAAACAGTTTCTGTATTTTACAGCTTAAAAGTTTCTATCACAAATATTTAAAAAAAGATTTTCAGCAGTTATAAAATTACTTTAGATAATACCTCAGTATAACAAAATATTTTTATTATGTTTACTACTTCCCTGAATTCAAATTCATCCTGATGTAGAATTACAAGGAAGAAGGTACATCGGGAGACTTGATTTTCTGAAACACTAATCAAACTAAAAACATGGAACTGTTTAAGAATAGCATCCTCTTAGACCAATTTCAAGAGTGAAAAGCTATCATACCAAATTTGTCATAAATGAAGCAAACAGTTTCCTCTTTGATAAACTTTACGCAGCAACAGATCCAAGTGCTGATAGTAATCTATACACACTTCCCTTGCAAATCTTGCCATAAGTGCCTGTGCAATTCCAGAAACAGTTAAGAGCAAATGGCAAATAGGCACATCCTGCCACTGCTCAATTCCCTCAAAATAACTTCAGTGTCCTGTTCCCCCCACCTTGATCTAGGGCATATCTGACAATATTCTTTAAATTACTTTTTCATGCAATTGTACTTGTCCACCAGGATACATGACAGTTTCTAAACAATGACAGTGGTGCTATTTACAGATCTCAGGACTGCAAAAGCACATTATTATCACTGCTAACATTTAATCTCAAAGTATGCTATGCATTTTTATGCTGTCGTGACTTACATATTGCATCAACCCAGGAGTATAAAATACTGAACGTTTAAAAATCTAATGTGAACATGAAAGCACAAACTGTTCTGCTCAATACATTTTAGAAGTTCAAAATGGTTATATTTTTGGAAAACATTTTGCAATAAGGAAACCTTAAAGTTCCTCGATGTTTCAAGTTGGGTTTTTGCCTAGCGTCTCCTGATATGCAATGAATCTTCTCAAATTCATCTTCACATTGTCAAGAACACAGAGCTGATCTGTACTACATTGTTCTTTGCCTTCTTTTCGCATCTGCAAAACCAAAAAAAATAATACATATTTTACTAATGGAGAAGCTTTTCCATTAGATCACCAGAAGTTTCTAACAATTGCATGGAGGTTCTCTAGCAAGGCGCGCTATCTGTGCCTTTTGAGAACACCCACATATTTACGTGCGCACATTCACAGCTAGCAAATACTTCTGCAAGTAATTTACAATACATCTCTGCCTAGAACTATACTACTACTGGCATCCTATTTTGCTCATAAATCTGATACATACATTTATTAACTGTAGCTTTTTAAATTAAAGACCTTACACATCTAACTAACCAAACACCTGTAGCACTGTCAAGTATTTATTTTATATGCACACAAAATGTGCTTACTTCTAAGACTACAGAAGTCATTCCTCAGGCTTCATCTGAGTGAAAAATAATGCACTGGAGATCATTTTCTATTTAAGCTGAAGTTCAAATTAAAAACACAGCTTAGAATTTTATCTGTGTAGCTCTTGAAAATACAGCATAATTGAGCAGCAACGGAACAGAAATATCCACCTGCGACTACATCAAGTCAAAAACAAAAGACGTCAGTGTAATTTCAGATAGGACTTCTCTCTCTCCCACCAAATCACCTGTTCTCCAGAGACATCTGAAGGATTAATTTTACAACAGTTTCAGGAAAGTAGTCATTTGGACATCAGTAACGCTGATAGTGTATCACAGATGTTGCAATGCTCATGCTGTGCTGATACCTGAATGGTTCCATGAACTGCAAGGTAAGTACATTTCTTCTGCTTTAAAGTAGGATAGCAGGAATTCAATTATTTGTTTTAGTTTTTCCCCCATGATCTTACAAAGTCACACAGTCCAGATAATTATCCCTCTGCCAGCCCGCAAACCCTAACCCCCATCATGTGTTGAGATACTGAGCTGGCTGCATCCAATGCCTACCCTCAATTTGAACACTGGCTGAAATTCTTTCAGTGCTGGGAGCAACTTCATCTGTACCGCTGCTTTTTCTGCTTCTTTACCATCTGCAAATACATCAAAAAGCGCATCCAAGGCTTCTCCTGCTACTACAAGAGAAGATTCCTTCATAGCAACCTCAAGAAGAAATTTTCCAATCATCTGAAATAAGAAAAAAAAAGATTTTTCAAACAGTACTTGTGAAAATTTAAAGAAGTATCAAAACAGTTTCAGACTTAAAACACAAAATTTGCTTTTTCACCTTTAGTGTTTCAGCTGTATCTTGTAATTTTGCCAGGACACTGCCAGAAATTCCAAGGATGCTCACCACATTCACTCTAACACTGGCATTGCTGCTGTGAATACCAGCTTCGCATAAAGCCAGTAACTGCTCAGGAGTCATACACTGTTTAGCAATGGAGAGGAAAGGGAAAATAAATAATAATTAAAAAAATAAAAATAAAATTTACACTTCCAGGGAAAATTTCAAATATGACATTTCGGTAATCTGCTTCTACTGACCACACAGGTAGATTTGTAACAGAGAAATAGAAATTCCTATATTATAAAAATCACACAAATTCTGAAAGTGTAATCAACAATACAATAAAGTTACACTTTCCTTTTCAGCTTGTTGTTTCTCCCAGAACATAACCAAGGCCATTAGAAAGCTGAAAAAATGGTTCTGAGCCCAGTAAGATTTTCACAAATTTACCTACTAGCTCAATAGCTATTCCTAGCTCATTATAACTTATAGAAGCTCTTTTTCAGTTTAAAGACAGAAAGGACCTGCAGACCACCTAGTATTACCTTTTAAAACAAATTATTTTGCTTCATTTCTATGCTTACCTCATGTTTGATGTTGGACATCTATGTCCAACAAAGATTCTAGAAGAACAATCAGCTTCAACTGGGTGACATCAGGAAATAAAGACTCAGTACGTGTAGGTGGTAATGTAGTAGATGAAATATTTGTCATTATATCCATCTCATCTCAAAGAGACTACCTGGGTTTTTTATTGCTATTTTGGTTTTGAAATACACTTCACTGAAATTTAAGTGTTATGAAGCATATATATAGCAAAGTATTCCTGTAAGGTCTAGGGAAAGTATAAAGTCTGAAAGTACAGATTTTAAAATCATTCGGTGTTCACAATTACAGATTAACTCATGTAAGTGAATTTGTTCCAAAAACATTTCAGCACAATCTTACATTAATTTTAATCTACCACAGCAATTGAGCTTGAAACCTCTTACCTGGGAGATGTTCTTTGATGCCATTGTTTGTAAAAGAGCCCTCAAAGCACTGGTTATGGCTTCCAGGAAGTCTGTGTCTTCAGGGAGTTCTGTCAAAGAATTGAACCCAAAGCCAAAAGTTAATCACAAAGATAAAGGATTATGAAGCAAAGAAATATGAATTCCTTAATTGTTCCTCCACATACTACCACAAACAGGAAGAGCTAGATTTTCAGAGACTGGTCTTTGTAGGTTGTAGCCATTGTGAATTTTTCAATTCAGTATTAATTGCATCTGGAAGATAGATCATAGTTCTTTATGGTCTTTATTTTTAGGCACACCCCTGGTTAAGACATTTGCATGACCTAAGATATAGTATAAACCACCACACTCAGAATAGCAGCTTGAAAACTTGGTGTTACATGCGGGCCGTATTACATGAACAGAAAACCACAAAAGCTGATTGAAGCTTTAGCTGCCTTCTTCTAAGTAAGCTTTTTTAGACACCCAGAAGATTGGACTCTTTCCAACTCATGTAAAGAGCCTGTTTTCTAGTGGTTTAATAACCTTTTAGAAATGTACAATTCAAACACTGTTTTCCTGTTTAACTAAAAAATCATCAGTAGAAGCATCTTCAGCGCATGTTCTGCATTTCTTGAAGCTTTTATTTTCCTCTGTGTTCTTATTTTCTGGACTATTCCAGAACCAGAAACTCTCGTTAATTTAGTATGCATCTCTGCCATCCCCATGTATGCAACTAGATTGTTATGCCTTTTTTCACCCTGTAAACCACAAAATTCCTTCTAATCACTTGTTGGTGTCTGATCAGCTCTAACTGGCAGTTTCCATTAGATAGCATTTAACTATTAAAAATGTTAATGAAAATGGACATGGGCCATTAAGCTAATTTATAAGTATCCTCTGTGTTCAGCTAATCATTTCTCCAGTTTCATCTAAGAACTTTCCAACTACTGCAAAGTAAAATATCTTCATATTTATTTTCATTTCCTGCATTTTGTTTTTTTTTCCAAGTACTGTGCTCTGATCATATCCTTTTAATGTGGCATCTTGATTTAAAAAAGCATGTCTTAGAGGCAGTTGCATTCCAAGCAATAATGCAGTGTCATACTATACAAGTAAGGACTGCAAACACCATATTTGTGGCTACAAATGAAGACACTCGACGGAAGAGAAGAAAACCAAGCCTCTCAAGCTTCTAAAAGACAAGAAATAACAAAGCCATACATATGCTATGCTTCAACAGATCCATTTGAGGAAAAATATTTTCTGTCACTTTTGAGATTTGGCAGGCTTTTCCAGCCTCTAAGAATATCTCTGATTTATTGATGAGCCATACCACTGACCCTAAAAAAGAAACACATTAGTAAAATAGTTTGAATGAAGCAGCCTATCAGGGAACCAGATCACTGACTTGGAACCAGATTTTTTTTTAAAGACTCAGTTCAGCTTCTCTACTGTTAGCAACTGAGATCACAGAGTAAATGGTCCAGCATGAATTACTGGAATGACAGTGATCCAACGTAAGAGATTACAGGAGGTAGTCGGAAATGCTAACTGCTGCATATCTGCATTAGACCAACACAGCATCTCCAGAAAATAATGTGTCTTGGAGGAATCAGGGTGGATGCATTATAGTGATCACCAGGATATACTTGATATTTTAAACCAATATCACTTTTAGAAAAATGAAATTATCCAATTTATTGTCTTCTCCATTCAAACTGAATCACCGTCATAACAGGAAGATAAGCAGCTTTCATATTTAGTCATAAAAACTTTGCTCACTTTCTTTTTGTAAATATGATTTCAATGAACTGTGCAAATCATACGTGTAATGTATGTCCTGGAGACAAGAAGGCTGCTATCTTCCCTACTGTAATAAGAACATGCATTATGGAGATCCTTACAATAGCCACTTCTACCATAATTTCGTATGATTACTAGGAAAAAAAAAAAAAAAAAAAAAGATGTAAAGAAGTTTCAGATACCCTTTTTTTTTTTCATACGGCTGTTTAGGCTAGTTTCCACATTTAAAAGGAAAATGTCTCTTTTTCATGACTTGGCTGATCAATGAAAAATTGCTATTACCAACAAATACGATCACGCAAGCCGTTCTGGTCTCACAGCAAAGCAGGATTCATTTGCTTTAGTGAATTTCTTCTCACACGTACAGACATAAGCCAGCCTTGCATTAGAAGCTTACTTGCTCAAAATTCAATTTGGGTGAACACGTGTCAGGATACACTGTTCTGTTAGCACACTTCCAGCATTCAGAATCCTTATTTTGAAAGGGCAAGGGAATAAATTTAATAATAAAATGGCAATAAAACTTAATGTACATAGCTACCTTATATCTATACAATAGGTTAAGCACATCTTGGAACATCTTACCTGTTTTAGAAAAGACCAGCTGTGAAAGGTGCTGTGCAAGTGACTGAAGTGCTGAAGCTCCTCCAAGACAATCCACATCTGACACTAATAAAATGCTATGAAGACATGTTAAAGCTCTACACTGCACTGTGTTCAGTCTGAAACAAACAAAAGAAAAATGCACTTAGCAGATCTTTGTAAACAAATGTTGAAATACAAAGAAGGATCTTGAATTAAGCAAATAAAGCTGTGAACTGGTGTGCAGTTTACACGAAGATTTGTACCTCCTTATTGAAAATCACTTATCAGATGTGCCATTTTCCAGATCTTAAAAGCAACCCAAAGATGGACAATCCTTCTAAGAATTCTAAAACAACTGAATATACATTAAAAATAGCAAGAGAGACAACGAAATTCCTACTTTTTAATTAATGGTTTCCAAGACGGATTGTGCATACAGATGTCTAGAGCAACACTGTTCGGAAAAGCAGTTTTTTCAAGAATCTGGGGAGGGGAAAAAGAAAGGTTTAGCAATAAAGCTTATTTATTTATTTAAGTGTGGGGAGGGGGAAGACCAAAGTTTTAGCTTAATGTCAAACAGATACCTCAAATCCAAGTATTTCATACATGACTATCTTCCAAGCTTTGCAGGCAGCAAAGGTCTCACTTGCTAAAACTGCCAGAATCTTCCTCAAACACTCAAACAGAGCAATTACACACTGGTTCATCACAGCATATCTTAAGTATCTAACTATACTGAACAAAATGTAATTTTCTAGGTCTCTGCTATATCTATTTATTTATTTAAATCTTTCTTCTCACAGATTCTGTTTCAGAACTTTCATATAGCTACAAATCTAAAAGATCTTGACATGAATCTTAAGTCTGCTTGCTATAAAGTGCAAAAAACCCTGAATGTTTTTACCTCAAGTCTCGTGTCACAATTCTATCACGATGTTGAACTACCTTATTAACTGATTCAAGTCAGGAATGTTATCTTTACAACCCCAGATAAGAATGACCAAAACAGTTCTGGAACAAGAAAACCTGCATTCTTGTTGGTGTCAAATACTGTACCCCACGTATAAAATTGAGTGAAAGAGGAACTTGTCATTTTTCAGTGCTGACTGCTGTTGTTCACACAGGTTACTTCTATTTGCCTTAGGTAACATGGAAATTTGGCACCCAAGCTCCTACTCAAAGTTCCCTTTCTTTTTTTTTGCAAGTCATCTTTCCATGTGCAATCAAGAAATAGCCACTGTATTTTGGAAAAGCCAAATTAATTAAAAGACAAAACTGCAAGACTTCAGAAACAAAAATGTTCCATTCCTACTTACGTTATTTACGTCAAGACAATTAATGTAATGATGCTACACCTCTAGGACAACAGAAAAAATAAGCTAAACTGTCTTCAAAAAAAAATGTTCCTCTTCTTCAGATGGACTGGGATAGTTTGTCTGCCTAACCTGGGATACAAAACAGGCACAAATCCAAGATTGTACCATGTGTTGGAAACAAAAGACGATACCTTCTTTGGAATAAGGTTGTTCAGAAATGCTGAGTGAACCTCATCAGAGAGGCATAGGGGTGACATCAGCAGCCCACTGCCCTCATTGTAAGAATTTTCCATAAACAGGTCACTTTCATCACTGCTGGAGAGTTCTTCCCATTCATCATCGGAGGGATCTGAAAACAGAAGAGAGACTTGCAAATGTGACAGTACTCATGCAATAGGTACCCCACTTCTGAATTATACTTGGCTCCAGCTCTTGGTTTAAGAGTCTTAAGTTCTAGTGCTCTAACAAACAGCACGTAACCCAAGAACCATTAAGCAACAGGTATAAATACAGAACCACTTTTGCTTAAATTGTTTTATTTAAAAAAATTACTCATTTTATATTCACTCAGGGAACAAGTATTCTTATCAAAGTGGTTCTCCATACACAGACACCTCATTCTCTGGTATTAACTATGCTTGACTTCGAGATATCAAATAACATAAAAAAGAAGCACTTCATAAGAAACATAAAACATTTACTAAGATTTTTTATTTGGATTGTACCAGTTTACTTTTTGGGATAGATTCAAGCATGAAAATACCCCAGTTTCACCTATTTACAACTTGTAATCAGTTTAAGGTACCTGTTTTTTCTCACAGTCCTGAAGCCACGGACAGATACCCTGTAACTGGATGCTAACCGGACTGGATGAAAATGCTGCTGTCTCTACAGCAAAGCCAGTGAAAAGGAAATCACGACAACAAAGCAAGGCAAAGCAATCCAAACTCTCTCTGTTAGCCATTTCAGGCAACATATTTTAAGTAACTTAAACTAAGTTTATAGTTATTAACCTAAACTGGGTTATAACCTAAACTTATGATTTACTATCCTAGCAGATCTGGAAGGTCAGCTATAGGAAGAGAATTATCAATGAGCACAGCTACAGCAAATCTGCCTATGGCTAAAAGCTGATTTGGCCTGATGGCCACAATCTAAGTCTATCATCTACATATAAACTGGTATTTCCATGTCCACAGGGTTTACACTGATTTATCTGAAGTTGTTTTAGATCTAGTTACATTTTAACTGGTGCAAAATTGGTGTTTACACAAGCCCTAAGTCTACAGGCTGGAACGATCCTCCTCATTGAGGGATGAAAGTTCTGCTTCTATGAAAAGGTCAGGATATTTAACTACTATGAAAAAAATATATATTCATTTCCATGTAATTTGTCTGACAATAAGTTCATGTGTGATTCAGTTACTAACATAGCCATGCACTTTTCCTGTGGCAAAAGGCCAATTATTTCACTTAAAATACAGTAAGAGGTCTAAAAGAACGCATGTCACCTGCACTGTGCAGTGTTTTAAGAACTTGTTTCAAGGTGATGACTATTGTTTGTGATACAAATTAACTTATGAAGCTGTGGCCACTTGATACTATAAGCACAAGAAGCTGCCCATGTTAACACCCAATTCGATCCACCCCCATAACACGTTGGTGTTACTAGTCTTTGCAAGAGAAAACATCATCAGCCCCACTAGAACAACAAACATAAAAACAAAGCCCACATGCCCCTTTTAGTCAGCCTCCTGCTGCTTCTACAAAAAAAAAAAAAAAAAAAGTTTCCAAGTTTTCACCTGCAAAGAAAAAAAAACTAATTTGAAAATTAAGTGACCACTATACTAGCTGACCATGCTTCAGCAAAGACAATGGCAGTGTTATCACAGCTCACAGTGAGCAGGGCAGAGCAGAAACTGGACTCCAGAACATCAGCCCACAACTAAGATCAGGTTTCTTGTAACATTCTTGGAAATACAGGAGCATTTCCAATGGCAATCCTATCTTAACTAGGGCTGGCAACCTACGAACCACAAATTGGACAGTGATGCCAGAGTCTCCTGATTCCTTCCTGTGTCCCTGTTAAGGGGGGGAGCACTTTGTTTCTCCTTCCAAATGCCAGCCAGCACTCAGGAGAACATCTCTTCACTAGCCTAGTTATCTCCCTTAGTTCTTCAGCAAACCAAGTGTTTCTATGAACTCAGCCTAACGGCTAAAGCTATTTTAGTCATCAAATAACTTGAAAATTAAATGAACAGCTGCCTCTGGATTCCTCTTAATTTCTACCAACTATACTTCTGTCTGCCCATGAATGGGTAAAGTAGTGTAGTGAAATACAACACAATCAACCTTACATTACACTGAGTGAATGGCAGAACATGCAGCTTATCCACAAGAGATTTTCCAATTAAAGGGGAGAGCTTATGAATTACAGCTCATTAGATGAGAAATGCAGCTATGAAAGGAGCTTCATATACTAGGTGCAAAATTTCCTTGTGCTGCAAGAGAAAAAAAATCACCATTGGGAATATCTGGGTATTACTGTGGATTTTATTATTAGAACCTGCAAGATTTACTTACAAAGCTATCTCCACAATTACTTTTGCATCAGGCTCATGAATTGTATTAGTAATTAAAATGTTTGGTTTTGAGTTTTTAAACAGAACTTGAGAATCACTTGTTTTCCTGAAGATTTGGCATCAAAACTTAAAGTTCATAGAAGAATATAGAATATCTTTTCCTTATTCCACCTACCCACAATAACAGCATTAAAAAAAACAAAAACAAAGCTCTTAAAGGCAGAACTCTTAACAGTCTACATCTGCATTGCTACTAGAGTTTCACGCAAAAGCCATCTCTTCTTCTTTTGCCACATTTGTAATATCAAAACTAAATCAAACCTAGTACATTTCTCTGCTTAAAAAAAATGATGCCCCAGTCCTGTAATAGGATTCACACCCATACTGTATCAGATTAGCACTTAGACCAGACTAACTGAACAAAGAATTTGCTGCAAGACTTTTTAGGAAATGTATCTTCGGCAAGAGAACTATGAACAAAGCCTTCCTCTTTAAATCATATGACATCTGTAGTAACAAGCAAAAAAACATGTAAGCAATAGATGTTATTTAAATGAGAAAAATACTTAAATTAGTAATAGAATTAATTCTTGTGATTCTCAATCAGATGAGGAAATCAGGGAGACAAATCTATGTGCATTCACCCTTAAAGGCTACAACCACCAAATAGCAAACTATACATGACATATCTCAGAAACAAAAGCAACACTAACACTTGCAATGAAAGAGATTCCTACAAACCTTCACTGCAGCACATATTAACAATGATTTCCAAAGCAGTCTGCTGAGCCATCAGTAAGGCTGTCACTTCTTTCAGTTCCCATTTATCAGACTAAAAAAAAAAAAAAAGTGCAAAATTTAATTTTGGAAAACAACATTTCAGTGCAATTTCAAGTACCTAGACTGTCAGTGAAAAATACTACCCAGCCATTTCCTCTTCTCACACCCCCACCAAAGCTTTTTAAAATGAGCTAAGAGGCATTATCTATCATCTTTCTGTCAGATGTTTCAGATGACCAGCTGTACTAGGGAACAAATTTTACTTTTAAAAATGCCATCTGCACTAAAATCATAACAGAAAAGACTACTAACATGTTACCTAAAGCCCTAACAAAAATATTTATTTCTGTTTTCTTTTCACATATGGAACAGCAAATTCATTTGGTAAACTCTCAGCAATCTCCACTCGTGATTGAATAGTTACAACCATTAAACATCTCGCTCGTCTTATGCAGAGATCAGGAATTTTCTGCGCTAGCTACAGGTAAAACTATTGGGTTAGCATATACTTCCCGCTAGATGGAACAAATGGAAATGTGCTTTCGTTATACGTTGCTCAACTTGACCACATCTGAACAATTTGTGCTGAAATTCTCCGTGCTCACCTTTGAAGTCCTAACTAAAACAGACAAGCCACTTGGGAGTTCAGATTATTAACAGTAGTAGCCAGTTACTCTGGCAAACGCTAGTCAACAACAGCCAGATGCTCAAATGCATTAAGCTCTCAGAGCCAGCCAGCCACACTTACTGGAAGTAGGTCTGAAATGTCGTGTTCTCTTCTGACTTTTCCTTTTGGTATTTCTTCCATGTCATCATCTTCACTTACAGCACAGTTGTCTATAACATCACTCATGTTTTCCTCAGTTTCTGCCTCTGCAGCAAGCTTTAACCTGTTTTTTTCAGCTTCATTCATACGAATAATTGTTTCACCAGCATCTATTGCTAATGATTCTGAAAAAATCTTCAGGATTGCATTAACCATGCTTCCCAGGCTGCCTGGTGGAATTGTGTCCTTGATATTCCAGATGGTGCCTAAGCACAAAATAGTTGAAACGTAAAAATGCATTAAAGTGCTCAATTCCCAGCTCTTTAAGAGCCACGTACTTAAACAAGTTACAATACTCAGTGCTTATATTTCAGTATGAAACTTCAAGTCCTTTCTCCACAGATTTGCATTTTTTCCTGTTTATATCTGTAATAATGTCCAGATCATAAGCTCAAGTAAACTCTAGCACATAAGAATACACGCAGTATTTTTAAGGAGTAACCTTGATGACACTTTTGACTTGTGACAAAAAAAAAAAAATCCAGGAGATTACCACATTTTAAGGACTCTCAAAATTAAACTAATTTATTCCATTTCCATATTAAAAATCACCGTAGTTAAGCATTTGAGGTAGAAAGGATGATGCAAGACATAAAACATGAGGTAAACAGCTTATACCTGTTAAGATCAAAACAATTCCTGTACTATTAATTATTGACTCATTTTACCGGTGAAAACCAAACGAACCTTCAAAATGGGTTATCATGCTGAAGAGGTACCAAATTCAGAATCAAGCAGTTGAGACAGTTCTTAAACTATCTACAGATATTTGGAACTATCTTTCCCTCCAAAACACCACAGAACACAAGCCCAAGGGGCAGAAATAACCTTATGAACTGTCTATACAGGTTTTGCTTATAGCTAGGTGATAGCACAGTACCTCAACTGGGTATCAAGATGATAGCAGATTAAAAAACTAAATCTCACATCTTTCCCACCCTCTATTACTTCCTGTGCTGTCCAACACAAAAGAACGAATGCCCTCAAACATCATACCTGCTATCAGTGTTCTCAGAAGTACGTGCTTCATTGTGGTCTCTGGACACAACATCACAGTTTCCAATACTTGCTGTGCAGAGGCATTGAATGAAGAAAGAAGATCTGGATTATCTTCCGTCACTGCCTGTAAGCAGTTAGCTGTAGCGAACAAAAAAAAAAAAAAAAAGGTAATTCACAAACCCAATAGTAGCTTTCAGTCTCTTAAAAGAATGCACTGTACTCCTAAAAGCTGGAGTAATTAAATACAAACAGGAAAAAACCTGTGCTGCAGCATCCTATTGTAATGGTATAACACTGTCCTTCACAAATTGTTTTAGATTAACAGCCATCCTCCAGCAAACCTGTACGTAATACAGGAGAGAACAGTACCACCACAGACACAGGACTAGCTGGATCAGTTCCAGCTACATACAATTCAATTTCTCTGCCATATACTGATTAGGAAAAACACCAAAAAACATTCCAAGCACATACACAACCAAGACCTTTATGTAAGACCATAACAGCAATACTACTAATAAAGATATGATCACAATGGTAGGAGTCATTTGGTTTTGTTTTTCAGATGGCCTATGTACTTTGCTCTAACAAAAAAAAAAAAAAAAAAAAAAAAGACATCCTCATCCTCCCTCAACTATTTTCTTTCCACATTTTTTTTTTCTCCCATGTAACAATCAATGCTCCATTCCCCTTCAGATTGAAAACAAAGAGAAAACATGTCAAATTCTAAGTGATGTACTGTTCAGGAAGGAATTCAGTCCTATATTCAGTGTACAGTTTAAGTAACAGGTGCATTATGCAATCAATTTGACATCAGTACTACATTCAGATCGTAAAGAAAAAATATCTTTAGACCTTTATCTTCTGTTTACCACTTACCAACTGAAATAGCCAGGTCCACATTTGTGGAAAATTTCTTCATGTAATGTAACACAGCCTCCAAACACCCTTCTTTAGTGAATATGGACACTGCTGTACTGTTGCATTCACTAATGCATAAAAAAAGGTCAATAAAATACTTTTCCCAGGAAAAAAAAAAAAAAGTTATTGTAACAACATCTTAAGTAACATGTACTCAGTATTTCTCACATTTATATTTTTAAAACCTACCTAAGAATTACACTTTAGCCAAAGAGCTGCCCCTCATTACTGAGGTTATGGTCAACTGTACATAAAATGGAAAGCGGCTGGAATACCTCTGAGGAAAGCTGCCTTCTGTCAGCTGCTTCCTCATACACCTTATTCAGGAGTTTATTAGCCTAAGTGCATTCTCTTGTGAACAGAGCCAGCCTGCGTGTAAAAGGCAGCTTACAGCTGCAGGCTATGAGCCAGCCCAGGGCTTTCTGCACCCGTGGATGACTTCATCCGCAAACACACCAGTAACAGAAGGGGCTGCTGCCTCTCATATCAAAAGAGTCGTTTAATCTAGAAAATGACCACTGCTTGACATTCAGAAATGCATCTTAAATGAGTATTAAATGCAACATTCACTTCAGTTAACAACTGTGGGATTTGTTTTTCTTCTAGCTTCCACAGCCATTTCTGTTTTTAACCAAAACATGAATGCAAGACAAATTCTAGCTAGAACAGCATTGGACCTGACTAGCTACAGCGTTCTTACAATATTTTCAAAAGTAAATTTTTGATCTCATTAGCAACACCAGCTCCAATTTTATAAGTACCAAACTTAGCACTGATGCCAACAGTTCACAGTCATAGCCACAGAGTTCAAAACACAGAAGTGATTTACAGCACGCTTAATGATTACAGTTCCTGTTCCAAAGCACTTATGTCTACAAAGGCAATTAAAGAAAATGAACACACACAAAAATTTAGTTGACTCAGAGTTACAAGGGGTCACATTATCTGTAAGGTGCTGCGCAAGCAGTTTCTGTACTGTTCTACATGTCAACCTCCCCCCCCCCCAAAAAAAAAAAATAAAAAAATTAAAAATAAGGCCTCAAGCCAGCAGCCATACAGAGGCAACTCTATTGAAATACTGTACAGTACAAACCACAATTCTGTATGGAGCAAACAGCAAAATGATGCGCAATTGTTACAAAGCGAGGAGAAACAATACAAAATTCAAGAACTTGTGTAAGGGGTTTTTATCACTTCAATATTTATAGCCATTTCTGTATGAATAGCATTGCTGTATCTCTTTTACCCAGCGTTTCCAATGTAAATTACTAATTGAGCTATTCATATTCTCTTCTCACAAAATCATGCAGACTTTTTTTTTTTTAATCAGTGCCTCAGTCACTGTCGGGTAGTTGTTCAAGTACTTACTATAACTTTTGATGAGGTCTGCAGAGGAAATAAAATAAATTAAAAAAATCCTCTAAAAGCCATCTCCTGTATCGTAGTATGGATCTACAGGAGCTGCATGCAAGACAAGAAAACTCAAACTGTCCAAGTGTCTTCAAATGTGCTATGACAGAGCACATTCAGAAAACAGTATCTGAACTTAGAAGGATCAATAGAAAGAAAACTTTGTCACTCTCCTGAAACTAATTAGCAGCTTTGTATATTTCTAAAATCTTTCACTTACAAATTTATTTTCTATCATAGGGTATTTTTGCATTTCAGTTGTGGACTCGCCACTTATTAGCAAGACATGTAGGAGCTACACAGGCAGAAATCAGAATCTGCAACTGAACACATCTTCTCATGCAAGGACAGACGTTTCTTTTCTGCCTCGATTACCACACTCTTTCAGGAGCAATTTCATTTAGCTCTTCTGAGAGGCAAGTGTTAACATCGAACTTACCATACATTCCACAGCAAGTTAATAGCCTCGTTGGCTATGTCTTCAATGTAATTTTTGTTCATCTCTCTGCATTTCTTTGGAGAGATCTGGTTAGCATCTAGTCCAGTGCTACACTACAACCAAATAAGAGAACCGGGGTTGGGAAGCAAGCCAAGAAGAAAAGCAAAAACTTAAAATGTTTGAAGCAGAGGGAATTGAGAGATCTCTCATGAAGTGTTTAATATCAGAAAACCTGACTAGTTTTCTATTCTCTATGAAAACCGAGTCACAATGGAATTGAATCATTGATTTTTTTTTCTCCTGTAGAAACAGACTCCTACAGTACTTGCTTCGCATTCAGACTTCAGAAACTTTTCACAAACAAATGCTTAGCAATTTTAGAAGCTGAAATGTCATTTCTTGCTAATACAGTGGGTATGCAATTTTCAGCAGTTTTAATCACAAAGGCTAATTCGCTATCTATATTGCTGTGCTTTACAACAATACTATTACCCTTATTTTAAAATGGGGAAGAAACATACAGAAAATGATGGTATTTCTCAAGACTGCTCAAAGACAGCAGGTGACAGAACTCAATGCAATTTCCAAACTGCACTGCAAAACCTGGACCAAACAGAGAACAGGTATTCAGTACAGATTATTCTACAAAAGCAGCAACTATTCAACTGTAAATTTAAGCTTTCATTGAGACAAAATGATTTACCAAAAACCCTCACTAGAATAATGATGCAACATAAATTTTGTATCTAAATCTTGACCAACAGAACTGATTTGCCCTGAATGACACTCCGGACCCAAAATCTCCAGCCTACTTATGCAAAAATCATCCTATGCAGCACACCTCTCCATGGACCCAAGTTAGCAGGTCAAGAGGCAGAAGTAAGCGGTTTGAAATCTCTGGATTGATTTTTATCATGCTTTTGAAAGAGTCATACATATCAAGAGTTGTAGTAGTGTATGTTTACTAGCAAATCCTAATGATGAAAAGGCAATGTATTCTATAAATTCACTTGGATGATATCCAAACATATAGCAATTAACAATCCTAAAGAGGAGATACATCTCCTGAAATATTCTTGTAAAGATCTTGCAAGTATCTTATCTTGAAAACAGATATAAAAAAATCGAACTATATTGGAAAAGAAGATAATTAAATGGCTAGATCAGTTTTAAAATCAGAATAAATATAAACATACCTCTTTCAGAAGTGCAACAAGAGGAGTCATGACGTCTTTTGTCACCATGTCATCACAGACTTCAAACCCTCCACAAGCACTCAGATTTCTGGGAAAAAAAATACATACTTTGGATCATAGTCAGTAGTTTCCAGGAGTATTTCAAAAACCTGTATTCAATGCTTTTTCTATAAAGGCAATGAATGGTATATTTTGCATTAAAAAGGATCTGCTTAATCAGTATCTTTAGTCTTCTACCCCTTCCTAACGTAAAGAACTGAAGTTTGGTGTTAGAAAAAAAAAGATTTATCTACTTGTCTACCATAGCTAGGAGGCTCACATAGTCTAAAACACACCTTCTGACAGCTAATTACATGGTATAAGATAAAATTTGAACATTATCAATTATTACCATTATGTTTCTGTACAAGTAGAGCAAGTTGCAGGTCTGAATAGAGAATGACAACTCAAAATGCTGCTAGTATTTAAAAGGCTACCAAAAAGTGACATACGTGCACTCTCCAGCTAATCCACTACTCCTGGGGTTATCAGGACACAAAATGCCATACCAGCAGCATTCAAGTTTTCTAGATTTCTTCACGTAACAGGTTTTCTTTCCTGAAGTAAAGTTGGAAAGCAATGCATCCCGCTGGCAGCAGCTAACTTTAACCCTATTCCTGACACTGAAGCCTGAGGGCGCCCCATCAGGGCAAGAGAGTCCTCTCTCTCTCTAAGACTTCAACGGACTCAGGAATACTTACACAAAACGGAGTTGAAGCAAGAGAGGGAGGGAATTTAAGGTCATAGCTTTTAACAGGGGAAACTCATTCTCTTATTTATCACACCAAGAACACCTTGTTTTAACTCTGAATGTTAGCAACTGCTTACCGGAGAGCGCCCGCAGCTGTCTCACGAACAGCTAAACTGTGATCCAGCAGCATCGGTCCTAAACACCGGACAACATCTCTCTGCAAAAAGGCTGGGATTACGTGTTTCTGCTGCAGCAGCTTGGAAATACTGGCACAGGCATACTCTCTCACTTCAGCACTCGGATGTTGTAGCTAGGGGGACACAAACAGATCAAGGACAAGGGGAGAAGTAGCTGGAAGTTTTTTATCAAGTGAAACAGCTCATCTGCCTCTCAGTTTGTATACCACAGCACGGTAGCTCCTGCTTTATTGGTCCTGAAGAGAATCAAGAGCTTTCAGCTTCCACAGAAGTTTATAAATCTTCATGTGGGTTATGAGGTTATCTATAATGACTAGATAAATTGTGTTATGGGTGTTTAACAAGAGAGTAGTAGTTCAGACACAGATTTGACGCTAGCTGGCACTGGTGAGACCTTGCATCTACTTTTGTTTACCATGCTTAAAAAAACATGCACAGAACTAGGGGACAAATAGCATCAAGTATAACGGACGAAAGAAATAACACCAAAAGAACTGAAGAATCAAAAAATATGCAAACGCATAATAGCCCTTAGGTTAAAGGCATCTGGATAAAGAATACATGGAGCAACTGTTCTCCATGTCCACAAGACAGCAGCAGCTCGTAGCACAGCAGCGGTTTAGACGAGCTGTCAGAATTGAACACCATGAAAACAATAAACAAGCAGAACTGACTACCTGGAAGGCCATGGGGATTACTGACAACAAAACAGAGAAAATAAGCACCTGCTGAAGAGCAGAGTGGAAAAGAGTGGTGTGTCGTACCCCACAGACCTCCCAGCTCATCCTCACCCATGCATTGGTGTATTTCTGTACTTTTTTTGTTTTAAACCAGCAACAAGATTGTTCCAGAAAAACGAGCAGTGATTTGTTCGATCTTTTCATTCAGGCAAAGTGACCAAAAGGGATTTATTTACGTAAGGGAAAGCAGCTTTTTAATATCAACCTAACGCATGCACAAGGAGGTTTAAGCTCCAGTTTTCACGTGTAACGACCAAACCAAAGGAACGAGGCGAACGAGTGCCTGCAGCCAGCCATTTTCAGCACCTTGCCAGAGACTTCCCAGGGCCGGCAGATGCCCGCCGCTCTTCCCACCCGCACAAAACCCTCGGACGAGGCAGGCGGCGGCAGGACCGGCTTCAGAGCCCCCCCTCCCGGCCCGGCCCGCGCCTCCAGCAGCGGAGCGAGGCCCGGGGGGAGGCAGCGCCTGCAGTGGCGGGGCCAGGCGGCCGGGCACTGCCCCGCGGGAGCAGGGCAGGCACGGGGGGGGCCGCACGGAGGGACCCCGCTCCCCTCCGCGCTGCCCCCGCCCCGCCCCGCACCCCCGGGCGCAGCCCCGGGGGCCTCCCCCCGCCGCCACCGCCGCCGGGTCCGGGCCCGCGCTCACCTTCTCCAGCAGCTCGGCCGCCGGCTCCTCCTCGGGGTCTCCCTGCTCGGGGCCGCTGGGGGCCGGGGGGGCCCTGCGGAACCGCCGCGCCCGGCTCTTCCCCATGGCTCCGCGCCCGCCCGGCGCCGGCGCAGCCCCACGTGTGCGGCACGGCGCAGCCGCGGCTCGGCACAGCCCGGCACGGCCCCGCCCGGCCCCGCCGCCCAGCGCCACCCCCAGGGCCCCGGAGCAGGAAGGAGGGCGCAGCTGTTTGTACAAAGGGTTTATTTCATCCACCTTTACCCACAAAACATACAGCAGGTACAAAGCACGGACGGGCAGAGGGACGAGAGGAAGGGGCAGGGATGATTTTTCATGTCACCGTTGACTCGGACAGGCTGCCTGTAAAAGTCCGGCCAGCTTGTAGTTACTGAAGGTGCGGCAGCTGTGCACTTGCAGTCAATTGAAAGAGTTCAAAACAATGAAAAAGGCACCTGAAACAGCTTCTACAACTCTTCACGGCCTAAGCTATTCAAAAAGTTACACTTCTCGCAGGTAACATCCACGCCTTGCTTTTAACACTCGGAATAACACCTCGTTATTTTATTGTGGCACGGTTTACGTTTTCTTCACCCAACCTGAAGCGACACATTTGGAATACTAGTTTCATTTTCGGACTATCACAGCATAAAACCCACCCAGAATGGTCTTGTGAATTAAGACACGGTACAGTTTTACAATCACTTGGATGGTGCAAGCATATTTAAGACAATTCTTAAAATGTTAAAATCTTAAAATAGCAGTGTTGTGACCAGGTCAATCAACGAGCTGCATGTGACCACAACGAAAGTGGCTGGTGCACTCTATATACACACACAACTTGACAAATGTGATCCTCAACATATTTGTAAAGTTCTTAAATAGTAAGAGCAGTTCTCTCCAGCACAGACGGACAGACTTTCTGCAAGCCTTTTAACCAGTCCCAAAAAGTGACCAGGAGATAAGGACAGCTGTAATGAGTAAGTGTGCTAATAAAACATCAGGAATGGTAAGTGTTCCTTTCAATACTGTTCATGAGAACAACAAAAAATCCATGTAGCATGTATTTTTTTTCCCTGAACATTGGCATTAGTCTGCTATTTACAACAGCTTACGAAGACGTAACACAAATGAGGTTTGATTTTCAAGTTCAACTTTATAACCAATTTACATACTTCTCCTGCATGTTCTGTTTTAGCTGAAGTAAAAAAGTGACATTAATACTGAAAAAGAGGTAATCAGAAGTAGCAAAAGCACTGATATGATAACAAAGAATTTGGATAAATATTCAAGAAAGTAATATTGCACACCTTCATTGTCAACTGTGTAAGACTCTCACTCCTAGGCAGTGACATCCAGTCCTGTTTGGGTGGTTTTGTTTTTTTACTGTCATACTACCTTAGAAAAAAGGTCATTTTTGGTTTCCATGGCAGTGGAAAAAACTGAAGGAAGACAGCCCTTATTGAACGTGAGGCCTAGGTTTCAAAATTAATTTTCCAGTCTGCAAGACAGAAAAAAAATAAAGTTTAGATCCTGAAAGCTGAGCCTAATAATTGCACTTCAATTTTACAGGCTACGTTTAAAAAGACACATGAAATACTAAGTGTTCTGTATTCTTTACACACACCCACACGATTGGATACGGCATACATAAGTGCTGTGCAGAAAAAAACACCTTGCATGCCTTTTTGAATTACTGGCATCTTAAAAAAAAGGGTTTAGGCAGTGAACCACCAACACTTACATCATCACAGGACATGTTATATTCTGCCAGAACGGTTCGACATCGGGCTGCTATACTGTGTGCAGTGTGTCAAGGAAAGCAGCTAACGCTTGCACACGGTAAATATTAGCATATGCTAATGCCCCCACTAATAACTAAAGCACTTAACTTGACAAACATGATCAAAGGATACATTGACGGTGCCACAACTCTTTTATGTATTCCAGCAAAGAACAAGCCTATTAGGGTAATACAGCTAATTGTGAAAAATGGGTGATTCCAAAGCGATGTGAAAAAGGACACCTAGGAAAGAAATCAGATTAGTCCTAGCATTTACTTTCTTAAACCATACAGAAAGCTATCTTGTTCAATCAATTCAGAAAACACTGCTCTTAGGCATTTCTACACATTTGTGAGCAATTCTTTAGATACAGACTCACGTAGTAGCATTTTGGCAGGCTCTGTCCTAGGACATATTCCACAACTAGCCCAGCCAGCTCAAAAGCTGAAAATGATCTCCCGGTGTCATGGGAGAAGCACCTTTAGCCTTTTGCCTTTCAAGGCACTACAGCACTTAGCTGCAGCACCAAGCTACGAAGCAGATTAGCTTCAGGACTAACACAATCTTTACCTTTTGTGTCTCTGGGTCTATTAACCAGTTCCAAGCACCAGTTGCTGTGCAGACCGATACCACTATCAGAATCGCTGATAAAAGAAAGAATGAGAGCCATGAGCAGTCTACGTCACCCCATCAAAAAGCATTTATTTTTCAACAGTGGCTCTTAAGCATATTTTTTTGTGTGTAAAAGTACTTTCATTCAGTCTTCCTACATTTTAAATTAATTATATGTACTAAAAAGTTTCTGTATTCTATACAGAATATATTTCTGTATTTTGTATTATGGAATAATATTTCTGTATTTCTGCATGGAAACTTCAGCAGAACCTTAGAACCAAAAAGCAGTTATGTTTCTACCACGGACTACTGACCCCAAAATTGGAAGCATATCAAGGGAACATTGCTTCCCTCATCCCCCTACTTCAAACTTTTCTGTTAGAACAGATGTGGACATATTCTGCCCTTAGTTCTTTCTGCTTCAAGCCTCACTGTTTTAATTTCTTCACCTTCTTTTTAATAGGGACTATCTAATGCAATCATGTTTGGTTCCGGTAACCAAAGTGACTAAGTAGGCAGTACAAGCCTGCAAAACAAACAAACAAACAAACAACAAATAAAGCAACAAAACGCAACCCAACAACAATCCAAAATAAAACAGGAGAAAAAAAACACACAACATATTCATGTCCCAACTCCTTCCAGAATAATTCAGCCTTGAGCACATTCTGTCTTGCCCTCTGGCTAGAATATTAGTTTTAAAAACATATCTGCCAGGACAACTGGCACTGTGAATATTGGATATAAACTCACCCCTTTAATTCATACAACATTCTTTTGATTTGTCAAATTTGCGTTCAGGCAACAGTGGAAATTGTCATTGGAGCCCACTACATGGTTTCTAAAGAACAATAACCAGGCAAACATTGAATTTTAACTGTAGGTTTACACATTACTGCCTTGTTGCAGAGTGTATGCATGCCACAGAACCCATAAAGGGACTTTAAGCACAGATTTTTGTTTGGGCAAGAACAAATCAGAGACACACTGGCAAATCTAAAATGCTTGTAAAATAGAATCTTATTCATCCCTTGAATATCAAACTTACTTCTCCAACGTCCTGTAGCTGGTTGCAAACATGCAATATATTCAGTAAGTCTTCTTTCAAAAGCTTTGAGATCTGAGGAGGATACACAGCAAGCATAATTAGATCTTCATCTATTCAGTCAAATTGTGATGTAAAAGATCAAAGGAATTGACTTTTTCCCTGTGCACATCACTTTCTTAGATAGAGAAAACAACGCATTGATCATTCAGATGAAATGAAAATGAAAAATGAAAAGTAAAGTCAGAGTAGCTTCACGCAACTCTAGCAAAAATGCATAATGATGAAGGCATACTAAATGCAAGAAACATTCCCACTTATTGGAAGTAAAATCAATGTAGTTAAGAAACCGGAGTATTTTAGACAGCTTTTAAGAATACCTGGAGTTGGATTTAGAGTACTTTAAACAGCCCCTCCACGCAAATAAGTAACATATTTTAGAGTATTAAGTATATCAGGAAGCCAGTAAGTTCTATTATCTATATATCAGTGAAAAAAGAAAAAGAGGTTGGCAATTTGCTACTTGTTCAAAGGGTTATTTGTAGCAGTGTGGCTTTGAGGACTTTATTTTGTAGGCACCTTTAATGCCACATGACAGAGAGAGATACAAATATACATATAATCCCCACAGCAAACACTAGCTCACTGATCTTACTTCAGTTCTTTTTTTTCTTTAAATAGATGTTTCTCCTTATCACCATCATTTTTCCCCGAGGTCGTTGTTAAAAGATGAGCAGCACGTCAAGTTTATACTTCTGATTTGTTTAAAAATCCTAGCCTGCCACCCAACACTTGCCTACAAAGAGTGGTTTCACCTGCACTCTGTTTTAGATTCAAGCTTCTGTAAAACAAGGTCAATATTTGACAACATTCCGGTCAAAAACAGAATTCTCCCTGGCGTTAAATCTTTCATAGCATGAACACACAGGCTTTCAGCTGAAACGTTTCAGTTAACGCCACTCTGAAAATCCTCTCCTCCAACTTAAAACTACCGCTAAGTTATTTAAAGTGCCACCACAAAGCGATTAGAGATCGCGATGAGAAGAAGCACACCGGCCGTGGCCATTACTAAGGCATTTTTTCAGGTTTTACGCTTCCTCCCGGGAGGTTTGGAGGTGCACTCACGGAGGCAGGGCTGCAGCACCCTGCCCCAACTGCTGCCAACAGCCCGGCACTCACGGCCCGGCCTCCGCCTCCCTCCTGGGGAAGCCCAGCCCAGGCCGGCAATTACAGCCCAGTAACAGCTCCCCGCAACGGGGCACCGACACGCTCCGGGTCCGCAGCACCCGGCGGCACGGGGCCGGCTCCGGGCACCTCGGCCGTGGTAACGCGGCCCTGGCGCCGCCCTCACCGCCCTTCTGACAGGGAGCCCCCGGCCGGGCGCCGAGGCAGCACGGGCAGGGGCTGCCCGGCCCGAACGCCCCCTGCCCGCGGCCCCGCGCCCCGCCGGGCCCCGAGAGCCCGACCCCAGCCGGGGGGGAGCCGGGAGGGAGCCGGGGCCCCCCGTGTTGCTGTGGCGGCGCCCCCCGGGCACTCACCCTCGGCCTGCTCCAGGGAGTTCATGGCAGCGGGCGGGCCCCTCACGGCCCCTCACGGCGCCGCGCCCCGCCGCCACCTCCACCGGCCGCCCGGTCCGGCCTCACCCCCCAACAATGCCGCGCCCTACTGGGCAGCCCCCCTCCCGCTCGCCACGCCCCCTTCAGTAAGCGCGGCTCCCATTCGCCCGAGCGGGCGCTAAGGGGCGGGGCTGAGGGCGGGGCTTGATCAGTCGGAGGAGGCTGCGGCGGGGTGAGGAGCTCCGCGCGGCGGCGGCGCCTCAGAGCGCACGGCCCCGGGATGCGGCCCCTCAGCGGTGCCGGCGGCCCAGCCCCGGGCCCTGTGGCGCTGCGTGGGGCCGCTGCCACAGCGGGCGGGTGCCCCAGAGCAGCGCCTGGCGGCGCCCTGTGCACGGTTCCCAGCCCTGAGCCCCAGGTCCCTGCCGCCTCCCGCTGCCCTGGCGCCTCCCGCTGCCCTGGCTGGGCGCTGGGGTAGCCGGGCCGCCAGCTCCCCCCGGTGACAGCGCCCCGCGTTACAGAGCGCTGTGCCCGCGGCCCCGGCTTTTAGGTGTCAGGCGCTGGAGGCCCGGCTCGGCTCGCTGCCCATGGTTTTTAACCAGCTGGCGCTGGGGGCTGGTCGTGGTGCCCTGCGGTGGCCCAGGCACGGCGCCACGCACCTCAGGCTCCCCTCCACGAGCACACGGAGCAGGCAGAGTTGGACCTGGCCCCAGGGAGCTCCCCCTGTGCTCTGCACCGTTTGTGTTCATTGAGCAGAGCCCGCTTGTCAGCACCCGACAGCTCCCACCTCAGCACAGGCAGATATTTCACTGGCATCTCAGCACAGTGCTTGTTTTGCTTAGGGAGGTAATCATCAAATGCCATCAGATTTGACCAAAGTAAGCTATAGTAAGCTCATAGTTTTCTTTATTTATTAACAAAACAGTTCTGTGTGTGTTAAGCTTTGCTCAGAAGCCTCACACTACTGAAATCCGCCCTAGGAGCAGTTCACTGGCAGCGCAGTTCCCACTTGCAGGCCGTGCAGCTGGGGTTTGGCAGGAAGGGGGACGTGTGGGGAGCCAGGCACGTGCCCACCCCATCAGGGAGGCTGCTGGGCTCACCTGGGGGCACGGGGCTCTGGGGCAGTGGGACTGGGCTGGCCGGGGAGCTGGCATCAGCAGCCACCGAGGTGCCACAGTGTAGGGGCTCTGGTGGTGCTTTGGGGGCAGGAGGCATTGGTGCAAGTCCTGCCGAGGCCAGGATTTAGTGTCCAGGCTGTTTTTTTTCAGCTGATTTGCACAGCTACAGGATTATGCTCCCTGTAGAAGATACCAAATCATTGGTCTTGCTTCTCTTCTTCCTGAATGCTGATGGCAATGGGTATTGAATGCAAGAGGGAAAAAAAAAGTGTGATGCTTGTGCATGCAAATGCTTCTCCACGGTACATTCTGTAGTGATAACTGATACTGTGCTACTCCCATCTGTTCTGCTCATAACAGCATTTGTAGGAATAGTCAGGGAGGTTGGACCGGCTGTAGGGCTGTTCTGAACTTACTGGGGGAATCTGAAATAAAGGACAAAAAAAAAGGACTGTGTTGGTTTTACTGTGCTAGGCAGCGAAACACCACACAATACAGTAATAATTGCACTGCAGAATTATTACTATTTATTACTAAAGAATGACTGCTGTTGAATTAATAGTCTTGGATCTTTTCACAGATTCCAAAGAAAAGTCAAAGCAGCAGTTTGTTCTGAGTGTAATGGCTCAAGGCTGCAGTCAGTTGGGGTGTAATTACTGACTGCTTGCTGTGGGCAGCTGCAGCACTGCATTTTACAGGGGGCAGAAGAGATCTGGCGTTTGTTTGTTGAAGAATACTTACGCATTTTGTGAGGTGGTTGTTTCAAGTAAGGTGTGTAACAAGTCCTTGAAGCACTGAAAGCAGTGCCCAAATCCTGGCACTACACAAGTTGTGATTTGTCTTTGTCCATGCAGATCTTTGTCTTCTAAGATCTCCACTGAAATATGGAACGGTTTCAGGAAGGAAGGCTGAGAGCTCTCCTTCTCCAGCGTGCTTTCTGGCTAGAGGACATGAGGCACTATAATCTTGCAGACACTTACATTCATCAGACACCAAAAAGTTTGATGCTACTCTGGATAATGGCGTGCTTGGAGAAATCCTTCACGATTTCTAGCATCCTGAAAGTATCAGAAAGTTCTAATTTGCACCAGGCTATTTATACTTCCGAAAGCTTGTTCATGTACAGATCTGCTGTTCTCTTTCATTTTGCTCCAGCTATTTACTTCGGAAGAGATACAGATATTTTACATCTGATTTTGTTCAAGCTTTCATGATTTGTGACACAAATGCTAAACCTATACTGGGGGAAACAGTTCCAAGAGCAATGAGATCCATGCCCCCTTGAGATAACTGAAGTCAATTGCAATTCCTTTATTTTTAATATTAAAACTTCTTGGGTGGTTCAAAATGCTTATATCACTCTGATTTTTCCAAGTAGCTTACTCTTCTGTACAATTCCACTGACTGGAGTCTAGCTAAGGTAAATGAGACCAAACAGTAATTGTTATACTACGAATACGGCTCGAATAAACTGTTTCTTAGGGTTGTGCATCTGTTAATAAGTCTTGATGTTTTTCTTGCTGACACCTGCAAAGCCTTAATATTAACTCCTTGAGCAAAGGGTTTAGTATACATTTGGATTGCTTCATAATGCAGAGGCACTTGGAAGAAATGTGCTTTGTCAGTCTAGAATAATATTTTAAGTATCTCTTTTTGAGGTGCAAGGGATGCATCTTTTTGAGTTTAGCATCTTTGGTATCTATTTCTGGTTCTCACAACTGTACTTCGAGCATAATGTGAGAGCATCTGTTAGCAGCATCTGCTATCAGAGATAATTAGGATGGGTCACTTGTTTCTTACTTTGCGTGCATTTCCAGCCTTCTCCTGCACATTTTCCTCTACACAGTCCCTTTTCCTGCTCATTTTTCTCTTAACAGTTCCTCCCTTTTGAGGCAACATGTGATTTCAGAAATACTATGTTAACACTTGGGGATGTTAAAATTCAGTCTTTTTGAATTTATTCATCCTGTATTTTTATAAGTCAGTTTATCGTAGTAACTACCTCCCAAGCTTGGTGATTATTACCCTAATTTACATTTAATGATAGGAGGATAGTGCTTTATATTCCTTCTGTAATTAGATTTTTGGAAGCTTAAACTCTTATCATGAATCTGTCTTTTTTTTTTTCTTTTTTTTTCCCTTCCTTCCATGTCATTTTCCATGAGAAGTGTTATTTTTTCCACAGAACTACTTTTTTTTTAAAGGAAATCCATATTCATTATTTCTTGTTTTGGCCAAAAAAAATCTGATCGGAATATTTTTTTTTCCCCAGTGGGCTTCTAGAAAACATTTTGAAGTTTTTCCTGGAAGAACAGCTTTATCAAGTAGCAGCACATCCAGTAGAAAAGAGAAGGCCCTTTGGACACGTAAGCAAAATCTACATGAATCACTCAATACATGTGTGTTATAAAAATGCGTGCGTCTTGATATAATAGAAGATTGATTTTTGTTATTATTATTCTTAGAATTGTTGTTTGAGACTTGTTCTGCCACATTGTGCACAAGATAAGTTTTGGTTTGAGATACTAAACAATGCTTGAATTTCAGTTGTCTATAAAGCTAATTGATCTTCCACTCTTTTTTCTGGAACAGAGGTGTGTAAGGTTTTTATGTACTTTTAGGTAATTAGGACAGTAGAGATAAAACTCCCTTTCTTATCCTCTATAGTGCTTCAGAAATCAGGCTTCTTACATCCAAGATAACTTTTAAGTTTATCATTCTTCTTAACACATATTATAGCTGTCTAAAAGCATGTTCTTGCTTTTGCGCAAGTTCTGTGCTCTCATTAGCACAGTGTTTAATTAAACTATGGTGGCTCTTTGTTGCTGTTTGTCTTCAATATTTAATCCCCAAAGGTTCTTGATTTTCAGCCCAGTCACAGACCCATGTGGATTCCATATCTCCTGGAGTAAATAATACGTAACAGAATTGCTGATATGAAAGAGTTTATGAAAAACATGGATCTTTAGTTATTAGGCATATAACATGAAGTTGGAAAAAACTCCCTCAGAAACTTCTTGTTTGCTTTTTTGTCATGTTTTTGTACCATAATAGAATGTCTGTTCAGTCCTGAATAGCATGTATTCAACTTTTCCAGTTCCTAGTCCTCCCTATTTAATTCACAAGTAGTATTTTTTCAGTCTCTTATTGCTCATGATCTCCCATGGTTTTGTATTTGGTTTTCAAAAAACAAACCAAAAAAATCCTACCTGACAGGGAAGTCTTGCATTTATCTGCTTTTTCCTTGTTTTAAGGAGTACTTTAGTTCTTCAAACGTTGTTCCACATATAATACCAAGTGGCAAAGTTGGGTTTTTATTGACTTTCAGCTTTGAAGGGTGTGTTTAGAATAAGGATAATGCATTTAACAACCTTAGATGCCAAGATACTGCACCATAACAACAATGGCTCATAGGAAAACCAAACCATTGTTAATGAAGTGGGGAATCTGGGATTGAAAGCAGAAGTAGATGCTTGCCTTTTGGGTGCAGAAGTTTCATGTTCTTGCTCTTGGAAGACCAGCCTGCTGTGAGGTGGTGAGGCTGTTGTTCCCATCTGCCTGATGGTTCCCTGTGGGTAGCTATGTCCTCATCTCCCTCCCCAGCTGGCAGCTGCCACTGGGCAGTGTAGCCCAAAGGTATTAAGAGCAGCTGTGGTGGGTGCAGAGCACCACAGGACAGGCAGCGGTGCAGTTTCAGCTATGTTCGTATTGCTGACAGCACCCTGAGCGCTGGCACCTGATCACTTGCTTGAGCTCGTCTGTGTGTAGTCTGCCTTGTGCTAGGCGCATGAGTAGGAAGTTTGTTAGCTTTTGAAATGCTGAGCCCTACACCCTGGGGGTTTGCTGGGGTATGCTGTATTGCTTACCATTTCCCAACTACATTTTGGGGAACTTTTTTATTCAGCTTGAGATCCTATTTGTAGCAGCTGCTTTGAGGGTTGTTTGCATTCAGCCATCTGCTTGTCCTGTACTCCTAATGTCTGAACTACTTTTGCAAAATGGATTCATTCTAAGCATAGGTTCTGTCTATTAAAAGCAAAAACAAACAAAATAACCAAATCCATACAAGTCTGTTTATTGTTCATGGTCTCTTGCGTTGCTCTTTCTCTTACCTGCTTCCAAAAGAGCATGTTCTGGAAGAATGTGATGGTTGCTCTGTAAAGTGAACTTCAATTGCTCTTCTCTATCAATTTGCAGTTATAAAAGAAGTGGGAGATAATCTCTTTTGAGGCTTTTGGTTGAACATCTTGTTTCATTAGGATATAATGTTCCTAGATGGAAATGGAAACTGGATAGATTCTTTGCCTTTAATTATTTGTGCTCAGTTAAGTTATCAAACCTTTTTTAAAAACAAACAAACAAACAACACCAACAAAACCCACCACCACCACCACATTTGCTTGTGTTAAGATATGCATTAGATCATCTCCACCATCTTCTGTATGTCACATGTCCTAGGACATGGGCTCTTTGGGAAGTCCAACAGTTAGTACAAACAGAGCACAGCATGTCCCAGCTCTGTTTTGGAGAATCCTCATAGCTACTGCAATGTAAACATGAAAAGACGAAAAAAGATACTTTTTTTTTTTTTTTTTCTACACAAGGCTGTGCTTGCGGACAACATCTCGTGGTACAGGCTGAAGTAAGCCCGTATGTACAATTTGGGGTCTTATGCAAGTTAAGAAAGCAGTTTTTCAGTTAGGTCAAGCATAGACACTAATTCGAAAAACATCCTTAATTTAGAGCACACAAATGATGTGCAAGTGCCACATCTTCTTTTGGGAAGCAAATAGAGGGAAACAGCAACAGTCACTTGAGATCCTTCAGGTTGCTGATGCTTAATGAAGGTGCTTTCTCTCATAAACTGCTCAGCACCTCTTTACTCAAGGGAAAATAAATGAAGCAAAAACTTTGGAAAGATACTGTGTAAGCAGAATTCTTGGCTTAAACGTCCCCTTGGGGTTGCGTTCTTTTGCAATGATTGATGTCAGTGTACTGTTCTTTAGACTTTTGTTAAACAACTTCAGGAGGAACAGACTGAACTACCTTACAGTGTATCATAAGACATTCAATAGTTTGGGGAAACACGACCTTTTCACTTCTCCTTAGAGTTTATTAATTAATAAACCTATATTAATTGTAGTACTCATCTGGGAGTATAAAATAAGGTGAAATAAGCAGGGAAGGAAAACGTTTTGTCCCTTGAAGCCTATCAAGTTCCAGGCTCTGCTCTTCAGAGGCTGAATTCCAGGGCACCGACTGTCTCTTACGGGTGCCTGGCTGCTGAGTTCTCATTAAGTTTGAGGGCAAAGCGTGACTGTTCTTCAGCTGGTCTTGATGGTGCTTTTGAGCTTTTGTAGTGATTTGAATTGCCAGCTTCTGTGGTGTACAAGCTTGATTCTAGATACCTAATCTTTTAAAATGCTTACATTATTCCATGTTATGATTTGTTTCCGGAGCAAACATGGCTTTTTTTTTTTTTTTTCCCTGTTCCTTTTTTAATAAGTGCATTCTCTATCTATTCTGGAATCATCCTGCAGTTGTTGAGGATTTTGTAATTGTAGTTGCCCGTTTCCTTAAATGTTTTTTTTTAATTTCCGTAAGTGGTCAGGGAAACTGAATCTCAACTTAAAATTCAAAATCCAGCTGTATGGATAACAGCATAATCAAACTACCTGGAAATTAATATTTTCTAACTTTTTGGGTTTCATAGCTTATGCTTAAATAAGTTTGAAGAAAAGTGCTCAAGATTCTCACCCCTTCTAACTCAGATAAGGCTGTGATTATGAGTAAATTTCATGTGATTAGTTTGATATTCACACGGTTTAGAAAAATGTTGGAATGGGATTAAATGGTGTGGTCCTTTAAGAGCATTTGTGGCTATAGGAAGGTAACAATGAGGCTTTTTTAATGAACTGCTAGGGAGTTACTTAAAAGAATATATGAGAGATGCACAGCTTGACAGGAATATTATTGTACCGAGTACAAAACTAACTTGCATTTGACCTGATTTTTAACAGGTTGGCCTTCCATTTGCAACTTGAACTCTAACCTGTGATGAAAAGTATTTTTCTTGTGACTTTACATCTTTACATGGGTTTTCTCGAATCAAGCTGTCATTCAAAATTTAACTTTAAAGGAAAGAATAGCCATAGGAAATTAAATACCTGTTCAATTTTTGACTATTACATTCTGTAACACTAAGGACAAATAACTATCAATTACCGCTCTTCATTGTCCAATCTACAGGATAGAAATATATAATGTAAAAAATTGGAATATAACGTAAAGCTGTATTTTGTCCATTCTTCATCTTGTCTGTTTACCAAAGCATTTTAGTTTACTTATGGTCTGAAGTACAATAATGGTTTTCAAAATAGGGTACTTAATTTTCAAGATCAAAAGGACCGTACTAAGATACGTACTCCCTCTAGCAGCTTAACAGGGTAGTCCACTGATGCCTGATGTGTGAAATGTATTGGAGCAGTCTCCCTCGCCAAAATATTTTCTCTTGAAGTGCAGTTAATGACTATTCCGCTTGTTTTAAATCTTCTAATTTTAACAGAGTCTTTGGATTCTGTAAGCCAGGAGAAGTGTTCCAGTGTTGAAAGTTATCCTCTAAAGAAAGGGTAAAGCATTTAAAATCCTGAGTTAAAACACTGTGCCAGACTTATGTGCCTTTTACCCTTTGAGGAAGGCACAAAATAGATTTCTAAAACATCATTTTATTAGCCTGGTCCTGTAACGAAAGCATCCTGTAACGAAAGGATGCTTTGTTTCCTCATACTCCTCCCAGAGTACTTATGTTAAAGGTATCCAGAGGAGATAACTGGAGATGCTAGGAGTAGAAGAACACACAGAATAGTGGAGAAAGAAGCGACTAGGTGGTTATGCAAAATCAAAATTGGAGTTACTGTGAGTTTGTGTGAGTTGCAGGGACCAGGTTCTGTAATTGGTGCCGTTATCACGTCTTATCTTCAGCAGGACGAACTGGGCAAATGGTTTCTTTTCTTAGTCTCTTTCTGCCTCCCCCTGGAGTAAGATTTGAGTCCCAGCATCATACTGGAACCAAGATGGGGAAAGAATGGGACAAAAATAATCCTCTGTAGGTTGGAATAGATGAATAGATGAATGGTTGGTTCCCAAGAGTTTAATTCTCAGAACTCTGCAACCAACTTTAACCATGTTTCTTGTGCCTTCTTGCATGTCTGTAACAAATTCCCTCAGGGAAAAAAGGGAAAGAGGAGGGGAACAAAACCCACACTTCAAAGAACTATTTTTTATCATATTTTTGTCAGTATTGAATGGCAAAATAGTGATGTTCTAATATGGTTTTGCAGTCTGCTGTTGCTTAATTGATTTTTCACTTGGTTGCAGATGATGACTGCAGCAGGGATGATTGTAAAGAGAAGCTATACCTGCAGTTTTACCAACAGATGCAGCAAGAATATGATGGAGAGAGACCTGACTGTGTCATTGTTGCCATCAGCAAGGAGCAAAAGTAGTTTCTATTACAATCTTTCAGCTAATTCTGTTACAGAAACGATAGCTACATAGGTAAGTGTTACCCAATTTAGAAAGGTGTAATCTTGCAAATATGTAGATAATACTTGAAGAGCATGCTTATTTGATGTTTCTGAATGTCCTAAATATTTCAAGTTGGTAATAAAATTTCTTATGCCTCTCATGGGCTTTTGAGTATTACAACAATGAGGAACATGTATAGGTTCTTAGAACAAACAAACAAAAACCAAACACATTCAGTGATTTATTGGATTAAAATCAGACTTAGAACAACAACAACAAAATATTAAGAATTAAAGGCCACCTTGAAGCATTTTTTTATTATTTAAGATTTTCTTCAGGCGAATATGCTAGAGGCATAGATGATCAGGTACAATAATGTGGTCTCGTGGTGGAAGTAATACACAAGTAAGGTTTCACACAAGCATTCCAAGAAGTTAAAAATGATGCATTTATATTTTTGAAAAGTCAAAAATATCCCTTTCATTTGTAATCATTCTTCAAGGTTCTATCAAAACTAAGTTTAGCTTGGTTTAGAGATGTCGCTTAAGGTAGTCCCCATTCGGAACTGCACTTTATATTTCTTTCAACCCATTAAAATTTTAAACACTGATTCACTACACTTACTAACAAAATTTGACCTAGTTAAAATGAGACAGCTTTGAAATAGTTCACTGAATTAATTTCTAATAATTCATAATACATGGAGTGATTAAACATCTGTCCTCGTTTCCTTCTTCCTAAATGGCATGACATGCGTGCAACATGATATAGTCAGTATGTCAGATACAGTAAGTAATGGTAGGAAGTTGCATAGAAATTAATTGAAATTTCTTTCTTGCATTGATTCTATGTAAATTAATCAAAATAATTTTTTTTGTCTGTTTTAGAACTCTATTGTAGATTTAAATTTTACATCATTTTTAGAATCAAGATCACAGTAGTAAAAACGCATTTTCTCTTGAATGGAAAGTAACTGCCCTGTTGTACAGTTAGGGAAAAATATTCTGAGTTTAAGAAAAATCTGTGATAATACTATTTCTATTTCAAGTTTAGGCATTTGTGAAAGTCTGTATGGAATTGGAAATCTATCTTAAATTTAACTTTAGATCATGAGTGGCCAGTAATGTTTTGACAGTGAGAAGGAGAAAATACAACTTTTCATATGTATTTCCAATGAAGTTCATATACTTGTGCAGCTACGGGCGGGTTATGTCAGTGCTGAACTGGAGGTTTAAAAAAATCTCACTCAGTTTTATTACACACAGACTTAACAGCTATATTTTTCTATCTTTTTGCAAATGTGTGAAGTAGATGAAAACATAAGCTTGATAAAGCCAGCATGCTCTCTTCTCTGCAGTAAATCATAATATGCCTGTGGAAAATGCACTGGCTATCGTAGTTAAAGCACTTGGGAATATATTCGCTGAGCGTGAGCAACAGGAGTATACCAAGATCTCACATAAGGCAGCTGATCTGGTGGATGACTATCTAGCACAGGAGCTGTGTGAGAGTTAGCGTGCCTCTGGGCATTAGATGTTTTTCTGTTAAATGAGGAAAGATACCTGAATCTTTCTTGGAGAGTTGAGCTCAGTAAGTGACTATGCGAAGACCAGGAAAGGTATGATTGAAAGTACTCACTTTTTTTTCCCTGAAATACCACTTCAAGCTTCTTTTAAATCTGATATAAAGAAAGCCTGAGTACATTCCATGTCAGTAATCTGTAAATAAAGGAGAGCAGTAAAGTTCAAAAGCGTATGTATAAAATGCCAGTGTGTATATTCGTGGGCATGTACATCCTGAAGTAGGATGTATATGTTTCTTCACATATCTGGAAACACTATAAGGACATACACAGACACTCTAGCTGGCAATTACTCTTTCACAGGGCATGGTTACAAGTATTTGATCATCTGCTACTGCTGTTGTGTTTAACACTGCGTGCACATAAATGCCTTTAAGCTGGTGATGTCCAGCAGTCTGTTAAGCAACTCTTGATTTAAGAGTTCGATAATTTAATGGTGCATATATTTTATTGACAGAAGTTTAAAATCCAGCAGAACATCTCTAAAAGATAAAAATGAACCCAGCTACATCACCCATAAATTAGAGACTTAAAATATCTGTGCTAATTTTATTTTAGGAGCTATTCTATGGAAACATCTTCGATCCCCTTGTGACAAGGGAATAGTGAGATTCTTACAAGTTTCTACTTGCGCTGTTAATGTATTATGAAGAATTTCTTTCCTCTTCATTTAAACTAGACCGTGTTGAACAAACTGATCCTTCAGCTGAAGTTGATGACACAATCATCAACTTAAACAAACTCCCATCTTTTCCACTGCCAAGCAGGAAAGCTCTCTTAGGCCAGTCACCCTTTCCTCAGGTTAAACCTGCACTACTGGGCAATAGGCCGTTAGGGGGTGGTCTTCCAACACCATTTCAAAGTATTTTGTTCTGTTTTCACATCTGACTTTGTTGCTTGCCACAGTATGTTTGCTCGTAAAAGTAGAACAATACATGGTAGATACTATGTGAATTACATCAAGTAGGTAGGTGGGACTTGAAAAAATCTGAACTTGCAAATATTTAGCAGTGATCAAATAACAGTTGAAAGACTGGAACTCAGCAATGGTATTTTCAGAGCAAACTTTATGTGAAAGGATAGGAGAGTAGGGGAGTATACTATTCTTTATCTAAAAATGAATTCGTTCCAACATTATAAAAGCATAGGAATATAAAGCTTATCTTTTATGTCCTTAGTCTGAAATCGGATTCAACTACTGTCCTTGCATCTGTTTGAAGTTGGTACGGGTTGAGGTGAACACCTGGCTATTTTAGAAAGGCTTTTTTTCTTCCCCCGTTGTGAACTTTCCTGTTCCACAAAGCTTTCTTTTTTAGTTACCAAGTTGGTTGCAATTCTTTTGAGTTATTGAAGCTCATTGAAAACCAAAAGGGTGGCAGAAACAGTGAGGGCGGTTCAGGTTTTAAGCATGAATATTCCTAGATGCGTAGGATTAGGGTATGGTGCTTCGTCAATTAAATACCGCTTTCATGATTGAAACAAATAGGCAAATTGATTTTAAAAAAGTGTGAAATCTGCTTAATTGGACTATTTTCTTTTATCAAATGGTAGTGTAGAAGGAAGCTGCACGTACACTCTTGACAGCTGTTGTTGTTAGTGCTGAGTCTGGTTCCTTGGCATGAACACTAGGCACAAACTGAACTGAGATTCGTGACCTACATTATGGTCATGGATTAAAAGCTTGCTTAGAACAAGCCTTAGATGTCATCTAAAATGTTTGTCATGAACCATCAGTCAGAAATAGAATCTGGCTTTAACTTTCTGTGACAATTGTATTTAATTTGTCAGTTTGTGTTTTAACTCATGTGTGCAAGGTTAACATTAGTATTGGGGAAAGATTTGCTTTGTAGTAGCTCATGCTAAGTTTAGTAACACGGGAGGCCAGTGAGCTCTGCGTTGTTAAATACATCCAGGAAGGCTTTGTTGCAGCTCAGTGGTTGTACATCTTTTAAAGTAGGACACTATGAATGAAAACAGCTATGGCATTCGTCACTTGGTGTGTGGTGAAGCTGCTTCATCTGCCGCGCTGGTTTCTGTGTGCTTCAGGCAGGTAGTGGGCCTTGCTTAAGCCCAGTGTTTTCATGTACTCATAGGTAAGAGCACTTTTAAAAAAAAACAAAACCATTTTCCAAATGGGACCCTCAGATGTGGAGGGTAAACCTCCACCTCTTTTAGCACCTGCTAGGGGGTTTGAGCCTCTGGGATATTCTCCACATCCACCTGCAGAATGGGCTCTGCTTGGAGAAACCTGGCCTTGTGCTGACACCGCCTCTGTGGCTATTTGTGCTGATAGCCATGCATCACGTCTAGCTCAGACCTTCCTGATGCTGACAGCTGTACATCCATTCTGGTTAAAGAACTTAATTTCAATAAAATTGAAAGCAGTGGCCTGCCTTCTTTAAGCCACTCTCAGCTCAAAGGATACTGTTTCTGTATTGAATGTTTTAGAAAGCAGTTTGTCATTATTTCAAGTTCAGTGGATTTCTTTGGCTTTTTTCTTAATAACCAGGATGTTTACCTAAGATATCTGCGTAGCTGTTACTATTAGAATATAGAAAAATACACTGGTACTATTTTCTGGTCATGAAATAGAAGTGGATGTTTTTACAGCTTATTAGGCATGTGGTGCAATGGAGCTACCTGAGTGTGCGGTAGCTGTGAGCTGACAGAAACTGAAAGGGGTTCTCAGAAGAGCAGAAGATCATTAGAGGAATTGTTTTTTCTCTTTTTCTTCAAAGCTCTTCCTCTTGGTATGGGTTGAGTCTTTCAAGAGTATGGCTTGACTGCTGATCAACTGGCGTTGTGTCAGCAGAGTCTCAAGAAAAGGTTAATAATCATGAGAATGTGCAGTAGGAACTTATCCCTGCAGTGCCTCACGGGAAGGATGTCATGTTGGGTTGTCAGAGACCTACAGGAGCAAGTAGGGGGTAGAGTAGATAAGTCTGTTCTGATAGCTAAGGTCTAATAGCTTGGAGTCCTTCTAAGACTGTAGCTGTCACTTGTTTGCAATCAAACTCTTAGGGCATTGCTGAAAGGACCCTTAGAGGCCTAGCTGAAAATAAGGTACTGCTTGGTGTTTTCAGTACGTGTGATGGGACAGAATAGAGAGCGTACTTAGTCCTGACACTGTCAGTTTGTGAGAACAGAATTAAAACAAACAAACAAACAAAACACCTTGCTGAACATCTGAGCTAAGGAATTGTAAAATATCATTAGCAATTTCGTATACCCAGAAAGGTGAACATGGGCAATATATTTACATAGAAGATGAGATGTGAATGAACTGATGTAATGCTGCTGTTGCTGCAAAAAAAAAGAGCATCTCGTTCTGTCGTGTTTAGATAGGAGTGTCAATACAGGAGCTCAGTTTCCAGCTTGGTACATAACAGTTTGAGATGAGTGTAGCTGGCTGGGTGCCCTTCTCCACAACATTTTTTTTTTTAACTGCCCTATGAGGAATAGTTAAGAAGCTAGTTTTACTCAAACCTAGAAAAGAGAAAACGGAAAAGAAAAATGATAGTAAAAGTTAATTATATGTAAAAGTTTCTAAAGAAAACAACTTTTTTCCATGTTCATTGTAGGTAAAATAATAAATACTTGGTTTAATTTGTAATGAAGACTTAGGTTAGGATTAGACAATATTAGCTAGAGGAGAATATTATCTTTGCAGTGGGCCCTCACCTTACTCATGTATGCAGAATACTTAAAGAAATATTGGACTGCGCTTTGTATCAAAATGAGCAGTTCGATGTTAGATTACGTATTTGGGGACTTGAAACAATCAAAAGTTTATAGCAAGTCGTTAGTTTTGATACTACAGTAAAACGGAAATGTCAATTAGCCTTTCGCTGATTGAAGAGGGAGTTGATTTTCAGATAAAAATAGATGTGGGGAAGGTGACCAGATAAATAAACCACAAACTGTCTCACAGTATTTGTTTTTACTTTTTCACAGGTATTAACATTAAAGCAGTGCAGCACCAACAGGAAGCTAAACTCAAGTCTTTACTTAACTAAGAAGATACCACTGACACAACTGGCCATAGTGGAAGTCCTGTTACTGTGAGTACGTTCGCCTTCTGTTGCACTCCATCCCATGACCATTTCTGAAAATTGAAGAAGGCTTTTTCATTAAAACCATTTTTCATGAGTGTCAGTGTCATAGCTACATAATTTTAAAATAGAAGCTCTTAAATAGTCACAAGATAGGGTTGCCTGCCTTAGGTAGTTGTCATCAGTTTCATTTAGTGGTTGAACTTCATCTGACTCTATTCAAGTTCAGATGTGCAGGCCCAGTCAGATGTTGTTTGCAGGATATAGTAGAGCATGGATGGAATTTCTTTGAATGTGTGAGGTTGATCTTTTTTTGTTGTTGTTGTATTTTCTTAGAGGGAGATGAAGATGAAAGGACCGACTTTAGCCTCAACTGAAATTGCTGGTGTTGCTCTCTCACATAACTAACAGCTTTGAAAAAGTTTTAAATTCATGTCTTTAATTTGCTTGAAAATGATTTGTTGTATTTTAATTTCTTTTTACTTCCATTGTAACTTGAAATTGTAACAGTGGAAAAAAATAAGGAAAATATTGAAATAACTGTAGTTAATAAAGCCATTTAGTTATGTGAGGAATCACCTTAATATGTAGTTACCTACAAGCCAGTCAAATACCAGGTTTAAAAAATATTTAATAGCCATTCTACTGAAACGTCAAGTATACTTGGATTTAATACATGAAAAATAAACAGCAGCTACTCTCCAAAAGTTTTTAATACCAAGATTAAATTATTGACTACAGCTTGTACGTAAGTAAACAACACCAGTAACCGTCACCATGAAGCACTATATGGATGTTTCTAACTTCTGAAAGAGAAAATTTACTTGCATAGAGAAAATTGTACATTCAGTAACCAAAAATAACTTCTGTAATTGCACTAAATACATCACAGATATTACTTGCAACCATAATAACTTTTCTTGGTAGTTCTCAAAATAACAAATTTCTGCTTATAGTGAATAGTGAAGAACTGACTAATGTGTGTGCTTATCTGTATATCAGAGTAATGTTTCTTTTTTGTTTTTGCAAAACAGGATAATGCTTTTTCCACTGTGTTTTCTGTAGCACTTCACCATCTAGAAGGTTACACGGTGACTTCAGTGTTACGTTTTTTCTGATGGTGCTTGCTTGATTTGCTCTATCATAATGTATGCTGACAGATGAGTTTTCATTATTGAATTTGCTCATTATATGAATTAAATCAATTCATAAATTTAATTTTGCTGAGAAACAATACCAATACAGATTTTAATTGAGCAAAATTTCCCTGCAGTGCAAGCTGTGGAAAATAGCCCTCTGATTGAGAATGAAGTGGTGTCTTTCTGCAAGGCCTGCCAGTTTATTTTTGTCTTGCAGCTTTTTTCGCTCATTGAATGGGTTAGCTAAAACCATCAGGAACTAGCTGTCATACCAAGAGTGTGTAAGCATATAACTTATTCTTTGTCAAGGCTCCCTCTAATATTGGTTTTTAAATATGTAAATATGACTTCTGTGGCAGTGTGAAAGTCCAATGGCAGTGTCCTCTTTGGGTAGCTAGCTAACCTCAGAATTATTATAGCCCACCTACCCAGGAGTTTATTTAGCTGTTGGTACTACATCGTCTGAGGACTGTGAGCACTTACAAATTACCCTGCCGGTGTCCATACGAGCAGGAGAGTGCAGGAGGCTTTCCCATGGGGATCTGGGAGCTTGTTTCAGAGCCTGGAATTGAACTAATTCTCCTGAGCCCCATAGTAGGTCCTTAATCACAAAATCATTCCCCACTTCCCCCAAAGGGATTAAATGTAATAACTTGTATCATTTAAGTTTTTTCTTTTTTTCTTTTTTCTTTTTTTTTAACACTTGAGGTTGAGGTTTTGAGGTTAGCTTTGCTAAAATGTTCTCTGTCCTAGTGTAAAATCTCTTCTGGCAGGCAGGGACTGAGATGCTGAGTGCTGCTTTGTTGTGCCTGGAGTTGATCAGGACTGGCCTTCCCTGCCTTGGGTGGAGGGCTGGGACATGGGCACAAAAACCCCGATCCCTCTGTGCAAGGAGGAGAGGCTAACCTAAACATCCTCAGAGAACAGAGGGTGAAAGTGGTGCATACTTGTGTTCTGTAAGGAATGGAGATGAGAATAAAATAAAGTGAAAAATGGTGTAACATGTCTGGTTTAGGAGTCATTCTGAGCCTCTGAGCTGAAGCATGATAACGACATTTAAGGAAGCTAATCAAAGCAAAACCAGTTTTCATCTGCATTTGGAGATAAGAGGGACACGTCTTTGGAAGCTGGCTTTTCAAGAGAATTAGGTTTAAGTTATCAGCTTTCCTGATGTGAAATTAGAGGGAGGGGAACAAGTTCTAAACTCTGCATGCCTGAGCACAGAAGAAATTGTATTTGAAACTTGAAAATAGGAGAACACACACACAAAACCCAAACATTACCTGACTCTCTCCCCACCCCCAAAAAAACATGACAAAAAAAGTGCCCCTGCCTTTTGTAGGAATTGTCAGCTAAAGGGTGTGAACTTGGAGCTTCTTTTCCTAAGGAGATTTCTGAGCAGCTTAGAGGAGCTCAGATTCTTTCATTGGTCTCCTATTTGCAAACTCTCAAAAGGGCTCTCAAACTTTCTTATAGACAAAAATGTTTGTTTGACTTTTAAATGGGATGCTTGGCTAAGTAATGTATGTTCATTTCTAAATCAGGTAATCAGCTCAAACAGGCTAAAAGGCAAATTGTCCTTAACATTCACAGCACTGTGTGTGTGAGAGCAGAAATGGGAGGTATTTAATCAAAGGTGTGTGTACAGATCCTCAGTGCAAATGATGTTAGGCCGTTCATTTGTGGAAAGTGAAGAAAAGAGCTCAACTTCCCATTCACCTTCCTTCACAACCTTTTATAATCACCTGTGGGTTCCTGAAGATTCCCATATTCTCAAAAAAAAAAAAACACAAATAACAAAGAAACCCTACAAGTTGTGCAACTCTGATGCAGCTACTGAAGCCACCTGGGGGGAGAAGTTTGAAAGTTTACCAGGTGTCTCCTATTCTTTAAAACACGAAGATGAGAGTAAGCACAAGCTGTGGCCTGTGTCAGAGGCCCGCAGAAGATATGTTGTGGACACCTAATCATTCTTAGCACACCATTTGTTTGAGCTTTCATTCAATCTTTTCATACTTCCAGAATACGCTGTTTATTTTCTGAGCTGCTTAGTTTCGTAATAGTCACTGGAGACCTGTGTCATGTTTTACAAAGAAGAAAACATATCAGATGAGATTTTAACCAGAAACCCGCTCTAGTGATCAAGTGGAAAAAAGGAAAGATAACTTTCATGTGTAGTTAAGGCTGACACATGGCCCAGGGTGCTTGAATTATTGAATGCTGTTCGTATTGCCAGTACTGCGGTTGATTTAGCTGTCCTTGGGGCACCTGTGGTGATAGATTTTAAATGCATTGTATTTTTCATCCTATACTTCTGCATCTTTAGAAGGATTTACTTTTCTGACAGAAAGCTTGGGTTTGAAGTACTTCTCAGACAAACACCAGTGCTGCCCTAACCTGCCTTAAAACTTGAGGTTTTGGGGTGAAAAAGAAAAAAAATTGATGGTGTTGATCTTCAGGTGATTCTGTATAGGGGTTCTTGTGGTCTGGTGAAGTTTGGGTAATCAAGGCAAGAGAAAGTGACTTCCTAATTTAAAATATGTACTTTGGGCTTGTAACTTTTTTGCAGTGTACCACCATCGTGCCCTGTAGGCCATGTATCAGCCCGTTCCATCCGTCGTGCCACCTGCTGAGCTTTGCAGGGGAGGGAAGAGGAGTGCTGGGGAGAGGGAAGCTGCTGTGCCCTGTGGTGGCAGCTGTGCTGCATCTCACTGGTTGGAGAGCTGCTGTGGGAGAGGAAAAAACAGTTCTCACTTGCAGCCGTTCAGTAAGAATTTGGGGATTAAACACAACTAACGGAGGGCAATGAAGAGCTAAAGCTGCTCGCCCACCTGAGCATGCCAAGGTGCTGCGGAAGGGGAGAGCTCGGTGGCTGCTGCAGCCCAACAGAGTGGGGAGAAGAAATGGTGCCCTCGCTTTGCCTTTTATTGCCATGGGCAGAACAGCAAACAGAAGCATCATTGTACTGCTTTACATCTGCTTTCCTTCGTTTGGTAGCAACTTCTAAGGCAGCTCAGTGCAAAGCAGCTATGGAATAGTTTAGTCACGTCTGCTCAGGCCTTCTGTCTGACTTGTGGAGGGAAGAGTGCTAGACTGTGTAATTTGTGTAATGTAATTAGATGTGCTGAAGCAAGACAAATATGATACAAATGGCATGAATGAAAGTAGAAATTCTTGGACATGTATCTGCTGCCTCTGGTGAGCTACGCTGAAATTGCAACAGCAGACACGTTTCTCGTGGAAGCAGGGAGGTTTCAATCCTCTTCATCTTTTGCTGTGGGCATTTAAGCTCTTGGGTTAAATCTTACCTAAATTCTGCCACTGGGTGGAAAGGTCTGATCCAGGGACAGGCTGTGGACAGGACGAGTTGGTTTGTCAAGCCCAGAGCAGCCGGTGTGCCACAGATGGGGCACTTCTGAGTGACAGAAGCCCTATTTCTGGCAAAACTTTCAAACAGTGAAGCAGCGAGGTAGTAAATAGCAAAGGCTTTTTCTGTCCAACTCAGCTGGCTGAGAGGACTCAACGTGAAAACATGGTTCAAGGCAGGAGCCGGCTCTTGCTGCATGCCCGTGCACAAAGGCCAAAGAGTTGTGTTTCAGGTGGGAGATGCAGCAGCTTGAGGACTAAGCGCTGTGCTGCAGTGAGAGAAAAATACAGGCCTTGCGTGACTTTTTTTGATTCCATTAGCAGGAAGGAGAACGTTCTTAGTGGTGCTGTTTCCAAAGAGAAGAACAGAATCACCTGTTTTGAGCTCATATTTCAGGGAGGATTTGGGGATATGTTGCAGCCTATCAGAGGCTGCAGAAGTGAGCCGTGCCTGGGAAAACAAGCCTTGTGCTGCTAAGTTTTATGAGTTTTATTTTGTCCCACATAAAGGATTGGAGGTGATGGGAGTGCCCAGGTACCTCAGCAGAGGACAGACATCTGATAACCGGGAAGCTTTTGCCCTTGCTGACAAGAATGTGACGTGCCCCAGGTTCCAGGTTTTTACCCAGTGAATCAACAACTCTTTTCTCATGCCTTTGCTGAAGCCACCACGGAGTCGTTGGTTTCTCTGACGCTTTTTCTATAGGTCAGGGCTCCGAGGAGTTAGCTGCTGCACAAAAGTCATCTGGATGAGGGGGCAGAGCAGAAAACGCAGCGATTCTGGGCTTACGTGCGCGGCAGTAGCAGGGTGGTGTTATTAATTACTGCTGCCACTAGTTAGCAGGCACAGCTAGTGCCTGTGCCTGCAGCTCCCTGCCTCTCCTATCAGGTGTTTCTCCACCTCTCCGGTGCTCGCTGAACACTTTGTTCAGTGTCTTTGTCTCCTGCAGAGCTCAGCCTTTCCTTCAAAACGTGCTTTGTGTCTTGAGTCCCAATGCAGTGACATAAGGGAAAAACAACCCTTTGGCAACCTCTCCCTCCCTGGTGGCTTTTCGAGTCGCTCACCCGTCCGTGCACCTTCCTGCGTGCTGCTTCCCCCTGGCCTGTCAGTGGAGGTGCAGGTACAGGCTCGACAGCTCCACGGGAAGGGGCAGCGAGGGCTCGGGAAGCCAGGGGCAGGTGGCTTTAAAGTAAAACTTGGAGATGCTGCGAGGTGCCTGGGCTGCTGCAGGCAGCAAAGCTTCCTACATGCAGACCACCAGTGCCCTTGGGGCATTGTGTGGGGACAGCCACTGTCCCGAGGCTGCGACCGCAGCCGGGGAAGGGCCCAGGAGTGGCAGGAGCCCCGTGGCCGGAGGGGTCCCCCTGGGCCTCCAGCTCCCTGCGCACAGCCAGGTGAGGGGAGGCCAGGAGAGGGAATGCAGGGAAAGGGTGCGCTGCCTGCGACAGGCTGCAGGGACCCTGGTGTCCCGGGTGAGAGCCTGCTGCTGGGGGCTTGTGGAAGGAGAAGAGGGAAATGCGAGGAGAGAGGATGAAATAATGCATCCAAGCCTTGCTCAGATTGGGGTGGTTACGGTAGGTGATGCTAGGAGCTCTCTCCCTGACAGCGCGCTGTAGCGGATGCTGCACTCTGCAGGGCCTCCACCTGTGCAGTACGAAGCGGCTTCTGGGAAGAGACTGAGGAAAGAACAGGGAGGGAAAGCAGAGCTGCATGGCACGATTCATTCTTCCCCAAACCGGCGGTACTCTCTCCATCCCCTTCGTGAGCAGCACTCTGGTGGTCGTGGCTTTGGGACAGTTTGGGGGCAGCAGGAGGCTGCAGTATGTGATGCCTCCTGGGGCTGTGGCAGCCGGTGGCACCAAAGGCTCCTTAATGCCATGAGGCCAGGAAAATTGGCCCTCCTTTTCTTGGCTTAAGTTCGTTTTGATCTAAAGTTTTATCTGGGGAAAGTCTGAAAGTCTGAGAAAAATGCTGAGAGAAAAAAAAAAGCTGATGAAGATGTTGGATGCAGGAGTGGCAGGAGTGCGGTGGCCAGGCCTGATGTGAACGAAATGTGGCAGGGATGTTTCATGAAGAAACGGTGTGGGAGCAAATTGTCATGGATCAATGTAATCTAATTTCTTTGCTTCTGTGATCTAAATAAATGCTTTAATAATTTAGTAAGGGGGAGCCTCTAATGGGTGGGAAGGAAATAATACAGGATGATTTAACAGAAAGCAGTACGGGGCAATGAAATATTAAAGCCACTCATTAAAAGGTGGGCAATGTCCGAGCTGTTAAAGATGGGAGAGAGAAGGAATGACACAGGTTTTGAGCACGAGGCGAAAAGCATCGTGGACTGCTGGCAAGTCCAGTGGATGTGAGCAGCCGGAGAGCAGCACCGTGGGCAGCGTGGCACTGGAATTGTTGGGCACACGTGGCTGCCCAGGCATCGCTGCACGCCCGAGCTCTGGCAGGCTCCCTGGGGGATGAAAGCCCTGTCAGAAAAGCCCTTGCCGCTCTGGGCCAGCGTGGCGGTGAGGGGTGATGGTGGGAAGCATCCCCCTGCCGGCACAGGCCCTCCTCGGGCAGGGGGCGGGCTGGCACCGCGCGGCAGGGTTGGTGCTGGGGGCGAGGAGCTGCAGCTGGCAGCAGGAGCTTGTCTCCGCACTTGAGCTTTAGCAGATCTCGTTCAGATGTCTGACAATACATACTCGGCTGAGTCTCATCGGGATCATGGAGGGGTACATTTGGATTCTCCCTCAGCCGTACTTGCTGTATTCTTGGGGATATGCATGCAGACAGGGAGTGTGGGTGCTGTGCTCCCTGTGCATCTGCTTGTGCAAAGGCTTTTAAAATGGGTGTCATCTGGTAAGCACCAAGAGGAGAGGGCTGGGGTGGGAGTTGTTCTTCTTTTTGTCCTACAATATCTTTCAGCACTTCGTGCTGTGTAGGTTCCTGAACATGATTTCATTGGGTAGGACGTGGCAGGAAGGACGGCCTTGTCCGAGGCACCGCTTTGATTCAACTGTGCTGCAAATTTCTTCCTGATGGACTTGAGCGTGCTTCTGATCTGCGGGGAGGTGTATGGGCTTGTGCGGTGTCGGGCAGGCTGGTGGTGGAGGTGTACAGAAGAACCACCAAATTATTTGCTCCCCAGATCTTTGATTTTGCACCCAACAACAGTAATCGTAGGGAATTGTACTTTGCATTGATTTTCCATATATGTGGCGTGTTTTAAAGTTTGCTCTGCAGAAACACAACATTGATCTTTTTATGCAGTTAAGGATCTGGCTGCTTCCGTGCAGGCACCCAGTCATCTCTTGGTGTATTTCTTTCACCATTAATAGGACTTAGTAATTAGTATGTAGTAAGTGGTTTAGTAAAAGCTATTTGGAGGCCATATTTTCTAGGGAGTTCTTGTGGTTTCTTGGTATCGTTACTAATGGACTGAATTTCAAATAAATTCCAGTTTGAGTAATACTCAGCGATCTGAAGTTTGTGAGCATTACTTCTGGTGTGCCGGCTCTAAGCGGCGCGTGTGTCTGCAAAGGTTTGTGCCCCGACGTCGCTTTATCAGAAAAGCGCTGAAATAAATAAATGCAGCAGTAACACTTTGCCAAACTGTGTTCCAGACAAAATCCTTTTCCCCCTTTCATTCACCTCTAATTACCGCTGAAAACCCCTCCAATAACAGCTTTTGCAAGGCTTTCGTCTCGGCGTTTGTGCAGTGCTCCGGAGCTGTTGATTGGAGGAGCACCACAATGGGGAAAAGAAAGTCAGGGCCCAACGTGTGACAGGAGTAATGGTTTGGCTTTGTACATCTGTCAGCTAATGCTTAACTAATGCAGAATTACTGTCAGGCTCCCGCCGAGCTCACTTTCCTCTCCACCTGAATGCGTAATGACTCCGTGGCCAGGAATTCAAAACAAATGCATAATGGCCGGACATTTAGGACAAAATCAGGAGAGCAGCAGCGCCTTGCCCCGCCTGCTGGCTGGCTGCAGAGCCCCCACGCTGCCAGGCGGTCCCGGGCACCCTGTGCCCGCTGGGCGCCCGTCGGTGCAGTGTGGCAGCCCCGTGTGCCACCCCCGTGCCCGTCCCCAGCTGGCAGCGCCGTGTCCCAGGGCAGTGCCGGCGCCTGGGGACCCTGCGGCTGCGGCGCTTCGCCCCGGGGAGAGCAGCAGTCCCCGGCGGGCGCCCATGGCTCAGCTCACAAAGCCCTGTGGAAGCGTGTGGGAGGAAGCCTGCGCTCTAAACGTTTGTCATTACCAGCTAATGGGGATGTGAGTGGCTGGGGAGCGGGGTGATGGGGGGCTGCACTGCCACGGGGCTTCGCTGCAGGCAGCCCCAGGAGAGCTGACGCCGCTGGAAATGGTGAGCTGCCAGTCGGTGGGATGGGTGCGAGTCCCAGCTGATACCTCCTTGGGTGGGGGCATGTTCCTGCTCATCCATGTCCCCTCAGAGGGGCCCTGCTGGCAGGTGAAGTGCTCTCTGCTCCTCTCTGGGGCACAGAGCTGGGTAAGCTCTCATTAGCCAGAGCCCGTCAGCCCAGGCGGTGAGGAACCGTGGTGGCTGGGAGCCGGCCGCGGTGATGGCTGGGGCTGGTGGGGTTCTGTGCAGGCTCTGTTGGGCTCGGCATGGTTGTTTGTCCGAGGCCCTTGTCACCTGCACCAAAACCATCTCAGGTGGTGTGCCCACCTGCCTCACCTCGCACCAGCGGTGTTTGGACGGCATCAACCTCCCTGCCGCAGGGAGGGAGGAGCACGAGGAGCACACACGTGCATGGAAAACGTTGGAGCGCTGCTGGCGCAGAAGGGCATCGCCTTCCTGGGGCTGTCTCGGGGCATCCGCCTGATGCAGGGGTGCTGTTTGAGGGCTGGGCCAGGATGGCTGCCGTGGGAGGGCGGCTGTGAGCTCCTGGATGCTGACCTGCTGCTGTTAGCAGTTTGTGGTTTTCTTCTTGCCCCCCCCCCCCCCCCCATTTTTCAGCTAGTAGAAAGCATTCAAGAAAATATTTCTGTTGGAAGAGTTTAAATGTAACACAGTTTTTTGGTACAGCCACCAGGGAAAATACCGCCTCACGTACAAATGTGGAGTGAGGTTTTAAAAACAAATAGTGACAGAGGTGACCAGTGTTCAGTCTTTGAAATACTGCCTGAAGTGAGCATTTGGAAACAAGAACGAGCTGGGAGCACGGGGTGAAGCTGGGGCTGTGAGGGTGGGAGCTGGGGAGGGCTCAGCTGGGCCCTGCAGCTCGGTGTCTGTGCACTCCTTTGCTAAGGTAATACAAACGATGAGTAATTCAAACGATCAGTTTAGTGCAGGCTCACACTTCTTGAGAGCAGACTGCAAAGCCATTTTTGAAAGTCTGTCATCCAAGAGCGTGCTGCATGCGGTGCCTGCACAGCGTGCCTTGAGGCAGCCTGCTCCGCACACCCGGCCTCGCTGCATTGCTGCAGTGGCAAGTTGCAAGGCCATGGATTTACTATGCACTCCTGGTTTGCTTCTCCCCACCGTGTCTGCTCACAGCTTGGGAAGCTCTGCTGGTGAGTGTGTCCGTAAATACCCCACGGACTGACTCAGCCCCTGGAAATAAGTGTTTTGTCACCCTGCTCCCTGCACCTTGCCAAATGCTCCATGGCCTTGCAGCCCTTTTGCCATGTGGGGAATTTTGGGCTTCATGCATGTCCAAGGGGGGTGACCAGCCAGCTCTGGGGAGAGGTTCCCAGTACGGTTATGGTGCCACAGAGCTCCTGGCACCCGGCTACCCTAAAGCTTCAGGTCCAGAGCACCGGATCACCTGCAATGGATCGTCACCAGGGACGGGGTGTCTTAGCCCAGCTGCAGCCTTTTGGAACAGCCTGCCAGCCAGGCTGGAGCAAGTCCTTTTCAGGCATTGCCACTGGGGTAAAGCCTTTTCTGCCCAAATTCGGCCCCAGGGACAGCTGTGCCAATGCCACTGGGCTGTGTGTGTGTGTCCAGCTGTGATCGGTGTGGCTGTGATGCCCGGAGCTGCTGCAGTGCTGCACCATCAGAGGGGTGAGCGGCTAGCTGGGCTGAGCTGTCTGTGCTCCAGGGGCAGGGGGGGCAGGTGCTCGGCCTCATCCAGCTGCCATGGCTGGTGGTGGATATTGGCTTCTTACTTGCAAAGCAAAGGGGAATCGATCCTCTTGGACCATGTCCTCAGAAAATCTGCTACGGCGACTTCCCAGGTTTGCACTGCTGGGTCCCCCGAAGCTGTGCTGAGCCAGGCACTGCGTGCTCAGCTCCAACGGGGCTCCTGCACCGCGTCCCTGGGCAAGGAGGCAAGGAGCGCAGGCGGTGTGCTTGCCCAGTCTGCCCGGCCACGTACTGCCTGCAGCTGTGTCTGGCTGTTCAGTGCCCTGAAGTGACTGAGGGCTGCCAGGGCTCCCCGCAGCCCCTCCACCCGTACCCCGGCAGCCACGGCTCTGCATTGTTATGTTTCTCTTGCATTTTGTCCCATCCCTTATCTTTTTTTTTTTTTTTTTTTTTTTTTTTTTTGCATCCTCCCTTTTGAAGGGAGGCTCTCCGCAGCCCCGTTGGGGTGGTTCCAGCAGATCTAAAAAGTCAGCTGTCCCCCTCCTCGGTACAGTACCATTTGCAGAAGTCAGAGCGGGAGTGCAGAGCGAGAAAGGGCAGAGACAACAAGAGCAGAAGAAAGCAGTGTGCCTGCGAGAGGGATATGAGGAGAAAAAGAGAGACTTTTCTTTGATGTATTCGTTTCCTCTTATTAGTATCCATCTAGTGGTGCTCAGGCCGAGACGGCTGACCTGTCCAAAAGTTAGTGATCCACACACAATCCACTCCCAATAGTGCCAAAGTACAGACATCACAGGACGAAAATAGCAGCAGTTGAGATGAAGGAGGAAGCCACGGGCTGCCAGATGTGAGTGGGAATAACCTAAGTTCACCCAAGTGGCAGAGGTACTGTCTTAGTTTGCAGAGAGTGAGGGAAAAACATCTTAACAACCTCATCCTCCCGCCTATCTCATGGCTCTGCTGTGTTTTCTGTGCCGTGCTGATAAAGACTGCCCGCGCTTGAAAGGGCCTGGCGGGCCCGGGGTCAGCCGCAGACAATCTCTCTAATTGCGTGGGTCTGGCTGACCTCCGCGTTGCGGGGCGAGCAGGGACCGCGGCAGACAGAGAGGACAAGGGAAAAGGCGGGGGAAACATTCCTGCCACGGTGGCAGCCGGCTTAAAACTTGCTTCGGATTGCTCCCCAGAGACGGTGCCCGCGCCGCGCTCAGCTCTGATGGAAGGAGGTGAGGAGACATTTTGCCCAGGCAGCAAGTCGATAGCTGCGCTCATAGGTATCGCCTCCTGATAATGCCTTCTGACAAACGGCTGTCAGCTCTCCACAAACTTGGCTCAAGAAGGCAGAAAATGAAAAGTTGCTGCGAGTTGTTGCTGCTGCTTCACATAGTTGCTCGGCCTGCACCATCTCCTCTCTGGACACCCGTGTTCCTGAGGAGAAGGAGATCTAACGGGTGGGCAGCGGTAACGTGAGCCACGGGCTCTGAAAGCCATGGGAAAGAGAAGCACGGGGAGTAAGTACTCAAAACCACTGAACAGCTCTGTAGTGTATTTTTAGAGTAATTGTGGTGAGAAGTGGCAGGATGTGCCTGGTGGGTTTGTGCCTGTGCTGGCCCATGGAGCAGGCAGCTGAGAAGCAGCGTGCTGTGCCAGGAGCTGCAGCAGCAGCGTGCCCTCTCTGGCAGCAGGACCATTGTGGCGGCACGGCTGTGGCACCTCCTTGGTGGGACAGGGAGCTCCTGGAGTCAGGGAGCCCCCTGTGCTCACTACATTTCAGGAGGCTGCGATGTGCTGTAGTGTGTAAGGACGTTCCCTGTTAACTTCCCGCCCCGGCACAAGGAAAGGTAGAGCCTCCTCCATGTGCAGAGGAGCCCAGTGCCTGCAGTTGCCACTGACCCTTCTGGTTCCTCCGGATGTCCCGCTCACTCATGGGGATCCTCATGGAAATACGGACTAGTTCCTGCAGCACAGGAGAAGCACTGCACTGCACCTTTCAGCCACAACACAGAAAACCTGCGGGCTCTGGGCTCCTCCCTGGTGATGCCACCCTGCTGGGCCAGGCAGCGCGAGAGCCCACACCAAGCGCAGGACGAGGAGCCTTAACGTGCTCAACTGGGCTGCTTGGCCTGGCAGCTCCAAGTGGATTATCCACTTGAAGCTCACGCAGTTGTTGGTGAACTTTGACACGAAAGGATTTGGAAAGCTTTAGGGCCAGATAAGCACAGCAGTACGGGTGGGGAAGGGATTTCGGGAACGGCTCAGTCCATCTCCTGCTGTGAAATGGGATCAGTGCATCCAGACTGCTGGTGGTTCTCTGCTCACCTGATAGGGAAAAAAAAAAAAAAAAGTGTTGAGTGGCACTGGAGACAGCATGTTCCAGGGCTTATAATTACAAAGTTCTTCCTCAAGGCCAGACTCCTATCTCCCAGTCATCAGAGCTGGGCATCCTCACCCTGGCACCATGGACCTGGAAGAGGATTAGTTTGCTCCTCTACATGAAACCCTTCACCATGATGGAAATTCTCCGTATTCACAAGGCAGCTGGCTCCAAGAAGTCTTGGAACAAGAGCCACCATCCCTCCTGCCTCTGACCAGCACGAATCAGGCCTCAGTGACCAGTGGTCCAAGGAAACCTGACTCAAAGGCTGTGTAAAGCAGCAGCTGCAGTAAGCCACCATGTTTAACCTGTACCGGCCCCGGCTGTGCTACTTTTTATGGGAGCCCATTATTTTTTGAACTTTGAAGGTTTACATAAACTTTGTCCATCTATTATCATGCGGTGCAATACCAGTTCACTGTAGCTTCTGTATTTGTGTTGTCTGACACAGCACACTTGTGACTTCCCTAATCCATATAATCACAATTTGCTGCCTGACTTGAAAGTTCTGGTGACACGGAAAGCGATTTTATTTAATACTGAGAGTCACTCCCTCAGAGAGGCTTACTGAGAGAGGAGTAACCACAAACTTCTCTTTATTTGGAGTGACTGAGGGGTCGGTTTCATTGAAATATAAGCTTATCCTGAAGTTCATTTCATTTCCCTACTTGAAGAAGCATGGTGATGGCAAACTGAGGGTCTTATGCTCAGCAGGCAGCTCGCTGCAGGCTGGTGGTTGTGTGCTGAAACCAGCGGTGCTGGAGGACACCTGCAGTGGGCAGCAGCATCCTCCTGCAGCAGCACAGCTCGCCGAGGGACCCGCAGCCCCACTGGAGAGGGCATTCCCTACTTCTTTTCAGCCCAAGGTGGTGGTGTCAGGGTGCTGTGAGTCTCTGGGGCTGTGCACAAAGCAGTCTGCTCATGGACTGGTGCCCTTTTGGTGTCTGTGGGGTCTGTGCTGGTGCTGCCCTCGCTCCCGGGGCTGGTTTGTGGTGGGGGTGGAGGGTGCCAGCAGTCCATGAGAGCAACGGGCAAGCTGTTGTACTGCTACCTTTCGCTACCTATCGTTGTCATGTCACTTGTAATGCATGAATTATACCCCCATAGTGTGTAATTATATTTCTCCTCCCAGCCCTGCTCAAGGAACAGTGGAAGGATGGAGCTGTTAATATTAAAACCAGCACATCTCCCTCAAAAAAAGTTAGAGGTCACACCTTAATTCCTAGTGCGTGAGTGTGGTTAATCAGGAGATGATGGGACTGGAATGAGTATGGGGACAGAAATATCCTGCACAATTTCTTGTGGAATTTAATTAGAAAGGAAGTATTAATAGCATCTGCATGTGCAACTCTGTTTTGCCTTGCAATATGAATAGCCTTACCCAGAGACAGGCTGATGGAAAACCCACTGAACTTCTCTGTATTTCCTCTTTTTTTTTTTTTTTTTTTTTAATAAAGGAAAATAATGAGCTGAAATCAATAATGATAGTACTTAATAGCCATAAACCCCGGCAGGAATCAGCTTCCTATCAGGCTGCCTTAGAGTTTCTCTTTTAGGTCGAGACACGGTGCCAATCGATGAGGCCTTTTGCAAAAGTTTGTGCTCTCCTCGTCCCAGTAACGACCCTTCAGCCCTTAATTCTCCGGGGCGCACAGAGCTCCGCGGTGGGCAAGCAGCCACAGGGCCCTAGCGGAGTTACACTAAGCAGGGCTGGTGCTGGTGCTGCCTGCCAGCAGCCATGGGTTGCTCAGGCAGGGAAGGCCCCGCACAGTCCCGTCCCGTCCCGTCCCCGCACGCTGCCTGCCGAGCTTCGTTTGGGTTTCCCTCTGTTCTCACTCAATACGGACTGACTTGAATATTCCTTTCATTAATTTTCTCACAAAAGAGAGAAGTTAATGCAGTCAGTATCCTACAACGTGCTTATAAGATCATAAAGCAGCCTGGTTCTTAATGAATCCAGACATGAAGGCCACAGTAATTGAGTTCGGCGTGGTTTGCAAGACGCTTGGTGCGGCTGAAACCCCTCTGCCCATGCCAGGGGTTTTCAGTCCCGGCTGCTTTGTTGCCTCTCGGCTGCGGTGGGCAGGCGTGGCCCGAGGGGAGGGGACGGAGCGAGGTGGGACAGGGCGTCCCTGGGGTCAGGCACGCTGTTCCCAGCTCCACCTCGATGAGAGCTGTATCGATCTATTTGTAATTGTGTTTTCTGTTGAGCAATCCCAATGCTGAGGGAGCATAAACCAAGTAAAGTGTTGTGCTTGTCCCCATGTGTGCTCCAGCACAGCCTGCCCACAGACCAGCCCGGGTTCCCTGGGATGCCTCTACCCAGCCGCTTTAAGTTGTCCATCTGCATCTTTGGTTCCTTATTACATTTCCAGAACCATTCCTCTCCTCCCAACAAGGAGCGACCCCGCAGCCTGTCGGTGTTTTCAGAGCTACCCCATGGGGAGCCCATCCCAGGAGCAGTACATGCCAGGCAGCGATGGGTAAGCCATGGCCACTTTGGGTAAGCCTGGGTTATGCGAGGGAGGTTTGTGCTGGCCTCCGGCTAGAGACAACCTCTGTGAGCCTTCAGGCTGTTGTGCTGTAGCCTTGTTTTCCTGACGGTTCTTCACCGTGGGCTTGCTAGTAAAACGGAGACCTTGCTTTGTGTGTGCCAGGCGTGGAAAGCTCCCTGACCACGCCTGGCAGAGACTTAAGCACTGTGTGTGTGAGCAAGGGTAATGTGGGCATGAACTTTGGAGCGTGGCCCTGCTGGGGCCGCCGTGGGCTCCGTGGTGAGCTGGCAGGCTTGGAGGTGGGGTAATGCGGGGCTGGGATCCCATCATCTGCATTGCTCCAGTGCCTGTCTCCATCCGACAGCCCCTACCTGCTCCCAGAGGCAGCGGGAGGCGGCGCTCGCTGTGTCCCCATGGAGCACACCACGGGGAGGACAACCACAGCTCGGAGGGCAAGAGAGCGCTGCCAGCTCTGCCCCGACCGCTCCTGGGTGACAAACACCGTCTGCATCCGAGGGCTGGGGCGTTCCCCTTGTCCCTGCTGCGGGCTGCACTGCGGGGAGGTGGAAGCCCGGAGGGGCCCAAGCATCCTTCCTTTGCGAAACCTTTTGTTGCAGAAGGGAGCCGGTGGCTGCGAGGCGAGCAGAGGGGAGGGCGCGCGCTGCCTCTGCACAGCCGCACGGGCACGGTCGGGCACTGGGGCCGCTGCCGGGGGCTGAGGATTTCCAGCAAGTGCAAGCTCTGGGCTCGCAGAGACACTTGGGCTCCAATTATAGTGATATCTTGCTCTCAGACCAATTAAAATTTCATAATCTCTCCACCAGCCAGGGTGGACAGAGTGTTACGCCAGGTCAAGAAATATCTTCTAGCTACAGCACTTCTCCAGGAAGTTTCTGGCTCCGTGAGGAATAGCACCTGTACAGGACCTATGGAGATGGGCTGGGAAAGCACAGGACTTGCAGCTTCCTCGCAGCTGTTTTTGCAAGCTATTTTATTCTACGTTTGGGGGCAGGAAAATTAAGCTTTGAAATACGAGTTGTAGACAAGGCTGCGAGGAAGCTTAGGATCACAGCCTTAAGTGAAAATAAAGCTGTAATACATAAAGCATTAAAAAGGTGAAGTGTAATGGCAGCCTCCAAAGACTTGCGAGCAGCTGCAAGGAATCCTGCCGTATTGCTGCGATTTGGAGAGGAATTGCATGGCGCTAGGAAAGGCCTGCCTGCGAGCGGAGAAGCAGCAATGTGGCCGGGTCTGCCATGCACAACGGGCTCTGTTTTAATCAGAGGTAACGTGTTTCTGTTAATGGTGTTATTCCTTGCAGTGGGACACTTGCGAGCCCCCGAGCACTTTGCAGAGTCGGGGGAAGCCCCACAGCAGAGCTGGTGTGTGTCTGTGGTGCAGCTGTGGAGCAGGTCCTGAGGCCGGTGCGTGCCACCCTGCTGGGCACACCTCGCCAGGCAGGAGGAGGCAGCGAGCCCCTCGGTGCCGGCAGCATCCCCTCAGCTGCACTGAGCTGCAGCCCTGCTCCTGCTCCTGCTCCTGCCAGAGCCTCGTGTCGAGTGTGCCGTGCTGGGAGACGCTCCAGTCTGCGAGGGGGCATTGGGGGCATGGGGTGAGGCGAGGGAGGCTTCTCCGCACTCAGGGAGAGTTTTGGAGCAGTCCCCTCCTGCCGCCAGTGCCGGCGTGACAGCAGCAGTGCTGCTACCATCTGTTGGTGAGCTGCAGGAAGGGAGCGGCCACAGAAGGCCGTCACTGACAAGTTTGCAGGGCTGGCTACCAGCCTGTGTCAGTGGCGAGAGCTCCGGGAAGGCATCAAACAGGGAACGAAGTGATGCCGTGAAGAGCTGGCTCTTGGTGCACCCCCTGCTAGCACGGGAGCGGGGAGCTGGGACAAGCACGGGGTGCTGTGCTGCTGTTGTGGGGATGCCCTTTGAGCTAGGACAAACTGCTTGGCCCGAAGTCGCAGAGCTTAAATGCTAAGATGATCGCCGCAGGGCGACCAAGCCTCTGCGAACAGTGGCTTGAAGATGGCATCAGCCTGTGTTAACGTCCAGCTGCTGCTCGTGGAAACCTGCCCCTGCCCTTGCAGGTGCTGCGGGCCCTGGCTGAGGGGCACGGCTCCAGAGGGCACGGCAGCAGAGACAGCAACCAGCCTCGGGCACCGCACGGCTCAGCCCCCAGCTCCCCGCGGGGCAGGGCTCCCGCAGCTCCCAGTGGGGTGTGCTGGAAAGGTTGTGAAGCTCTTTTTGTATTTTTAATAACGAGGTGGACAATAACTCCATTTACAAGGAAATCTGCCTTTTGCAGGAGTGCCGTGTATACCTGTTTATACAACCCTCTCACAAATGGGAAATTCTTGTTCTGATTTTTTCTGGCAGGGATGTTTTGTTTTCCTGTTGGCTGATGCTGTCTGCTCGGTCTGTGGAGGATTAACCTATGCGCTGTTGCTAGGTGGCCTTGAGCAAAGAAATAACGCAGATCACACACGCCTGCATTCCTACAGTGTGTAACCCCCTTGTTCAGCAAGGTTTCTCCTTCTCTGTCCCTCTCATGTTCCGTGTTTGTGGCTGTGGATGTATGCACCAGAGGACACACATGTAATTTGCACAAGAGTAATGGACTGGGGCTCTCTGAAGGGTCAGGTTTATTTTGACTTGCAACACGGAGTAACTCACTCTTTGCCAGCCCTTTCCACGTGTGAGTTTCTGTTGGTGCCCAGGTGCCCCCACCATTTTCAGCTGTGTTTCTGCCCATCGCAAGCTCTTGTGCTCATCGGGGACACTCAGTTTGTCACTGCAGCCTGGAGGGACCCGCACCTCCTCGGGGCCACCCTGTGGTGGGACCCCACTGGGGCTGCAACATTGTCAGTGTATCCCAGCGTACATGCAGATGCTGGCACTGGGAAAGAATCAGAGGAAGAGCTTTAAAAGTGACGGCAGGGTGCACAGAACTTCGCGGTGCTGTTCCAGGTGTGCATGCCACTTGCCCCCTCTGCCCCTGGCGGGGTTAGCGTGGACGCGTGCCTCCTCCCCAGCGCCCGCGTCGGGCCCGCTCCCGCTCAGCACTTCGGCCTGCATCAGCGTGTGTTTGGCCGAAACGCCCCCGGGGCTCTTTTTCTCCTCTCGCAGCGGGTGGGACTTTCTGTAAATCAGATTGATGTAAAAATACCTGCTTCTACACGGCTCCCCTTCTTCCCCCTGCGGCTCTCCGGCTGAGGCTCCCCCGCGCAGCCATGGCGCTGCGGGTGGTGCCCTGGGCAGGGCAGGGCGGCCCTGCAGCAGGGGCAGGAGGGGCGATGCTGCTGCTGTGCCGCCAGCTGCCTGGGGCAGCTTCTGCCTCCTCTTACCCCCGCCGCAGCTGTGGCTCTGGCAGCCTGCGCCCCAGCTCGGAGGGGAGGTGGCTGTGAAGAAAGGGCAGCATCTGGGGCAAGGCACGGCCCCTGGGGGCTGGGGGCAGCGGGGCCGGGCCTGTTCCTGGGGCTGAGAGCGCCGTGAGGCGTGTGTCTGCTGAAAGGCAGGGCTGAAATGCAGGGGGTGCTTCTGGAGGCTCCCTGCGATGGAGCCATCTTCTGCGGCTCTTACCGGGTCCTTACCCTTTTTTTGTATTAGGAGAGGACTGTGGTCATGGCTCAAAGTAGGAAAGTGTGTGGAAAAAAGGAAACTGGCACCGCATCTGTGCAGCTCCCAAACTGCTAAGGAAGAGGCCTGAGCTCACTGGGGATTCATTTCCACGGGAGGTTGATGGGAGCTCAGTGCTGAGCTGGCCCGGCCTCACCGGGGAGCAGCAGCGCGGTGCCTGCTGCGTGTGCCAGGCACGGGGGCGCCTCGCAGAGCCCAGGTGGGATCCTCGGCGTGAGCAAAACTTCCCCAGGGCCTGGCTGGCCCGTGCGGCGCCAGGAGGAGCCAGCCCTTGCTTAGCCAGGCTCACACGGCACTCTGGAAAAGGGGGCTCGAGGAAACCTCGCATCGCTCTGCCGTTGATGGCTGGTGTGGTCCAACCCAGATGCGTGTGCCCGCGGGTCAGCTGGGCTCGTGCCAGTGCGGGCACGGAGAGCGCCCTGGCCCCGGGGGCTGGTGCCATGGGCTCCCAGCCTCGCCGGCTTTTGTTGGGAACATGCTGGGTGTGTCTGGGGGCCACAAACCCAGAGCCCGTGTGTGCTGCTTGAATCCCCGAGCCCCTTTGTGCTCGGAGCAGGCTGTGCCTCACTCAGGGGTGAGGGGCTGCTGTGGCTGGCGTGAGTCAAGGCGCTGGGTGCGCGGATGGCGCGGTGCTCCCGTCAGCGGGGCCGCTGCTCCCTGCCGCCGGCTGCCAGCCAGAGCTGCCAGCGCTGCGTGCTCCCCTCCCGCCCTCCTCTTCCCCCCGCCGTGCCGCCGCTTTCTCACAGCTCCCGCTGCTTCATTTTCCTCCCCCAGCTCCCGTTGCCATGACCCGCCGGGCCGGCAGGAATTCGTGCCCCTCCGGCTGCCCCCCGCTGCGCTGCCCCCGGAGCCCCCCCGCGCTGCCCTGGCGGGCACGAAAGCAGCAAGGCAGCGGGCTCCCATCCCGCGGCGTCTCCTCGCCGGGGTGTGCTTCTCCTTCTCCAGAAGAGACGCCAGTTGGTCACGTTGTGCTGCTCCCTCACGGAGGTGGCTGACAGGCCGGAGGTTGTGCTGGGCTGGGCTGCCTTCGCCAGCCAAAGCGAGCCCTGGGGGGAGCGGGCTGGCCTTCGGGCTGGCCTCATGCAGTGCCATGCCCTGCTGTGCCGGGCCTCGCTGGTGTGCGAGGACAGCCGTGGTGGTGCCGAGCTGTGGAGCAAGGGCACAAAGCCCAGCGCCACCCCGCAGCACGGGCTGGGCCCCGCGCAGCAGCGCTGCCCTGAGCACCGCGTGGGCCCGAGCTCGGCGTCTGCCTCCGGGAAGCGCCAGGGTCTTGAGATTTTGGGGCCTCTTTGGAGGCCACAGCAAGAATTGTGAGCAGCACGGCAAGTTAAGCAAGTAGAAATAAACACAGAGCAGGTCGCTTGTTTTAAGGGGCATTATGTGTTTTGAAAACTTGCGCTGCTGCATTTAAAAATGTACTTTAGGATGTAAAGGAACGTCCCTTAAATAAATGTAAACAAACCCCACTCTCGTAATATCCCCTGGCTCCTCCTGTTTTGCCCAGCTGTTATCACTGATAGCAAGAAGGGAACCCTAGTAAGAAAAGAACGAATGCTGCCAAGCACGCAATTTTAAACAGGGCACCAGCGGGGCTGATAACAGGCAGGAGTTCTGTGACCCTTCCAAAAACCCTGTAGAGGGATGAAATGGAGAGAAATCTGTAAAAATTTGGGCTGATTCTTTGGAAACTACTTGACAAATCTTACTGAATTTAATAGAGAACGAGATCTTTTCCCTGGGTTTTTGCCTTCACCTGACATCGTTCAGTAGTAAGGAGATAATTTTCTATTAATTCCTACAGAACTTTTTCACAAGGATAATAACTGTGTGTTCTCACACTGCCACCTGCTCCCCACCACAAGCTCATCGCTGTTATCACATCGGTTCAGAGGGGGGACCATAAATATCTTAATACTAAAGAACCAACTTTCTTTAAAGTGCTGCTTTCAAAACTGCCTGGGGGTCTGCCTGTGCAGCTGCGGGGTTCGTTCATCAGTAGCACCGTGCCTGCGTGTGTGATTGCAGAAAAGCAGACACAGGAAAGAAGCAAGTGGAAGCTATTAATTTTGCAGAGTAGGATTTGATTTGTGTTTCAGTTTTCTTTTCTCTGGTGCCGTGGAAAGGAGCTGCAAGAGGAGGTGACACCAGCAGTTTGTCGGCCTGTCCCCGCGTCCCTTGGTGCAACACGAGGCTGCTCTTCGGGCCCATCTTTCCTCCACTGCAGGAGCAGAGGGGACACTGCTGGCAGGGCCGGCTCAGAGCTGGATGTGTTGTAGCGTGGGGGTGAGCATCGGCCTCGCGCCGCTGGGGTTAACCAAGGAGTTGCCCAAAGCTCCTTGGTGATGGTTTCTTTGGTAGAGATGTTCTTGGTGGCGAGAAGGGTTTTGTGCAGGGGGGCAGCCTCTCAGCTTGGTGCCTGCTTTCTGAAGAAGAAATAGCAGCATCTGACAGACTGGTGCTGGCAGGCTTAGGATCATGGTCAAAGATTGCTGGTGTTGTTTGGTTTACGAGGAAACAGAAATGGGGAGAGGTGAAGTGGATGGCCCAAGACCAGAGGAGCCAGCAGCTGGAGGCAGCCCACCACACCCCGGTGTGCGGGGGCTCCAGCCCTTCTCATGAACCCAGGGTGTGAAGTTTTTCTTTTTTTTTTTTCCTTCAGACAAGTCCTGTGGAAGCATTGCAGACCCATGTCCAGCGGGAATGGAAGGGATCCAGAATAAGTAGATGACAGAGAAATCCTTTCTCCGAGTTGTGATTAAAAGTACAGAAACATGGTATTTTTTAACAGTAAACATCATAAGTTAATAAGGAACGTTATGAGGCTGTAAGTTATTTTTATGGGAACATTCAGAAGGCAGATGTAGAGCCTGGAAAACCCTCAGTCCTGAAGGCGATTGTGTCATGAAGCGCAGATCCTCTGCCTGACTCCCACACCGTTTCCCGGGGCACGTAACTGGAAGAGGCTGAAATGAACGCTTTGCTCAGCGAGCGATGGAAGGGGAAAAATACCTGTCTGTGTTTGTAGGGTGCTGCATGGCCGGTATCTTTAGCACTGTTATCGGTAACGATTGTTTTCCTGGAGCTGTGCAGGAGTGTGCATGTGCGATTCCTCCACAGATGGGTATTTGGGGATATTTGAGCTAAATTCAGCACCAGCCTATGATAGTATTTTTCAGAAAGTGTCACTAACTGCGCCACTTACGCTGTCTTGGTTTTAGACTGTCCTGTGTCTTTTTTAATAGAAGGAAAAATGATTGATAGAGGTGAGTGCCAGACACTGGTGAAAAGGAATTTGAAATCACGGCATCATTACAAATGTCTGAGTTGTAACACCGGCACACATGGCATGCGTAATTCTGCGCTTGGGAAGATGTTTCGCAGTGTAACTTCCCCGTGGTTTTTCAGCTCTCGTGGACAATAGCTCGACCCTGTTTTACCGCAAGTTGCCAAAGCACAAAGCGGCACGCACACTGGCGCTGGGTCCTGCCCGCAGCCCCACCAGCAGCCCTTGGGGTGAAGCCTTTCCTCCCTGCGCACGTCCTCCCTCCGGAGCGCCTCTGGCTCCTGCCTCTGCCGCTCCCGGTAGCCTGAATTTCAGGCCGTGGCAGCCCTCTGCTGTGACTGAAGCGGGGATGCCAGTTATTTATTTATGTAAAACGTTCTGAGGCATTAACTCGCAAACACCATAGAAACTGGGCTGGTATTGTAGTCGGGGCTTTTATTCGGGTTGTCTGATGCGCCGTGGATGCCGCCTGCCTTTGTGTGCTCCAGTCCCATGTTTACCCTGACGCTGCCTTTGTGTTCCCCATTTGACATATTTTACTGTAAATAAAGAGCGACACTGTCTTGCAGCTGTATCCACTGTGACATTTGACTCTCAGCTGAATGAGTGCATTGTGCCACGTGTTTTGGAAACATTATCTCTTTTTAAGAACTAATCCAGGCCTTTAACAGCTTCCTGCGTGTGCCTGGCTGCCTTTGCCATGGAGAGCTCAGGTGCTCACCCACCTCGGCTCTGCCCGGCTGCCTCCTGCCCCTCGAGCCCCGCTGGGGCTAGAGATGGGTGTCCCTTCATGCTCTGCTCAATCTCTCCTGTAAACCTTCTGATCGCTGTCTGGCTTTTCTGGGGGTGTTAGGATTTTGCCACATTTCTCCTAGGTGTTGCGAGCATCTCTCATGTCTACACGTGAGACACGTTCTTTAATTCAAGGTTGATTGCCGGCTTCACAATTCCGATGATTTTTCCTGTGCTGCCTGCTTGGTCAGTGTCATTTTATGGGTTGAAAACATTCCTCTTTTCGACTTTAGAAAGTTTAAATCCTGACTGGGGCTGTGTTTCTCGAAGCAGGCTCAGCCCATTGGGTGCCTAACTCCAGGACTAAGGAAGTAAGGTCCTCCGTGAAGACCGCAGCTTTCAGGAAGTTTTTATTTCTGCTTTCACGCAACTGTGCTATTTTTATGCAAGTTGTAATTTCAAGCTAATTCTGACAGACTTTTAAAATAATTATGCCTATATATAGAAATGTGCAAGTTTTTGCTCTCAGTCCTGAATGCCAATAACTCCATGCTGCAGAGATACTGGGGGTGCTGCCTGCATTGCCCCACTCTGTGGCCTTGCCACCAGTTTCCCATACCACTGCCGGGGCAGAGCTGCCTGAGCTGGTGTTTTCTGTCTTAAATGTAATTGCTTTGAGAAAACTTAAGCCAAAGTGCCAATATTCTGGATGCTCTCCACCAGGTGTGGGGGGAATAATGCCACAAGACACTGGCACAGTGTAAGGGCCTTCCAAAGAGAAAAGGGCAGGTTTTCGCTAGTGCTGCGGACAGCATCTTCCTGAAACTGTCACCAAACTTTAGAACTCACGTGCACACACACTGTGTCCCCCTGGACTGCGTGTGAGCATGGTGGCACCTTGCTGGGCTCCGGTGGGAACTGGAGGAGGAGCTGTGTGTTGGGAAGGTGTCAGTGGCCACCGCCAGCAAACCCTGGCTTTGGACAAGTTGTGCTGAGCTTGGGGGTTCCCCACATCGCAGGAGGGGTTTCCTCTCACCAGCAGCGGTATCATATATAATATTCACCAGCAGCATCCCCAGGAGGGTTTCCCAGAGCAGAAAGTGGCATCCAAATTGCCCCAATGAGCACGGGAGTTGGCCAGAGACGGGGAAGGTACTCGGCTCTCTCCCAGAGAGAGCAGCTCCGCTTTCTGTGCTTTCATTAAACTTCCCGGAATAAAGAGGGAAGGCATCCGTGAGGAAGCAAGACTGATAGTAGGTTCAAAATGTATTTCTACTGCCCTCTTAAATTACCATATTTAAATTGAATTATTAAATGTATTTTCATTAAATTAGCACACAGGCTGGCATCATTTGCCTTCAGTGTTTTAATGAAGTCTGTGAAGCCTTCCCCTGTTATTAGTGGTTTTGGAATGTACCTGTTTGAGTGACGATACGATTTTAAGTTCTGGTGCTGGGAACGGAGCGAAGATGGGTGAGCTCTGCATTCCTCTGGGCGCCACGGCATGGTTCTGGGCTTTCTTTGCTCAAGAGCTGCTGCAGGACCACAAGGCGGGGGAAGCGAACCCGCTCCCCGTACATACGTCTGGAGGGGATGCACGCGGGACCGGCACATCCAAAAATCAGGCTGCAGACCGTTTAGGCACATGCTGACAAACTCTGTGGGACAAAGATGTGCTTACAGAGCGGGGCCTAGAGGAAGGCTGTGTGTTCTGGGTTTGAAGATAATAGAGAGGGATGAATTAATAATTATATACACGAGTGCCATACTTAAAGATGGATTTACACTTAGGTTTTTTAAACTTCTGAACCTGCTTTCCCACTTTCTTTCTCTCTAGCTATGAACCGGCTGCTTTCAGGAGGTCCCAGCATGGACAGCAGCAGTTCCAAGGGTGCTGCAGCTTTGACGACAGACGTGAGAGTGAACTGGAACCACTTCCAGTGCAGGGGCTCGGGATGCTCCGATCAGGGCTCCTCACCTTGCCAGCAGCTGCTCCGAACCAGGTAGGGGCTCGCTCACAAATAAACCTTCTTTTTGGCCCTCTGGCAAGAGAGAAGGTGAAAAATGCTTCTGTTCATTCATTTCAAACAAAACCATACAGGCTTCTTAGCGGTTTTTTCCTTTTTAAAAAAGGAAGAAGTTGTAGAAACGCTTCATTTTAATCGGGGCATTTACTGATATTTTTAAAAAAGCATGGAGAATTTCGAGGCAGGGCTGTGGATGGCAAAGGGACTGAGGACGGTGACGGGGCTTGTGAATTACTCGCCAAGTGGAACGTGTACAACTAAGGTTGAAATCCCCTCTTTGCCTGATTGCACAGGGATTTGAATGTGGGTCTCTGAACTCCTCCGAGAGTGCCCAACTGCCGGCACATTCTGGATGAGAATCTGTCCTGCTGAAGCTGTTCTGCTTTGTAAGAATAATTAAATATTCATTGGGCCAGTGAGAGAACAGAAACAATCTGATAGCCTGGGGAGTAACGCTCTCCAATAAGACGAGGAAACAGAAGTAATTCAGTTCCTGATCCAACTCAGATGCTGTACGGATATGAATCCAGGGTCACGTTGACCAAATTTGCCAACGATTCTGGTTGTTGTTTTTTTTTCAGGATACAAATATCATCACATTTTTTTTCCCCATCAGCTCTGGTTATGTCTTTATAGAGACGGGTACCACACCAGCTTTTGTAATGCTGGGTTTCTGCTGACGAGACTTATCCCCATTTTGTATCGGTGTCAGAACTGGGGCCACAGGCTCTTTTAAAATCCTTCTTTCTCCTGGGTTAGCCTTCCTGACCCCAGAATTGGGTGATGCTTAGTGCAGTGATGTAGAGGAAGTGTATCTTAATTTGAGTGGTGTTACAGGAAACATTCGTTACTGTAGGTCCAGTCCGTGATGGTAAAGCGGAGTGATGCTGTAGGAAGGAACTGGAGACCTTGATTATAACAATAAACCCAACAGTTTCTGACAGACCTTAAGAAAGTAGAAAGTCACCCCTGCACATCCATCGAAATTTGACGCTGTGCTAACAGACATCCTCACACTTACATTCTGAATCTGCTGGATCACACGACAAGCCCACTCCGGAATGATTTGGGTTTCTTTCGGTGTGGGGCGAAAAAAAAAAAAAAAAGGAAAAAGAAAAAAGAAAAACAGAGCCAAAGGGAGCCCCGAACCCACACACAGCCCCCCGGCAGACGCTTTCCCAGCGCCAGGCCTACGGGGGCCAGGCTGCAGCCCCGGCACCCCCAGCCCGCTGTCCCCGCGCCGCGGGGCTGCCCCCCCCGGGGCCGCGCTGAGCGCCCGGCGGGCCGAGAGCCGGGGCAGGGCGGCACCTCCCGGGGAGCCCGGCCGCAGCCCCGCCGCCCCGCAGCCCCGCCGCCGGCCGCCTTCCCCGCGGCCCCCCGGCCCCCAGCGGCCCCTCCGCGGGCGCGGAGCGTGGGCAGGGCCCCTCCGGCTGCCCTCCGGCTCCCCCGGCAAACTTGGCCCGGCGCGGCCCGGCCCGGCCCCGGCAGCGGCCGCGGGCGGAGCCCCCCCCCCCGCCCCGCGGCTCCCGCAGCTGCCCCGGCCCCGCGCGGCTCCGCGGGCGGCGGCGGCGCCGAGTCCGGTCCGCGCTGGCGGCGGGTCCTGGTTTTGCGGGCGGCCGCTGTATTTCCCGGGCCGTCCATGGCTCGGTGCTGTTGGCTCTCTCTCCGTCTGATCGGCGCAGGCTGCGCGGGGCTCCCTACGGGATCAGAGCGCTCCCCCGCCGGGACTCCACTCCTCACATCCTCCTGCTGGGACTCAGCTACATTTCCAGCCAAGCCTGGCTTTATTATGTGTGTCTGCACTGCAGCCCCAGCAGCAAGATCGGGAGGAGGAAAAGGAGCCAGGACAAAGAAAAGAGAGGGAGGCTGGCGAGAGCTAAAGAAAATAAAAACCCAGGGCAGCAGCGGCAGCGGCGATGAAGGCAGGAGCGGTGCCGCCTCGCAGCGGATGACCCATGGAGGCAGCTAGCGGGCCCGGCCTCCATGCCAAGCGGCGCCCGGCCCGGGCCGCCAAGTGCGTGCGCGCAGGGGAAGGCGGCGGCGAGCGCGGCCGGCGGCCGGGAGCCCCCCCAGCCCCTCGGCGGGCACCGCGCCGGGCAGCGCGGCCCCAGTAGAGGACGCGGCGAGGGAGAGCGAGAGGGAGAGCGAGAGCGAGAGGAGCGCAGCCCGCGGGCACGGCCGGCAGCCGAGGGGGGGAGCCGAGCGCGGCCGCGGGGAGGATTTAGGAAAATCGCCGCCGGGGCGCACCCCCGGAGCGCCTCGCATTGTCGGGGCCGTCGCCGGGCTTATTTTTAGCCGCCGATTCTCCCCGCGCCCTCCCTCTCCTCCCCCCCCCCCCCCTCCCCTCCGCAGCCCCGCACGGCTTTTTTGTATTATTCTGAAAGTGCGAGCCGGACTGAGAGCCGCAGGGCGCCTGCAAACTTTAAAGAGAACAAAAAGGCGGGTGGGGGCGCGGAGGGGCTCGGCATTATTTGCACATCGAAGGGGAGGAAAGGAAAAAAAGGAAAAAAAAAAAAAAGAAAGAAATTGCAACTGTTGCGCCTGTGATTTTTTTTTTTTTTTTTTTTTTTCTTTTCCCCCGGGGGGAGAACCTCTAGGTGCCCGAGGGGGTGGAAAGAGCAGCTGAACTTGCCGCATTGCAACAGGCGAAAGGAGCGGGGGATCCCACTGAGCGGTCCCGCTGCCGCCGCCGCGCCCGGCGGAGCTCGGCGAAAGTTTGGAGGGGCGCGAGGCAGGGCCAGGGCAGGGTAGGCAGGGGCCGGAGCAGGACGCGGCGGCCGGGAGGACGAGCCAGCGGCGCCCGGACATGTCCAGGAGGAAGCAAGCCAAGCCCCGCTCGGTGAAAGGTAAGCGCCCGGCCCCGCACCGCACCGCACCGCCCCGCACCGCGCCCGGCCCCGGGCAGCCGCCGCCGCCGCCGCTCCAGCCTCCGCGGCGCGGCCAATCAGGGCCGGGGCCCGGCTTGGCGGGGATTGCGAATCCCCCCCCGCCCCGGGGCCCGGCCGGCCGGGAGGGGAGCGGCGGGGAGGGGGCCGCCGCCCGCCCGCCTCCATCTTGGGGGCTCCGCGCCCCGCGCCGGGGGCGGGCCGGGCGGCGCCCGGAGGGGCAGCGGCCGCGGCGCCCTCGCGTAATGGCGGCCCCCGGCCCCGCCAGGGAGGGGAGGCAGCGCCGCGGGGGCGGGGGGCTGCGGGAGGCCGGGGGCGGGGTGGCGGGGATGGGGATGGGGACGGGGACGGGGACCGGGAGCGGGAGCCCCGCGGCGCCGCCCGCCGAGGGAAAAGTTTGGCGGCGGTGCCCGGCGCGGGGGCGGGGGGCGAAGGGCGAAGCCCGGCGGCCGCAGCCCCGCGGAGCCGCCCGGGACTGCGGGAACAATGGCCGGGCCCGGCGCGGGGCGCTGCGGGGAGGCCGCTCCGGGGCCCCGCGGCTTTGTCCGCCCTCGGGGCTTTGTTGCGGAGGCACAAAGGGGCCGCGGTGCCCGCCTGGAAGGCAGAGCCCGGGAGCGGCTCGTGATGGAAGAAGTCGCGCCTGGACCAAACGAGCGCCGGGCTGGCGCCGAGACCCCTCAGTGCGGGCGCCGAAGCCCCGTGCGGGGCCATTTTCTGTGCTCACCGGGTACCCGCGGGTAGCACGTCGCGGGGAAGCAGGCTTCAGATGTGTGCGAAGTTCCCGTGAAGCCAGCCCTTGGCCGGCACGCAGCAAGCTCAACTCGCTGCCCCCGACCCGGCGTCGCCCTCAGCCCTGCGCCGAGCGGCAGCCGCCTGGCCTGGCGGTGCGGGGCCCCCACACAGCAGGGAAGGAGAAAGGGCAGAGCCGGAGCGATTTCCAGGAGATGCGCTGAAATAACGGGGCTGGAAACGAGGAGGCTCAAGGCTCGCAGGTTGCCAGCGGCCGCCCAGGCCTCGGGTCACGACTTCCCTGGGCACGGGATCGCCCCGAGCCCGCAGGCCCCTGCAGCCTGGGGTGTCTGTGCCTCAGTGTCACGCCTAACGCTCGGGACGCGGCCGTACGTCAGTGAGACCGTACGCACGCTGCAAGCCCGGTTAATAAACGCTGGCACCTCGTTACATAACGGTATCCGATATTTACGTTTATTCGTTTGTTTTCTACCTCGTTACTTTTCAGGCAGCGATCTCTCTCCCAGGCTATTGATGCTGTATAACGAAAATTTATCCCTAACTCTGAGATAGAGCAGGTCGCTATTTACAGGAGCGTTTTTAGGAATTGAAGCAGGTAACTTAGTGGCAAGTCACAGCCAAGAAACGTTTTCCATGCGATGCAGAAATATCTAGAATGTCTTTGCAACAGGGAGCTGGGTGAAGCCCGGTTTCTCAGAGATTCTAAATATTCTTCTAGTCTCTAGGCACAAAAAACGTGTTTTCAGCTTCAGTGTAAACTGGCTGTAAATTACAGGTCTTAGCGTGAGCTGACTAATAGGGAATCTAAGGAAGGGGCTGAATGCGGGTGAAATTTTCAATAATAGGAGGCAACTCATATATATGTATACAGGATATAGAATTTCTTCCTTTTCTTATGCCCATACGTATCTTTTGCTTTTAAGAAGTCCATCATATACATTTTGTGGTCTAGGGAGCTGGCAACCCAGTAGATTGCCACAGTACACGTTTCCATGGAAATAATTGAGATGTAATAAATAAAGGCACTCTGAGGTCACAGGTTTCCCAATTCAACTGAGAAGAAAACAGGCATAAATTATGTGGATATATGTGTAGCATTTAGGACTTCAAACAATTTGCCGGTTTTCTCTTTTCTGTATATTTATTTCACTTTGTATAGTAACCTTGGTATTTATTAACCACTAGTGAGATTTGCGCATCCTTTTTCATTCAGAAAGATTACATACTGAAATAGAGCCGGTGTGTGCCTGTGATGAAAGGGATGATTCTGCATGCAAAAGGCAAGTTGCCTGCGCATTAACTGTGAGTGATGCTGCCTTTGACATTAAAGAAGCAACCGACTCTGACGGAAGTATCAAATGCTGACAACTCTTTAGATCCACGTAATTGAAAATTAAGCAATTGTAACCCAGAACTGGATGGCAGCAAACCTGCGGGTCCTGTGGCCCCACGGTCTGTGTGATGAGGCATCTGGTTCAGCCTCGCAGAAAGTTGCAGTAATTACTGCAGCTGTAACTCCAGCAGTAGCCGTGGAATTTCCCCTGGTGCGGATTCATCACTTGCAGCACAACACACTGCTGCTTTGGTTTGACCATCGGTTTGGCTGTGCAGGCCCCCAGGCACTCAGCCATGGAGCTGATGGCTGGGGACAGGGCTCTCCTTGGCTCCGAGAAGGTTGCTGTGGGTCAGGCAGGGCAGAAGAGAAGTAGGAGGGACCGAGCCTTTGTTGGCTGGCAGCATAAACCATTCGGGGACAACGTGGTGGCGGTGGTTTTGGAGTCACGCACTTGCCTGTTCTGAAGCTGTCCTTCACATCATAGCTGGGCCCATCGAAGTGCTTTTCCTCAACGCAGGACCTTCCTTTGCCCTGTTGCCCATAGTCCGATCTGCTGGTGGCTTTGCCAGAGCTCTGCAAGGAGAGCTGTACGCTCCTTAGTGCTGCTAAAGCCCCAAGGTTTGCACCCCAGACCATCATGGAACGGAGAACATCCCAGCAGTTCCCTGCGTCCTGCTACGAGCGGTCCCGGCCACATCCAAGCGGGCACCCTCAGAGGTTTGCTGCGGGCCACCAGCTCTGGGGAGGGCTGTGTGCCGCGTTCGCCATGGGGCTGGCACAGGGCAGGTGTTGCTGGTGCCTGTTGATGAGCTGTAGCTGTGCCTTGCAGCCCGCCGCCTCTGGAAGCAATCCTGCGGAAGCGCGGCTGCGAAACATGCAGGTCTGGTAGCGGAGCCGTAGGTTTCAGGTCCCACATCATGCAGTCGAGGAATGGCTTGGAGGCAGTTTGTGGGGACTGGGCTGGTGGTGGCACAAGGTTTCCAGCATCAGATGCACGTTGCTTGCTGAATTTGACAGTTCTGCAAATTGCTGTCAGGTTGCGCGGGTGTTTTGTGCATAAACGTGCTAGTCAGTAATCAAACTGTTTTGCAAAAGAATGCACTAATTAAGTCTAGATTTGTTATCCTACTTGAAGTTGCAGAATTGCTGTCATATTTTTTCGCTTTCAGTTGGCAAAAATGCTGATAGAAACTTTTGATTCACACCCTACCTGCCTCATTTGTGTCAGTCAAGGGGAAAAAAAAAGGGGGTTGTTCACTACTTCGTTATCTGCAAAGTAAATAAAAATACTTCAGCCATTTGCTGAGTTCCAATTAGTTGATTGCTATGAATGATCTTCTTTAAAGGAATGCTGTTTTACCTATCTGCTCATACAAAGGTTTGATTTTTAATGTCTTGTGAAAAGGATTCTCTTTGTCTTGATTGATGTCAAGAATAAAAGCGTGATGGTAATACCCCTTTGAAAGCTATTGTATTGTCAGCTCTGGCTGACAGCAGGAGGCCCTCCTAGTGCTATAGATTAGCGCTGTGAAAACACTGACATTTTCTTTGTTATATTGCTGTTGTTCTGCTTGCAAAGTCAATTATACAATGTCGGAGCTCAGTTACAGAGTTGACTGTGGAAGTAACAATGTCTTTCATACTTGTCTTAAAGATATAATTTTCTTTTTTTCCCAGTTGATAGAGAAGAACCTGCAGGTACTGGAACAGTACATTCTACAAATTAAATTTTGACAAGTATAATCATAATTGCCAAATACAAGAGACTTGTGCGATTATCCTTTAATTTTACAGTTCATTCAAGTTTTGGTGGAATTTTATTGATACAGTGAAAGCAGCAGCTAAAATTGATAAAACTCATATCAAATAAGATTACACTCTTGATTGTTCTTTATCAAGTGTAGCTTTTGGGGGATTAGGAATAATTGGAGATGTTGGTGTTTCGTCGTGGGGCTGGTGCCATGAGAACGTTTGAATCCATGCAGTACAGCGAGCGTTGCCTTTGGGGATTAGCCTGCAGTTTTTAATTTTTGAGCGTGTATTTTGATACAAGCCTAGCAGCGTTCTCCCCTGAACTCCACAAGTCCCATTTTCCTTCCTCTTTCTCCCTCCGGTATGGTTTCCTGGACAGGATCTGTGTGGTATTTAACTGGTTTTGCTGATTGAAACTCATGCCTGTGTGCAAACACCTTTTAATTGTGGTCTGTTCCCATTGGTCCTGGCAAGCATAACTAATAAATGTGGCCAAAAATTGAAAAGGGTGGAAAAGGCAACGCGAAGGGTTTAAATACAAACGGAGAGAAAATAGAATTCCCACATTTTTAGTGATGCTGCCTCTAATGCCATTGATGAAAAGCAAATACCAAGCAGCAGCAGTGACTCTCAGAGAACGTGTCGTTTTTTTTTTTTTTTTCTTCAAAAGTATCCGTGTAAAATCAGTGCACGCTACAGAACATCATTCATTACTGAATTGCTTCAGATGACACATGCAAAAAAAATAATCAGAGAGCTCTTGTTAGGATGTTAATTGTAGGATTTCTAAATTACTATTATAAACTAATAGAGTAACAAAAGATTCCACAGTTACCAGTAATTTGTCAGGATTTATTTTGTTTTTCTTCAATAATTGAAAATTAATGTCTTGAAGTGAAAGCAGATGTTCATGCCATCCTCTGAATTGGATATAAAAATGATGTTTTGGAGATGCATTAAGCTTGCGTAAACACAAATTGTCTTATCATAGATGGGGCTTTGGCTTGGTTTTATCTATTGTTTGGTGCCAAATTAACTTTTATGTTAAACCTGGATAAGTGCTTTCAGCCAGGCTGAATGAACTAAGCCACTAAGCTATGAGCTTGGGGTGGCACCCATTGCTCGGTTGTTAGAATAAACATTTTAAACATCCTCCCCCTCACCTGCTGGCTCTGTGAATGGCGATGCTTTCTCATGCTGTAGAATTAATATTTATTTCAGTTTTGATAAATGTGCTCTTAATTTTATTCAGTTATTTTTTACTGAACTTGTTCATCTTTATCCTCCCCCCCCCCCCAATCTGGGGAATCAACGTTTTCAATCATGACAACATTTGGAAAATGCAACACACACTGTGCTCTTTTTGTTTGTTTGTTTGTTTGAGGTAATCTCTTGGTCTCATTTGTTAGCCTGCAATCTGCAAAAGATAGTATTTTTTTTTTCTTGTATTTTAATATTCTCCTAAAAGATTATTAATTACCCACAGTAATTGAACTGTCTTATAAAAGTGCCTACACCAACCCCTCATCACTCCATCAGTATTCTCCTTAAATGCCTCTGAAAAAGGATGGCTATTATGTTCCGCTGTATCCTGCTAAATGCACCGGAGTAATGAAATACTAATAACATAAAGCCTGTTACAGACTTCTGCTAAATCCTCACTGACAAATGGTGCTGGAGGGGATGGTCTGGTGTTGTGCATGCGTTACTGTACGTGGGCTATGAGGATTCAGGTGCGTCTTGTAGCCAAGTGAGAGCCAGCTCGGAGCTTTCTGCAGTGCCCACGTTCACTCAGCGGACTTTTAGACCCAGAACTAGATTCCTGTACGTCTTCTGCTGTCCGGTAGTAAATGTAGGAATGCTGGTTACTTCTGTTAGATAAGTAAGGTAATAAAAGTTCAAAGTACTACATCTCCTGGACAACACCTATGGATATATATCTGGACATATTTACTCCAGTGAACTGGGGTGGTGTAGCAGAGTCACTTTATTCTAGAGAGCAGACGGTTGGGGAGACACTGGGAATGGTCTCTTGTGACATGTGCAGCTAAAGAAGGCTCAAGCCCAAACCCCTTGCCACGGTTTGTCTTCTCCAACATGGAGAGGGACCCGATGGAGCTGGGGAGCAGGCAGGTGGCGGCGGAGCGGGGATGTGGGGTGGTTGGTTCGCGCTGGGCAGCGCCGCAGAGCCCAGCCAGGTCGTGCGATCAGCAGCTTCATTATATTGTTTGCGTTTCTTAAAACCTTTTCCTTTCCGACCGCAGATTAGGCAACAGAAAGACCAATTTGCAGAGCTTGTAAATGCCACTTGTTAATCATATGCAGTACAATTATTATTATTTTTTTTCACTTTCCCCCTTGGATGTATTAAGTCAACTTTTTTTAGCTTTTTATGTAATTGAAATTTGCCCTTTTGTTACCTGGGCATGAATTATTTTTGAAATGTTGTCATTACCCGCCCTGCTGTGAGGTTTATCTCTTCTGTTCATCCTAATTAAATAAAACATAGTGTTGTTCGCCAGCCTAGCGTTGCAGTGAATTACCTGCCTGGAGGCTCGCTCTGGCATTGGTGCTTGTTGCAGCCGCAGACGTCGACTAACACGTTTACTTTTAGATTTTCATTTCAAAGGCATCAGTTTGTGCTGTGTGACAGGTGAACGGCAAATGCTTTACAGCACTTTCAAGAGCTGAACAAACAGTAAAGGACTGATGGGTACCGCAGCGGAGGGGCAGGTACGGCTGCGACACCGCCGTGGGGGCAGAGGAGCGGCGTCGTGGTGGGGTTGGCCACGGCGGAGACCTGCGTGGCTCTGCTGGGGAGAGACAAGCCCTGCCGTGGTCTCGTGCTCTCCTGGGCATTTCTGGTGGGGCTGGTCTCGGCTCTCTGCACAGCATCGCCGATGGCCGCGTTCTCCTTGGGCCTGGCGCTGATAAGGAGGGCTGTTTCAGAAGCGTAGCAGTTGGAGTTGCTTGATGCAGAAGTTATTTCCAGCTCGTATTAGAGAAAGCAAACAACATGCACGTGTTTTAAAGCAAAGCGGAGGTAAGGTCCCTGCTTGTAGAGAAGCAGTTTTTTTAAGCCTTCGATAGCTCTACAAAAACCTCGCTGCTCACCAGCGAAACCCCATTATGGGTAAAAGCACAAGAGTTAGCAAGTCGCTGTGCTCCAGTCTCTGCTGGCTCCTACAAGGCTCTGGAGGTTTGGTCAAATGTGGCCTAATTCTGCTTTCCAAATATTAAAAAATTACACAGAGGGCAAAAAGACAAGTTCTTAATATGCATATCCTGGGAAAATCCTAAAACAGTATTTTTACCCCCTCCAGTCCCAAGGCTAATCAAAATTCCTTTGTTTCCACATCTACCATTAAAATACATCCCTCCCTTGGTTGCCTGCTGAATGCACAAGTTTAACCACTCAGTTGATTGGACTCACAGAAGCTGTTACTGGCTTTACAGAGGATTTGCCTACAGATAATTCAGGGGTGGGAGGGATACCCCAGGCAACTTCCAGCAGGGCTGGTGCTTAATTTAGAAGCTCTGAGTATTTCTTGATGATCCTCACCTGGCTGGGGTGAGGTTTTTCTGCGTTGCCGTGGAGGGAAGGTAGCCAAGCCCTTCGCGTGGTGATTGCTGGGACTTGTCTCACGTGGTGGGCAACTGAGTGTTAATCAAGGTGCTGGTAACAAAGATCTGCTGTGCCCTTTGAAAAGAGGGTGGTTGGTGCCCTGCAGAGCCAGAGCCCTTCACTAGGGGAGTATCTAGGACATGCTGCTCCAGTTTTTAGGATAAGGGGAAGTTTGCCCCTTGATGTTGGATGTGGTTTGAGTGTTTAGATGTAAACCAGCAATGCAAGCCCAAGTCTTCTAGATCTACTGGAGAGCTGCAGGTGCTGAGATTCCTGCTGATGTTGGAGGTCCATGAGCAAGTCTAGGTATTTATCAGCTATGGGATGAAGCCTCTGTCCTATTTTTGTTGGTGGCAGTGTTTTTCACCGATCTCAAAAGGGATGGGATTTTATTCTCTGGTTTTGAGTCACAATTGAGGGAGAAAGCAGAGAAAAGATCTGGGGGGAGTAGTCACTTGGCACCCAACACTGCAGAGCTTATCACCTGCTGCTTCTGCCAGCTCTCTGGGGCTGCTGCCGATGGAGTTTCCAGCAGAGCCCTGGGTGTGTTTGAGGTGCAGGGGATGCACCGGTGCTCTGGGAGCTCTCTGATGGCACTGTGGGAAACCCTAGAGACTCGGCCCGTATTTATCAGCTATTAACCCAAAGAGGGGCAAGCCATGCCTGAGCAAAACTGACCATCCTTCTTCATCCTTTCAACCTCCTGTCCCTAAAACTTGAAAAGCTAAAGGAGGTGGAGAAAGCACACAGTGGAAGGGTGAGCTTAATACTTGGGGAGGCAGAAGTGTTAAGTGGAGAAAGATGGAAATAAAATAGAAAAACAACCAACCAAACAAACAAAAAAACCCACAACCAAACAAACCAGGAAATCTGTTGCTGGCACTTGAGTATGGAAGGTGTCTGATGATTAGATGCAAAGTATTGGCACAGGTGCTAACTTACCCTTAGCTGTGTCCTTATTTTTTTTTAACTCTTAGTTTAAGACTGAGAGGACAAATGAATCTGAAAAGTAAATCTCGCTCTATGGAAAATAGTATAATTAAGTATAAGTGGAAAAGAAAACACTAGAAATGTAAAACACCTAAACAAATTATATTTTTGGCTCTTAATAGACAGTACCAGTACTTTTCTCTTTAGAGGAGTATAGTTGTGGTTTATGGCTGCTCTTTGTTTATTGAAGAGAAATATGAGAACAACTGTGATCAGTCATTAGTTCTGGGAGTTTCAATTATTTTATGATCATGGCAGCGTCTGAGCTTGGATTGTGAGAATGTCTGATTGCTCGGGGTTTGAGAGGGAAGAGTAGGTAAAGGAGGTTTTCAAGATAGCTTACATAAAAGCACACAAATATAACATAATGTGTGTTTACAAGCATTATGTGAAATGTCTACAAACAGTATGTGAAGGAGAAGGTCTGAAGGATTAGATAGTAGCTTCTTTTTTTTTCCTCTTTTTTTTTAAGGCCAACTAACCTGGCTGCAAGATGCAAGGAAGCTTTTCTGGTGCGCCAGCCTGCCTGCCCTGAAAAAAGCAGCAGCCTTCTGGCTAACTGCTTGATAGGCAAATGCAGCTTTGCTTTAATTTACTTATTCAAGCTCTTGTTCAGATTTATCTTGTTTTCTGAGACTACTCAGATGAGTGAAGAGATACTGAGCTACATGCACAGTAATGCCAAGCTTGTATATTATTTATTGCTGAATTCTGTGGAGATGTCTTAGCCAGCCGATTTGCTCGTGGTCTCCTTTATTTCTAGGAAAATGGCATGCCTTGCCCTTCGTAATTTCTTTGCTTTTACTGACCAGACTGTTCCCCCAGAGGGCATGTGGGATGTGGCAGAGTACTGAAAATCCTGGGATGGAGAAGTAGAGAAGGAGGTCTGTGTGTGAATGGCATCTCTTTTCCTCTAGATTTGTTTGGCAAAAATGGTGTGTTTCTGGCACTGATGTTTATGTAGAGTGTAGTAGCCAAGTCTGGGTCAGAAAGTTGTTGCCTTGAAAGGATTTTCTTAAAGATAAATAAGTACTTTCAGTTGGATTCTGAACATCAGTCGGGAGTGTGGTACAATGTATTCTGAGCCTCTTTAAAACAAAACTGAATCCTTGCCTTCAGATCTGGTACTGAGTCTCACCTAATACTTGTGTGTGGAGTCCATTGATGTGGTCCCCTTGATTTAAAGCTTTTTTCTTTCCTGCTTAATAACAGATACATGAGACTTGCTTTAAAGCTCTGTTTTGGTTTATTTTAGTTGCTATTTTTTTTTGTCCTCAATAAATGCTCAAAAGAAAGCTGCTGTTTTTCTTCATCTTAATGTGAGTAAATTTGGAGTGGGACTTAAAGGTGGAGGTCGGAAAGCCCTGGGGGGTGCCCAAGGGGGCTGTGCGTGGGTTGTGTCAGAGCTGCTGCCTGCGGGAGCAGGGTCTGCTGCAAGCTTTCTGTCTGGAAAAAAAATGAAGCCCAGCCTTCCTCGTATCTGTAGCCTGTGAAAAGGTTGTTGGTGGAGTCCCTTCAGCAGCCTTGCTTCCCTTCCTGCATCTCCTTGGGAAGCTTTGCTTTGTGGGGAGGGCTTCAGGTTGGCCTCCTTACGCAGCTGGAAGCCCTCTGACTGAGGTTTTTCTCCTCAGCCTCTGGTGGTTTTGCTCCTCGTGGTACAGAAAACAGCTGCAGGGCTGTTGGGAGAGGGGCCTGGGTGGGCCAGGAGGGACCAGCAGGACCCTGGCCATGGCTGCTCTTGGTGGGCCCCGACGGGGAGGAGGAAACACACGGGGCCATCCTGCTGGGGTGCTCTGAAAGTGCTGGGAAGCCCCAGTGGGCTGGCAGGAGGGCAGTCCCTGCCCGCTGGGGAGCGGTGGGCTTTTATTAGGCAGCCTGCATCTGCTCCCCCGTCTGCCTTGCTGTCTGCTGCCGGGCTTGACTCGATTCTCTTGCATTAGCACGCCCCAACGGGTTTGTTTTCATGTGAAGGTTGTTTTTTAAACTGCTGTTGTCATATCAAGAAAGTACCCTCCAACGCCCCCTCCTCAGGAGAGCCCTGCCTGGAATGCCTGCTGCCGCTCGGCCTGTGCTGAGCCAGGCCTGGGGGGAGCGTGGGGACAAATCCTGGTGGGTTTGGAGGGACTGCTCCATGTCGGCACCACCTTAGCACGTGGTGGTGCCGGCTGTGGCACCGTTTCACTCTTTGTGTCGTAACCGCTGTGAGAGAAAGGCGGTGTAGGCCGGGCAGCGCGCTGCTGGCAGCAGTGCAGGCCTCGCAGCGTGCTGGTGGCAGCACTGATCTGCTGTGCTGTGCTGCCACCACTGCTTTCTGCTCCTGCCTGTGGGCCCCAGGTTTATGGGGGGGCAGGTCTGGGGGAGCAGGGGAGGCCCCGCAGGCTGGAGCTTGTCTGGGGGCTCTTGGCTCCTGGCAGCTGCCCCGCACGAGGAGACCTGGCTGAGGAGCCATCCTCTTCTCCACCCCAACTGAGTGAAGATAATGCCACTAATAAATTAGATTATGCCTCTCAAGAAGAAGGGAGATACATTATCCGTGTGCAGCTCTCACCATAGGCTGTGCTGCCGTTGCACGTATGAGACCAAATGGGTGGTTTTACGGTGGTGAGTTGCAGTTCTTGTTGCTGATTTACAACTGTGCTCCTCTGAGCATTTTGACTATGGCTGACCCAAATACTGCTGTGCCCAGTAACCTAGTGTACAGGCTCACGAGCGTTTCTGGAATTGCAAAGCAGCAATGATCTTGCCGAGGACAAAGGCTGCTGCCCAGAGCAAGTGTCCTTGGGCCAGCCGAGCTGTTGGTGTGCGTGGCCCCTACTAGCGCAGCACTGGTTGCAACCATTTGCTTTCTTATTGGGAATATTTCTGATATGGCAAACTTACGTGGCTTTCCCTGCTGCGAAAGGGCTCTTTTTTTCTTGTTTGCTTGTTTTTAGTCATAGGAAATACAAGTAGTCATCAGAAATACAAGAACCGGCTGTTTGCCAGTAAGAAAACAAACAAAACCCCCAAAGCAACCTAGGCATTGTACCTTTCCTTGCATTTTTCAAAAAATAAAATTCTTTGCAACTGTAAATACTGATCTGTTTTTTTGGTAGAAGCTCGTGATTCAGTGTTAAACTGATGACACATCAAAGAATAAAATAGGATTTTTGTCTGTTTTCCTATTTGTTTTTAGTCTTGTTTAGATGTGGGAAAACATTGTGGTTTGAAAAATATGAAGAAATGTTCAAATGTCTCAGATAAAGGAGTAAAAGTAAAGCTCTTTATATAACTCAGCGTGCTTGTGCAATAGCATTGGTTGGGCTGCAGTCTGGGCTCTCGAACAACCTTACTAAAAAGAAAAAAGCTTTAAATTTTATAAATATTTCTGCCTCTCTTTTGCAATACCTAACATACATTGTCTGTTCTGCTCTTAACTCCCTGATGCAGAATTCCTAAGTTTGGGCTAATAGAAAATTTGGAGGATTCTTCATTATCTGAACCTCTTGAGAAATACCAAATATGTTCCAGTAATTGTGGTGTAGTACAACAGGGAGTCGCACTGGCAGTTTGTTGGAAAGGGTTTTTCCTGTAGTTATGAAAACCATACAACTATTAAAATCCCCAAAACTGAAACCGCTGGGATTACTCATATACTTACAGTTAAGCGCATGCCTAAAGGTAGATATATTCAGCATGCATTTTTCTGACTTGCGTTTGATTCTTAGCTTGAGCGATCAGGGGGGGAAAAAAGTCCTTCGATCACTTTGGTCTTGTGCAGCCTTTTTGTTCTGAGCCTATGTGGCTGTAGCACAGTGGGTTGTGGCTTGTGACAGAAGCACCCAGGTTTGCTCCCCAGCAAGCTATCGATAATAAGGAGTGGAAAGCTTGTACAGCAGTGAGATACTATGGGCTGGCAAGCAAGAGTTAAGTTGGGTTTCTCTGCTTCCTCCCACCTTCTCTTCATACCTCTGCCACAAACCACTGGTGAGCGTGTGTGTGTGTGTCAACTTTTCTATACCTCTTTTTTTTCCCGTCTTGGTTCTGTGCAAAGAGGGTATAGCAGTGACCCTTGGAGATGAAAGTGAATGTATTGGATGCTGAGGTCCTGGATAGGTAAAAGTGAAATGAAACACTGGTATTATGGTTCAGGCCATAATATTTGGATTTGCTTTTTGGTTGTTTCATCTTCCCTGTTCTAGAAAGTTAGTTTTATAGAGTAGAATTCACATGGAAAAACTAGAAAGTGATGCTTACTTTACAATGTCCCTTATAGAGACATCTGTCCTCTGTGGGCAGCCTCTTATTGAGGAGGCCGTGTGTGCTATATTCTGTCTTCAGGGCAGGAATATGGAGAACCATTAATATTTGTTTTATTTCTCTCATAAAAACTCCTTTTGATTTAATACATTTAAAAAAAAAAAACAAACTTTTTTTCTTAGAAAACACTGGCATGTATCTCTAAGAGTCTGATGCATTATCCTAAGGACTTGATTAACACACCTATTGTTCTTAGAACAAAGTATGCTTTTTGACTATGAAGCTATGTAAACAATTCGCTTTGAAACAGAATTTGGAAATATGCAAGTTGTGAAGTATAGCTAATACAGAAATGTTGTTGTTGCACTGCTTTAGCAGAGAATCCATTTGCACAAGTATCAATATGTAAGGGAATTTAATTTTAAAAACAGTCCCAACCACTTTGTAGAAAAATATAATGCAGTACGTAAACTCATTTTAGACACTACTTATTCTACCGTGTCCCATTAGTTGATGTTTGCACAGCGCTTTGAAAATGTAAAGCGCTATATAAGTGCTTATTATTACTACATTATTATTATTCTCCCTCTTGAAAAAAGACCCTCCAGGGAGGGTGAGACTCACTTTGCATTTCATCTGTAGTGCATATCCCACAAGAAATATACCTGCTTGTTTTGTTTTTTTTTTTTTTTTACGCTCTTCCCTCCCCACTTCCATCCCTCTTTTTAAAAAAAAAAAAAAAGTTTCTTTTAGGAATTATGGAGTCCTTACTTGGTTTATAGTCAGTTTATGAGAGGAATATTTGAAGGCACACAGAAATCTAAGAAAAATGTCCAATCTGCACAGTAAGAGGAATTGCCACCCTGGTCTCGCCCTGTGATGGCCGCAGCAGGGGCACGGGGTGCAGTGGGGGCAGCGTGGTGGTGGTGCCCTCACCAGATCTCCTTGGGCCTGGCTGCCCCATGGGTGCAGAGCGTGAGGTGAAGTGAGAGCAGGGATGGCTCCAGTGCTGCCTTGGAGGGATTTCCTTCATGGGGAGGAGTGCCACATGCTTTCCTGCAGGATCGGTGCTGTTGCTGCTAGTGAAGAGAAGTTCTGCGATTCCTCACCTCCTTTGCGCTCCATTACCAGCAGCCCACAGCCCTGCAGAACAGGGCTCTAGTTCAGACTGGTCTAACCCTCTTTATCCCTTGAATCCTTTTGACAGAAGCTTATACAGCTCCATGTCCATTTATTTTACGGGGATTTCTGTTGATCAGCAAATGAGTGTGAGAGGCTGTCCGGGCACTCTGAGCTTGCTTTCTCTGTTCCCTCAGCTCTCATCAGGCAGACGAGGTCCTGCCTTTCTGTGTGCCCAACTGCTTTCTGTGACAGTAACGTCAGGGCCCTGCCTTATGCCCAGCTATCAGGCTTTGCCACTGGCCTGAATTCTGCAAAAATCTCCGCGTTTGGCTCACTTCAGCGTGGTACTTTGCTCGTTGTGAGTCCCATTACTGTTTGGGAGAGGGACAGGACGTATGGCCGCATCACCATTTCTAAAGAGCTGGATAACGCCCCACACAACTGCAGAGTTCAGCTTCTTGGGAAGAGATCGCCCATGTTCCTCGGTCCTTGCACCGCTGCGGTGGGTTCAGGTGGCGATGCAATGATACTAATGTGGAAATGTTACGTTGCTGGCTTCTGTGAATGTCTCTTTATCTGCTGTAAGCTCTAAATGCGCTGCCACTAATGTTTAACTGAAACTTTGCAAATATCCCGCTGAGCCCTTCAGGATCGTTGCTTATGTAGACTTATTTTTTCTTTAGAAATTGTAGGTGTGGGTAATTATATGTATTTTTGAAAGCTCTAACTATGCCTCATTTAAACTTCTGCAAACATCTTTGTGAGCCCAATTAAATGCCTGCAGAAGAAAACGATCAAAAAATGAGATGGGGAAATGTGCGTTTACCCAGATACAGCTTGCAAGCCAAGCAAAATGTTATGTTAGCCCAACAAATGGGTTATTCAAGCACGGTTCTACCAAGACAAACATAGGAGAGTCAAGGATAAGTGAGTTTTGAAGCAATATGGGATGTGCCCCTCTCAAGTTAAGTTATCAGGATTGCACAGGTTGAGAAAAGGCAGCTAATTTAGGGTCCACTGCAAATTTGGGTCCAATCCAGATTTGCCTTGGAAATACCTGGAAAAATTGCAGTCTGGCCTGACTTTTTCAAACGTTCCCACAAAATGCAATTTCGGGTCTGTGCCTCTGCATTACTGGATTCTTCTATTTGCACGTATTCGCTTGAGCTTCGCAAAATAACCAGGCAACAATGAAGCCAGTGTAGCTGAATGAAAGGGAGGGATGTCTTATCGTACTCGTGTTGAAAAAAAATAATTGACCCCTTGCAAGGAGCTCGGCGGCAGGCTGTCTCCTCGGGCCGAAGCCGTGCAGCCCCAGAGGAGCCCGCCCTGCTGGGGCCAGCGGCCCTGGGGGTCCTGCTCTGCGGGGCTGGGCCCTGATGGCCCCAGGAACGCGGGCAGGAGTGGCACCGGTGCGGCAGCGGGCCTAACGCCTCGACCGCGTTGTAGGGAAGCAATTCTGCCGCACCGTGTTTAATTTCCATTTAATTTCCGTCAGAGTTGAAAGTGAAATTCGCAGATAACCGGATCGGGCCCAGCGTGCTTGCAGTCTCTGCTGCTGCTGATCAAAAGCAATACTTTGTTTCTAATTTAAGAAGGATTTTTTTTTTCAAAAAGTAGCTTGAAACAAGAGGAAACTGTCACATCCTGAGTGACATCCTGTGTGCGGCAGCAACATTCTTGCTTCTAAATGATCAGCATTTCAGCCAAGGGAATAAAATCCAATCCATGTACAAATGTATTTGCTTTGTGAGGATCCTGTAGTATTGCACAAGCTATTTTCTGATGGCAGAATGCAAATCTAAAATCTATATCCAAGAGAACAAAAAGATTAATTAAATTAGCTGTCTGGAGGAAATACTGAGGACACTGAGTTATCAATTGGATTTCAGTTGATTTGTTTTAATATGCAAGATTATATTTTTAATACTGGAAATGATGGCAGTGTTTCGTGGCCCAGTTAATTATTTTTCATATCGCATATTCTCCAAGCCCAGTGACCCCCTGGCACCTGGTGTCTCCTGACTGCTGCTGTGCTCTCTGCCTTTCCTGTGCCCTGGTGTTTGCAGGGTGCTTGTGGCTGCCACCATGGGGTCCCCGCTGTGGCTTGGGGCATTGGCCAAGCAGAGCATCCTTACAGGGAGGAGCATTAGTGGATGCGTGGCCTTGGTGGGCTGGGGACACCGGCAGGGGCTGACTGCTGATGGGACACCGAAGGCAAGGATTTACACAATGCTGACCTTAAAACTTCCACATACATTTAGTGTTCTACTGGCTCCCATCCTTGGGGCTTGGAAGAGAAACTTAATGAAGGTGTGCTGCTATTGTCTAGGGGACTTACCAGTTTCTCAGCCAAAATGCATGTGTTAGGGTATACGTGCATATTGCTGCTGGAAAGGTGGTGGTACAGGTGATTTTGTCTTCTATACTCTCCATGAAAACCACTGGATACCTTGAAACACTTGGAGAACGCAATCCAATCTTGTAGAAAAATGTTTAGTAACAGCTTTCATTGAGATGAGAAGGGAAGGGCTGCCCTTCAGGTGCTCATCCCTGTGTCGGTATGGGTGTGGGTGGGCACGTACCAGCCTGTACTCGGTGCTGGGGCAGCAGCTGGTATCTGTGCTGGGGGTAGCAGCGAGGGGCTGGTGCTGCACAGCCCTGGGCAGGGGTCGTGGGTGCACCCTGGTCCTGGCCACGGTGCCCGGCTGGGTCCAGGAGCAGCCTGGTTGTGGTGCAGGAGGGACTGGGTGCTGGGGAGCAGCGGGAGGGGATGCCTGGGACTGCAGCATGGCTGTTTGTAACTCCTGGTGCTTGTTTATTTTTGTACATTGAATTAAAAATGTAAATGTTTAGCAGTTTCAGGATGGGGTGGGGAAGTTCTGCAAGCCAAGTTGCAACTCTGAAAGGTCAATTTAAAAAAAATTTTTTTTTTTTTTTGAACCCTTCGTTTGCCGAAACCTGGCTGTGCAGAGGGGCTGGGCGGGTGAGCAAGCTGCCCGGCAGGCTGGGGCACAGGCTGGCAGCCCTGGCCATGGTGGGACCATCCTGTGGCAGCTGCAGGGCCTGCCCACGGGAGCTGCCCTGCTCAGCAGCCACTGCTCCGAAAAGAGCGGACTGGGTAGCCAGGAAGGGGCTGGAATATTTGGGAAGTGTCAGACAACAGTGCAAAACCTGGGCCACCAGATAGTTACACAGCCCTGAACTAGGTGCTCCGTATTAAAAAAGTTGAAGCTATGCATGTATCGCATGATGTTTGAGTGCCTGGTGGGAGCCAGCACTGAGCTGCACGCGCTGTGAAAATGGTGCCCTGGTTGTTTAGCACAAGAAGTAGCAGCATTTTGGGTACATGTCGCTGGGATGGCAATTCTGTTATTTGAAGACATGAGAGCTTTGATGTCTGCAGTTGGTTTGGCCCTTCCGTGCACGCACTGGCTGCAGCTGTGGAGCATCTTTGTCTTGTTCTCACCTTGCGTAAGGCACACGGACAGGCGGTGAGTGATGCTCAGGAGGCAGTAATGTCCGGTGGGAACGGGGGAGGAGGGGATGGTACAAAGGCTTTGGCATTCTCCTTGGCTTTGCATATTTATGTGTAGGTCACCAAGACCTCTCTCCAAAAGCTCACTTCTTTTCCCTGGTGGTTCTCCCTCCCTTTTCCCTTGGCAAGATGCACCCGAAGCTCCCTGATCCATGGGGGACATTTGGGGGGGCTGCTGGTGGCAGTGTGAGGGCTCGCCAGGTGCCGGTGAGAGCTGCAGTCGGCCAGACAAGCGTGGGCAACCTGCGGCTGCTCCCGTGTCGCAGAGCAGCAAGCAACGTCCCCGGGATCAGCACATCGCTCCCTGCCAGCCTTTTCTCATCTGGGAGCAGGGCCCATCTTTTTTTGTCCTGCAATTAGCTCAATTAAATGTAGGGAGACACAAAATCCATGTTTTTGCCTCTTAAAAGTTACCTCTTTGCCAGACTTTCATTCTGTAAGCTCTTATTTTTCCTGTCTGCCCTGTGGGACCTTTTCAGCAGACTTTTGTAATGTACGTGTAAGCTGTTCTCTGACTTGCTGGTAAACGATTTCATTTTTTTCACTCTCAAATTTTATGAAATTAAAATGTTTGTTCTCATTTCAGACCATAAAAGTGTAAAAGACTGCTTTGAAACTGTACCCTTTTTGGCAGATTTGTATTAAATTATGTCCAATTGCTATTAGGTTAAAACTAAAATACTCTGACTTCATGTGTGAATTAGGCTCGAGGTTTAGGAAATGTAGAGTGGCAGGAGGTGATGGCAAAAGTTGTTGGAGTAATTCTATGCTATATATTTAAAATTAAATATTTTGTGAGCTTGTGGATTCTATAGCTTGATCAAAACTGTACATTATTCCCTGTGAATGGCGAGTTAGTGGTAGAACGAGATGTTTCTAGCTGTTTTGTTCAACAGTCAAATGAAAATTTTCTTAATGTTTTATTACTGCAAGAGCTGTAAGCTGTTTTTATTTCTTGTAAAATTCTCTGCATTTTTCCACCCTCTCCCCCAGTGGCAATGTTGAATCTTCTTTTATAAGAGAAGGATCATTATGTATAATCAAGCAATTTAAACAAATGATCTCTTAGTTCAAGGAGACACATACTATAATATAAGCTTACTGAAATGAAAAGCTGTTGTTCAAAACACATCACGCTATTTTGGAGTTATTAAAAGCTCTTATTTTGATTTTGAAAATGGTTCTGGCTGCCAGAAGTTCGGTTGTTTGTTTTTGTTTTTTTTTTTTTTCCCCACTGACTGCTAACTTATAGCTGGTGGTTTGATGACAGTACAACAGTAACAGAGATCAAGGAATATTAACCGGTGTTGTTTCCAGTTAGTTTTAAATGAAGTTAATTACCTGTCTGAGTAACGCAATATTACCAACCCAGCCATGTCAGCACGCGTGCCATCGGGGGACGATCTGCAGCTAACCAAGGTACTGGGGGTGTCACGGCACTCGGAGCCGGCTGTGGGGGGTGTGGACACGGGGCGTGTGGGAGGCGCTGCTTTGGTGACATTTCACCAAGTGAAGGGGTTTGTAAATGGTATCGCTGCAGATGCTCCCCTCCACTCTGTCCTTTCAGAGGGCCGGGTGCCCTGTTAGCGTTTGGGCTGTGCAGCGCTTACCCTGCTGCTGGTTTGTGCTCGGGTTGTGCCCAGGTAGGTGAGCGATGCCTGGTTAGGGCTGAAGCCTTCACTCCACACTCCTACTTGTGCCACCAGCCTAAACGCAGACTTCATAAAGCAGTATCTGGGTTCAGATTAGTGGGTGGAGGTGTGGTGCTCTAGGAGACTGATTTGTGGTTCTGAGCAGTATCTATCGCGTAAGCCCAGGTATGAAAAAGAATAACTCATTTAGAAAATATATATATATTTTTTAATCTAAAAATACTAATGCACAGGCATGCGTTAAAAACAGTGGGAGACTCCCCCCTACTCCTCCCCCCACTTAGACACAAGGTCTAAGGAGCTGCAGCCCATGCCAGCTTTTCCAGGTGTCGGACACTCGGGGGAAAGATGAGCAGAACTGTCCAGACTTCAGTACGGTGTCCGCTGCCTCCTCGCCCTGAATCTTGCCTAAGACACAATTTTACTAGTCTGTGGGGTGCTCGGCTGTGTGCCCCCAAGCCACAGGGATGAGTAAGGCCAGGCAGGGTGCTCATCCTGTGGTGGTGCCGGCACTGGGAAGCCCCCATGGGGCTGGTGGTGCTGGGTGGTGGCCAGCTCAAGGCTTCCTGAGCGCAGTCAAATTCTGTTGATTACTGCATTTATCTACAACAAAAGTTTTCATCTGCCACATCCCAAGTAGACTATCACAAAGCCTTGTCTTAAAAGAAGTCACATTTTTAGACAAATAACTAGTGTGATGGAGGGGGAAGGATGTCTGCACCGTTATCGATTACAGGGTCAGCTTTCTGATCAATGGCAAGTTTTATATCCACTTGACTGACGCTCACCTTAACAGCCCATCCCTGAAACCAGTCAGCACTAATACAAAGTGATGGCTTCCCAGAACGCCGCGAAGTCCATAATGCATGCAGAAGGGATGGAGGCAGTCGATCCCCTTTCTGCAGTATTATTATTTAAAGAGCTCATTTGTCAGCGGGACTGGGAGTTGTTCCTGTGCCGGCGTATGCATGGCCAAAGCGTGCCTGAGTTGAGGAGCACGAATTAGCATGGGCTGAGCGCAAATAGGGCTCCTATTACTGCAGGGTTTCCATAAGGTTGTGTAACTCTAGCAGAAAACCAAGAGAACAGAGAAATCTTGTTAACAGGGAAGAATACAAGTGTGGATGGGAAATATATTCAGATGTCATAAAAATTTGTAGAGGAACTCTGCTTCACTGACCCCTGGGCTATGGGTGAAACTTTCCAGGGAAAAGACATTAGTTCGGCTAAGTAACCCTGTTTGCCTTGAGTGCAAATTAATTATCAGAACACTTTTTTATAGTGGCTAGATTGGAAGAAAGCTATTTGTATTGAAAGGTAAGGAGCTTTGGTGCATTTTTTTCTTTTTTATTTTTTTCTGTTTGGCTTTGAGGAAGAGACTTGCAGATTATGGGAGGCTGTGATAGAAACAGCTGAAATCTGGGGGGACTTGTCTCGCATGCAGTGAAATTACCACCAGACTGCGGTTTGTCCGTGTGTGAATAACCTTGCACCTGCACGTGTTCCTGGTGTGGGAAGCTTACTCGGGTGTCGCTTCATAATACCCATTGTGCTCCCTCTTCTTTAGGACACTGGGGCTCTTCTCAGTCTTCTTCCAAGTACTGTTCGTGTAGTCCACTGAACTTCAAATGCAAAACTTGGTGCAAGTTGTGTTTCTTTAGGGACGCTTCTGTCAACGTACTGCCTTTTGCTGCGTCTGGAAGTGCCCACGCCCCATTTCCCAGGCTCAGCAGGACTGCTCAGAGACAGGACTTACGTTCTTGGCAGCCTTCCTTCCGACAGAGGACCAGAAATCAAAACAAGCAAATAAATATGACACAGAAACGTTACAGAACACAAAGCACTGACAAGAGCACTTGTCAGAGAGGAGTAGACACAAAATAATTTGCCTCCGAGTAAAGATGGATTGAGCTGATGTTATTCCCCGTGGTCCCCATCCATGGAATAGGGATTTTAATAACCCTGGAGGCAGGTGCAGAAGGGGCTGTAAGGAGGAAAATGAGGGTGTTTGCTGCTGCCCTCGGTGCCTTCTTTGTTTCCACAGATGCTTTCAGAGCTGCTGTCCGGGGCTTTTATACTTTTCAGCTGGGCCTTTCCTGTCCAGATGTACTCGCCCACCCTGCTTTTGGCTGGGACGGAGTTAATTTACTTCCTAGTAGCTCCTGTGGCGCTCTGCTTCGGATTTGTGATGAAAACTGCTGATAGCAGGCGGATGTCGTAGCTGCTGCTGAGTGTGCTTGCCCGGAGCCCAGTCCTTTCTGCTCCGTGCCCTGCCCACCAGCGAGCAGGCTGGGGTGCTGAGGGATGCTGAGGGACCCCAGCTCTGCTGTGCCACGGAGTGTGCTCGTGATAGAAGCAGGGGGAGAGGAAGGAGCAGCGGGGACGTTGGGAGCGATGGCACACCCGTTGTGTGTGGTGGCTCTGCTCTCCTGGCCGTGGTGGAACATCTGCCTGCGGTGGGAGGCAGCGCCTGAATTCCTCCTCATGCTCCGCTTTTGCAGTGTTTGCTTTCCCTCCCAATCTGCCTTCATCCCAACCCACGAGTAGCACCCACATTTTTGCGCAAGGGCTGAACAGGCGCACGTCCCCTGCCCCGTCTTTATAGGCGTGTTTTCACACGAGGGCCACAGCCTGGCACGACCTGGACTGTGATCCTGCGCTGCTGCCTGTGAGGCTTTGCAGGCTGGGAGGCGCAGCCTGGTGCAGCCTCGGCCCCGCGCCCGAGCGGCTGCAGCGTGCCTGGGTGTTCGTTCGCGGTGGAGAGCGAGATAAGTATGTGTCCCTTCAGCGTTTTATGAAACAAAGTAATGCAGATATCCATAAGTGAGACATGACACGAAGCGTACTGATAGTAAGTTTGGAATAGTTCTGGGAGTTAAGAATTTACATGTCTTTATTAATTATTAGATGTTATTAGTGAGTGACTAAGGAACTGGGAAGCTCTAAGCGTTCTTTTGAAGTAGTGTACCCAAATTAGGCTAAATAAATAAATAAATCTGAAAATGTCGGGAAACGTCTGCTCTAATGAATTTTCTAAATACACAAATCACACTTATTAAATCAGTGGATCTTTTAGCTGTAAAAATATTATTACTGTTACACGGGGGAAATCCATTCAGAATTATAAAATATTTGGAAACTCTTTCCATGTTTCGCTTCGATGGAAAGGTTGTGAGATTAATACGAATAGAAAAGAGTAGGTTTTGGGATTAAGTTTTTCAAAGCCAGCTTTCCCCCTTCTTTGTGTGTGCGCCGGTTTTCAATAAGAACTGTGTTCCCCTTTTAGTCTTGTTTAAAATAAACTACGTGTATAACAAGACGTTGAAATTTATTTATGGTATGTTAGCACTAAGGACAGGTTGTTAAGGGGTCATAAAAAATATTAGTTTCCACTTTATGGCGGCCGCCTTGGTTTTTCTTCAAATTAAATTTGACGCTACGAAGGGATATATGTGATATATAAAACGTTCTCTCCCTCACTGTAATTTCTTTCGCTGTAATGCGGCCACAAGTCTCGTCTTTCAAGGAGACAAATCTCCGCTGGGGGGCTTCTCCGGGCCGGGGCGGTGACACCCCGGCAGCGCTGCCCTGCCCATGGGTCCTTCTGGGGGGTCCCAGACACTTCTCGTGGCGCAGGAGGAGGTGCTGGATTCCCCATGTGTGAGCTCTCGGACCGGCTTTTATCTACCCTTTTATCTGTATTTTACCCTGTGGTATTTAATTTATACCACTTGTGCGTTCCTTCGTCAAAATATTGAGGCTTGTGTACGAGAGGCTGACCTTCCTGTGAGCGTTTATCAGGCAGTTCAGAAGAGCGCATTGTTTTATTATTAAAGTACAATTTATGAAACAGAAATGATCATAGATGCAAATTTATACTTCACACATTTTTTTTTCTTAATAAGAATATGTATATTTTCATCTGGGGAGAAAGCAGCATTAGAATGAGAGCGCCTGGGGAGTGTTGCCATACCCGCGCACAGAGGCGTGCACACGCCTGCATGCACAAAGAGCCACAGGGAGCTGTTTGCTAGAGCCACAGACCCCTGCCAACAGCCCCAAAATGTCTGCTCCCCCACAAGAGCTGCCCCTGTCCCATCATCGGGTGTGGAGCCGGCACAGCGGCAGCCCAGCGTGGCTGTGCTTTGGGAAACTCATTTCGTTCAGACGGGGACCAGCACCAAAGAGGAGGGGTAAGGGGAAATAACACTACTCGCCAGATGGGTTTTTCCAAGCCCTCACGGCTCTAATTAACGTGGCTGGTCAGGAAAGGCCTCCTCTCTTCCTTTTCCTGTGCTACCTGCTCTGGAAACAGAGCTGACCAATTTAAAAAAAAAAAAAAAACACACTGAGTTGGAAGGATTAGCAGCAAGGAGCAGTGCATTTCTTTAGGCCGAGGGGAAGAGATCCAGCTGGAGACTCTTTCCAGCTCTGCTGAGCAGCCCTGGTGCTGGATGGGGTGTCGGTGGGGACGCAGGCATGAGGGGTGCGGGCATCCTGACCCCCAAACCTGCTTTTGAGGAGGGTGGAGGAAGAGGCAGAGGTCTGTAAGAGCAGGGCTGTGCAGCTTGCCATGCCATCCATGCCCCTGAGGCAGTCGCTGCTGTTTTGGTCATCTTCTGTTCTTTTTATCACATGTGCGGTGTGAATTGTTGCGATGTCGAACTTGAGCACGAGTCCAAAAGCTTGGTGAGGGGAAGCTGCGAGTGGCTGGGTGCTGGGGTGCTGCTGCCATGGGAGGCCCCGTGCCTGCTCCTGCCCATCCCAGTGAAACGCATGGGGAAAATTGGCAATGAGGCAGGAGCGATTTTGGGGGAGGCTTTGCTGCTTGCTGCTGGAGGAAAGGAGGAGGCAGCTTTTGAGTTCAGAGCTGCACTAGGCTTTGATGAAGCAGGAACCCTGCGGTCCGGGGTGACGGCAGTCGGCAGCAGTGGGGAGCAGCACGTGGTCCCGGTCGGTGTTTCGGGTGGCACGGTCTCTTGCCACTAGGGCAGGATGAGGAGTAAGGAGTTACAGCCACACTGCCTGTCTGCAGGTCCTAGTTGTCTACTTCTGTTCTCCCCAGGGTTAGTTCCTATTTCGATAAAAAGCACATGTAAATTAATTTCAAAGCCTTCTTGCTTTGTGTCGGCAGTCTGTTAGACGTGAACCCTCAGCATCCTCATTAGCTGCCTCAAGATAGGGCAAGCACATGTAAATTATTTTATTAGGTGTCCTGTTTGTAGGGAGACTTTATAGCCTGAATGTAAAAACAGTGCTCTTTCCTGTTTTCTTTTTCTTTTCTTTTTTTTCTTTTTTTTTTTTCCCTCTCCGCACTGGAGAAGCCAAACACGCCATAGATGGGTCTGGTGAGACTCTGCCCCCCTCGGAGCGAAGCCCAGTTTGTTTGAACTTTGCAGTGCTCTGGTTTGGTTCTGAGATGTCGCTTTGTTGCAGCCACTTCTTTGCGTTGGGTTAACAAAGCAACCAAAAAGCCGGGCACAGCTCTTGGCTCTGCTGCCTCCTGATGTACGCCCCGTGTTCTTCGTGCTCCTCAGCACGTGAAGGGAGGCATCGGAGCCGTGAGTGCTGGAGCAGCAGCTCAGCGTCTGCGCTTGCTGACCCACCCCTGGTCCGTCACTCATCACACGTCTCACCCCGCTGTCCTCTGGGGACGTGGGCTTGCTGCTGGCCTGCTGGCAGAGCAGGGGATCACCCCTCAGGCTGCAGCATCGCCCCCTGGCACAGGGTCCTGGCATGGAGCTGTAGGTGTGCCAGTTCCTCCTTCCTCTGCTTTCTCAAATGGATCCCCCCGATTTCAACACGTAACCGGGTTTGTCCTCCACCAGCATTCCAGATGGAATGAGAACATTTAAACTGTTGGTTGCTGAAGTAAAATACATGTTTTACGAGCGACGTGGGGGACGTCAGATTCACCTGTTTTGTTTCACTTGAGCTTTAAAACGGCTGTTTACTCATAGTAGATCTATTTTTGAAAGAAGGCGCAGACACTATGGTGACAGTTGCCTTAGAAATGCACGTAATGAGAGAGGAGCGCGCCCGCAGGCAGCCGGCTCTCGCCTCCCTCCGGCCTTGCCAGCCGCCCGCCCGCGGCCCCCTGCCCCACTTGGGGCTGCCACAGCACCCCTGGGTGCTCCCCTGGGGCTGCAGGGCACCGCCTGGGTGCTCCCATCCATCTGCCTCAGAGCCGAGGGCAGTGGTGGTGGGGGGTGAGAATTGCTCCCAGATCTCTAAAAGCACCCAGACAAGGTATCTGCCTGTTCACTTCTCGGAGCCACGAGCTTAATGTATCGCACGTTTAAGATGCTGATCCTGAGAGTAAACTGAAACGTTGCCTGTGTTTTATTACGCCGTGCACTCGTATTTATTTACATAATAGATTTTGATGGGAAATGTATGTCTCCAGTGGAGTCTGCGAATTAGAAACAAAAACTAAATATGAGCACTGGGAATAAATATGCTGCGGCCGGTGAGTCAGGTGTGTGGGCCGCGGGCAGGGCAGTGATTAGCCATTATGGATGTCCTGCAGCCTGCCTCCTGTTACCGAGAGCAGGCTTTTATTTCGAGGGATCCCGTTATGTGCTCGCAGTTACATGAAGTTTCGCTGTGGTGGCTGAAGACCCGGGCCTGTTAGCTGCGTGCAGATTTACGGTGCGGGCTGGAGCTAATGGATACTTATCAGGCAGGCTGTATTTGGTGATCGTCCATCATTTGCTCATTAAACAGTGTATCTAAGTGATTCTCATTTCCTCCCTGCCATGTCTGGAAAGGAGGAAACTAGACACATTAGGATGGAATATTAATGTCCTGGAGGATTTAGCCACCCATAATTAGATCTTCTTTGCATAAACCTGCTAGTGCTACCTTATTTTGTTGTTTGTTTTGTTCTCCTTAATCATCTCTGCATCTTTTCCTGTTCCTATATTTCTTTGCATTTCTTTCTCATTTTTCCTTTGTAATTCTGTTCCATTTGTCTCATCCTTCTTCCTTTTTTTTTATTTTTCTTTTTCCCTGACCTACTGAGCACAGCAGCCTGGGTTTCCCCACTCCTCCCTCCTTTGCACAAAAAGGCTGACTTTGCCAGCAAAAACCATGTTCCCTGCCAAGCCCTGTAACTGACTTTGGAGAAAAGCAGCTAGAGAACTTGTGCAAATTTAGGCTCTGAACTAGCTAAATAAGCCATGTCAGTAAGCCCTCTTGTCTTATTCCCTGGCCTGCTGGCCTGTGAAAGCACAGATGTATAATGCCCCTATTTAACGGGGGAAGAAAATGCTGGCCAGAGGCCACCGATGGCTGACGGGGCTGGGCAGCAGGGAGAGACGAGGGAGCCGTTGGGCTCGTCCCCTCTGCGAGCTGAGAGTGACAGTGCCAAGGGAAAGGTACTGGCGAGCTCGTGGTTTTGGGGCTCCTGCAGGGGACGGATCGTGGGCGAGGATGAGCAGTGAGGCACCAGCACTTCCTGTCCATTCCTGAGGTGAGGTGGATGCCCCAGGACATGCTCTCTGGTGTGTGTTCCCATACCCCGTGAAGCCCCACGACCTGCACCTCAAGATGTGCCTGGAAAATACTTGGCTATTTACAGCGTAATGATGGCTAACAGCCTGTGTGCTGCTGCCATGCCATGCAGCTGGGAACTGGTGGATTTGCAGCCCTCCATCCATAAAGTTTTAAGCATCCTTCACTCCCTTGGACTTGACTGGCATCGAAGCTGCTCCATGTTTCGCAGGATCAGATCCCGGCTGGGCACGTGGGGCTCAGCCTGGTGTGTGGGTTTGGGAGCGTACGGCTTCGTGTGAAGGCTGCAGCAGAGCAGAGGCTGGGTCAGACAGCACTGAGGTGTGCATCTGAAAGGCAGAGAAGAACCCAAAGATTTGGGAATGTCACAGAGATCTTGCTTGCAAATACCCCCGGACAGGTCAGGGAAAATGCGTGATCGTTGTGTGAGTGGCTTGGGAGGCGGGCCTGGTGCTGGAGCATTTCTCTAGAGGGAGAGCAGTGAATCTCGGCTCGTGTGTTGCAGCTAACACGCAGCCGTCACTGAGACTTCCCTGAGTTTGTCTGAGAGCGGTCTGTCATAAACAACATCTGACAAAATCCTCCAAGCATGGCACCTGTGTTTGGCACTCGGGCTCTCAGGTTCATGGTGCCCGAGCTCGGGCTGAGGGCAGTGGCGTGGTTCCGTCCAACTGCAACTCCTCGCCACAGCCCCGTGTAGGGATGCCTCCTGGCCAGGCCTCACACAGCCACTGTTCCTGGAGGTTTAGTGTGCGTATCAGGGAGTTTTTGTGTTACGAGAAGAATTAAACCGGTCCTCGAAGCCTGTGTAATAGGATAAGGGAGCACGCACATGCCATCTGAATTGCTGAGGGCTGCTGCTCGCTTGTAAAGCTTGATTGCATCTAGAAATCAACATTTGGTTCAGAAGCGTCTTCCTTTGATAAGGTTAACTTCTTTCCTGGGAGTGATAAAGTGTTAAATAAGCACTGTGGCTGTGAATGGAGCGCAGGTAATGGTAGCCCCATAAATAGATGCTCTCGCTCTTGGGGAAATGGATGCTGAAGCCTGTCAGAAGTTTCTCTGAGCACAAAGAACTGAAATCTCTGTGCCTGCAGCACTCGTGACCTAGCAATTAAATCAGCATCCTTGGAGAGCCAAGGATGGCTGAGACAAGTGGGCAAAAGGCAAATATTTGGGGTGCACAGGAGTGTCATGCTGCGATGTCACCCCTTGGCCATGGCTGTGCTGCCCTTGCCCTGGGTCTTGTGCCCAGATCCCTCATCTGCTCTGCTTGGGGGGCATGCAGTGGGGCCCCCAGTGCTGGGGAATAATGGGGGCAGAATGGGAAAAACAAAAACAAAACAAACAAAACAAACAAACAAACAAAAAAAAAAAACACACAAAAAAAAACAAACACAAAAGCTGATGGTTTAGATATAGAAATCCTGTGCTGTGGACATTGATATGAAGGTTTAGTGCTTTAGAGCAGTGAAGCAGATACAACATCTCTGGTTGCTCTGTGAAATCTCAGCTTTCCCTATGAAACCATGCTGGTTCCCTGCCGTGTTCCCAGGCTGCAGGATGTGCCAGATGGCAGCGGGGCTCCGCTGTGCCCGTGTCCTGCTGGGGCCGAGCATCGGGGTGTGGGGTGTATGTCTGCGTGCCCCCAGGTGAGCCAGCACAGGGCCAGGGTCTGGTCCCTGGGTTCGGCAACTGTGATTGTCTGGTGTGTCTCAGAAAGCCTATTTTCTTGCTAATGAAATGGGAGTTATTCTACTGTGCTACGTATTGTGAAAGTAATCACGTCGAACACTTTGTACCTCTTCGTGGGCTTTTTTCCCCCATTACGGCTGCTTAAATAATAGCATCCACAAAGTGAGTGGTAATGCAAACTGGCCACCTGAGTCAAACTAGGTTTCAAGGAGTGACAGCCAAAATATTAAGAAACTGAAGCTTTAACTGAAAAATCAACTGAAGTGAATTACTCTGGCTGATATTATGCTCCAAGGGTGGTTCTGCCTCAGTTCTCCACAGCGAGAGCTGGGAACCCTTCCCAGCCGCAGCCACAGGACCTGCTGCCAACCCACCATGCCCTCCCGGGGGTCCCCAGGTGCCTGTCCCCAGGCATGGCCGTGGGACTCCCTGTCCCCGACGTGAGCATCACATCGTTGAGCCTCCGACTGTCCCAGGAAAGCTCCGGCTTCCCCATGAGGCCCGTAATGGCTGGGCACAACAGAGGGCAGGCTGTAGCTGTTGCTGTTTGGCTGTGCAGGCTGATTTTGGGGAGGAAAAAACCCGCTCTGTTCCTCTGATTTCTGTGGCTTCTGCTTGCTGTCATGGCCGAGGTGAAACCACAGTGACACCGGTTCAAGCAGTGACTCACTAATAAAGGTTGACATCCAGATTAAGGTGGCCACAGACAAACCTCTCAGCTCAAAGTTGTGTTCGTGGAGGAGAGGGGAGCAGAGGCCGGGTGGGGCTGAGCACCCTCCCTATGGTCACACTGCGTGCCTGTGGCAAGGCCCGACCTCCCGGAGCTTAGTCCCAGCCTCAGCCACCCTTTTACCCCTTCTCCTTTGTTATAACAAATTCTAATGAAAATAAAAGAAGGGAACAGTGATGCAAGCAGCGGCCAGAGGAAGACTTGCCGGCTCCTTGCCGGGAGGTGCTGTGCGGTCGGCTGCGTGGTGGCTCCGCGCAGAGCAGGGAGGAACCCACAGCCCAAAGCAGGGCTGCAGTGCCACAGGGCGGGTTTAGGAGCCGCCACCTTCACGTCTGTGTTCTCTGTCCCCTTTTCAGTCATTAGGGAGCAGAGCCAGTTAATGCCAGCAGAGGCAGGCTCAACCCTTAGCACTTGTGTAGGGGATCCCTAAAATTGCTGTGTTGCTGGAGCCGGCTGCCCCAAGGCAGCTCCAGGACTGGGGCAGTCTGCAGGGTCTGGCCAAAGTGAAAGGCAGCGTGTGGCTGCAACTGCTGATGGCCAGCACTGATCTTGTGTGCTGCGGCTTGATTGTGACTGAATTTACTGCCTTTGTGTCTTTTCAGTAGACTTTTTTCCCCACTCTTCCTTCTAAGAAAAAATATCAAGAAATACAAAAACCCAGCATAAAATAACTAATAAAGAAACCTGTCCAAACCAACTAGCCAAAAATCAGTCATGGAAAAAATAAAATTAAAACCTTCCACTTGTCTGAGTAAGGTATCTGAAGTATTATTTAGGTCAGGGCAAAATCCTCCTAACTTTATGTGGATTTTCATGTTAAAATGAGATATTTGTATGAAAGTGAAATTGTACTTAGGATACATAAGTACTTAGGAAACTGTACTTAGGATATTATATCCGGAGTTTTTCTGTTAAGAGATAGGTCAAAATGTTAACAAGATGGCGGCTTACCGAGCACAAAATGGCGGGCGAGCCCCTAGGATAGCGCAGGTGTGATCCTACCCGCTCCGTCCCTGCCAGTGGCTGCAGGACGTTCACAGCTTACGGGCTTCTGCCCTTCTGGAATTACCTGACATGGCCTTTGTGCTAACATGGATTTGTTTCTTTTTGGAAAAAGCAGAGCTGTCTGAAGTAGGACTTTGAGCAGAAGTGGCGAGTTCTCCCCTAGTTAATAAACCTGCAGCCCACCATGGCCGGCACTGTGCCCTTCTGTGCAGTGTGTGCTGCTTGTGAGGGCTGAACAGAAAATTGAAATTTGTCAAAGCACTGCCTGTGTAAGCTATATCCTCTGTTCCTAATAGCTCATTGATGTCATCGATGACACCAGCCTCCACAGACAAGTTTAAAGGATGCTGGAATTCCTCAAAGGAAGAGAAAAGATGGAGAAAAAGCATAAAATCAAGAATGTTGTGATGCAAATGTGAATAATCAATGTAAATAATCACTGCAGCAGGTTCCAGGGCTGGGCACACACGTCCCACCTGTTCAATAGCACTTGTGCTTGGGGCTTTGCAATATGGCTTTGATTTCAGTTGCAGAATTATGTAGGACTTGTACTCATATCCAGCAGTATTTAGATAAAAGGTGAGAGGTTGTTCAGTGCAAGGAATAAATACTTTTCATCAGGAAATAAAGACTGGTGATTTAAATTCTTTTGGTGTCGTGGTGACAGAGCAGGCAGATGAAGGTGATCAACTTTCATGATTAAAAAGAAGAATTTCTGCAGTTACCGCTTTCAAACACACAGTCTGGCAGCAGTGAGGCTGCCACTGACTTCAGGAACAGCAGGATTGAGCTCTCAGCTAGCCTGCCTGTTGTCAGCTGGTCTCTTCGTTATTTGTAAGAATGAAATGAAATTTTATAATTCCTAACAGGCAGGTTATATACACGTCGCTTGTGAGTGCTGAGCACCTGGCTCTGACAGCTTTCACATCATCAAGCCTTAAATGCACTTATTTATGACTGCCATATTACAGAAATCGCTTGCACATTATAAGAGTATTTTTTCTTTTAATTCTGAACACGGAAGAACTATTGTTAATGTGTTAATTACGTAAGTTGGGCAATTCTCCCTTCATGGGACAGTTCCTTACTATGATGCGTTACATGGATCTCAAAAATGACCTCTAAGTTCACAATGGTAATTTTGTGCATGTAAGTTGTCGTGAATGTACAGACTTTCAAATATGCACCTTTAGCAGCTAGGGGTACTTAAACCTCTATTAAAATTTCACATAAACTTACAGTTAGCTATCCAGAAAGAAGCTGCAGGCAGAAATCCCATAGTTAGGTTAAAATGTAGGGAAAAATTCTGCTAAATTTCCGCCGTATGAATTATTTTATGGAAAGCAGTAAGTTCTCTTTCACTGGTGCAGAAGTCTGGTAGAACACTTAATGTCATAGCGGACCTAGTTTTCTGATGGTTTTGCTTTCCAGTTGGTTTGTTTTAGCAATCACAACATATTTTTGTTCTTTTTCAGTTGAAGAGGGCGAATCTTCGGATTTTGCTTTGAACTGGGACTCATCAGTGACTCAATCAGGTAAATATTTTAGGTTCTTCTGATTGCAAAAACTGCCAGAAAGCTGCCAGGCTTTTTACAGAAACTGTATTTTGTATGTCACATTCCTGTCTCAAATCCAAGACTACCCACTGCAACACAATTTTTATATCAGTTCCATATGGTCAATAAAATCTATTACATACAGAGACTAATATACTCTTATCCTCTGGAGACCCATTCCTCCTTCTTGTGGGCACACTGAAGCGGGTTGCGATTTCTCCAGTATAACCGCTTTGAAGTTTTCTGCAATGGGCACTGTTGCACATTCATTCCAATCTAATTACATAAAAGCGGCTTTAATAGGAATTTTAAACTTCAGTCTCAACTGGAATGTGTGTGTTTCTTCTCTCGGAGGAAATTGGAAAGTACTGTCGGAGCTGGAGGATGAAAGTGGTACATTGCCATGGCAGAAAGATTTAACATTTGAACCAGCTTTTGGTCTCTTTGATAGTAAGAGAACTTAAACATGTGTCTGGGACATGCTCATCTGTATTGCACTGAAAACATGAATAAAGAGAGGCTCGGGGAACGCAGCAGGATAAAACAAGCTTGTATGTAGCTGTGTAATGTGTATTGATAACACAAATGTACGTGGCAGATCCATTTGTACTTCAAGTTCAGGGTAAGTCACTAGCCACGTCCCAGTCCCTGTGTGCCATGTGTGCTGATGTTTTACTGTCTGGTATGTCTTTAATGGTTATGAGATTCTCAGGATGCTCTTGACTCTCAAGACAATAATGCCACCGCTGTGCCCTCCTCCTGGGACAGGCAAGGGTGTTCTCGGCGAGTCTCGGCAGTGGCATGAAAGCTGCTCAGAAACCAAGCAGTAACACAAGCATCAATGTTGGTGCTGCCTTCCTGTTCCACACGGGCTGGCTGGGAGTCACCAGGAGACGGGCTCGCAGGAGGCTTCTCCTCCTGGAGGCAGCATCTGGCTGCTCGGCACAGCATGGGCTGCCTCGGCGTGGTGCCTCGTGGGGTGGGCACATCCTTCCCCATGCCAGGGCTGCTCTGAGGGGTTCTTGTTCTCTCTGTTCTTTGGTGGCCGACCCTGCCACAAACCCTGGCAGTGCCCTTGGGGCCCCTTCGTGCCCGTGGTGGTTGGTGCTGTTGCTGGCCTCAGGGTGTGTTCGGCTCAACACGGGCTGAGGCTCAAAGCAGTAGCATCAGTCACTTCTGTGCAGAGTGGGAGTTAATTTGGGATTTGTGCATGGTAGCAGTGACTGTGCTGTAGGTGACAAAGCCTGTAAGAGGCTTTTCCCAAATTAGTTGGGTCTCCTACATTGTTCTTCATTTACTGCCATAATTATAGCTCTCATTTTACCCTACATCTGACACCTTGGATGTTTTGGAAGTGTGATTTATGGTGGCTTAAAGAAAATGTGTGCTAACTGGTGGATTTTCCTTTCAGTGCATTCAGCAGCTACAGGCTTCGGCCTTGCATGCGTATAAAGGCACGGTGTGCCGTCCTGTGAGTACAGGGCACGGGGCAGAGGCTGCAATGGGACTGAGGAGCGACCTAGAAAAAGCATCGCGCGCCGCGGTGCGTAGCGGTGTGCGGCGGAGCCTCGCTCTTGTGTGGTGTGCCTCCCCGGCTACAGCCCGTAACTGAAACCAGCCCCTGGCCCCAGCCCGCGAGACTTTCATTATGCTCTTTTATGATCTTCCTGTTTGCATTAGCTCCAGTAGGGTGATGTTGAACTTCAATAACGGGTGAAAAAACACGCTTCTACTTCTCCTTTCATGCCCCTTCCTTCCCCAGCCCCAAATGACAAGCTTGCCTTCCCTGCTTAACCCCCCAGCAGAAAAAAAAAATTAAACAAAAGGCCAAAAACCAGACTTGTTAACTCCAAAACAGTTGCCAGATGTTTCAAATTAACATAGTTCTCTGCCTTCTTCTCCTGCGTGTGTTTGTACATCTCTGTGTGTGTGCAAACGCACACCAAGCGCCTTCTGAGCAGCCGTGCTGCTGCTGTGCTCCGCTGCTGCCGGTGCGGGGCGAGCCGTGGGGCGAGCACGGGGCAGCGCGAGGGAGCCACGGCCAGGTAGTGCCCTTGGTAGCTGCGCTTGAAAGGCCCGCGTGTCATTGAGGAGCAGCCCCGGGGAGATGCTTTTGCTGCTCGAGCTTGCTGTGTTCACCAAACCAGTGTAAGCCATGCTGGAAGCCTTCCTGGTAAGGCAAGGCGGAATTTGTGGGGCAAAGGAGCTGCTTGCGGAGATGCTCCTCGGGCGCCTTGTGCCAGGTGCTGTTTGCCATGGCAGGGCACATCAGCCCTGTGCTGGGAGAACCTGCCACGGTGGGATTTCAATACTTCAAATGCAACTAGGAATAGTTTTAGGATTCTTTTCTTTTTGGGTTGGCAACTTGAGGGCTGTATGCACTGACCCAAAGGGCTGGCAGAGTGTGCAGGGAGGCGCAGGTTGCCCCCTGCCCTGGAAAACACTGGCGGTGCCCACCAGCCCTGTTTACAAGGGGCATCCTGCAAGCGCCCTTCCTCTTCCGTTCTCGTCTCCGTTTTTCCTTCATGCAGCGGGAAGGAAAGCTCTTCCTTTCCTCTCCCTCCCCGAGGACCGGGCTTGCTGGTGCAGAGCCCACCAGTAGCGCTCGCTGCCGGCGGCAGGTCCGGCTCCCGTCCCAGCCGAGGAGCGTGGCGGGGTCCCCGCTGCCCCCAGCAGCCCCCAGCCCCCGGCTCAGCCCTGCCCTGCTCGGGGGCTCGCTGCTGCCTTGGAGCCAGGAAAGCAAAGCTCAGCGTCTGCCTGGCTGGGCCCTTGTTTGCAGTGCTGCATTGCTGTTGCAATACATCACGAGAGCATTATCTTGAGGAGCAGCAAGGGACGTTTTAAAGAAGTAAAAAGTCTTACTAAATATACAGAGAATTTAAGGCATTTTAAAGACCTATGGAAGCATTGTACATGGGGGTTGCTGGGGAGTTTCTCATTAGCCTGGCTGTGGGGCCCTGGGGAAGCTCAGCCAAATTGTCTGGGGCACGCAGAGCAGATTCTGCATTCTCATTGGGATCCCGCAGACCTAAAAGCCTGAATTTTATTTTTTTCCTATTCTTGAGGTAACTGGGTGTATCTCCGTACGCAGCTACGGGCTGCGGTACCGAGCGAGAAGGGGGCTGGGGAGCACGGCCAGGGACCTGCAGCAGGCGCTGGGGGCAAGTGGCCCTGCTGCTCCTGGCTGTGCCGGAGGTGGTGAGCGAGCAGGAGACACGAGTGCGGTGCTGTCACAATATTCCTGACATCACAAACCGCAAGGACAGGCTGTTACCCCCATCAGCTCCAGGCCCCCCGTGCCCATCTCACTACTTGCTGCAGTCCCCACGTGCGGGGGACGTGTTAGCAAAGCTCAGCACGGGGAGAAATGTTTTAGGACGCAGGCATCTGGTGTTTTGTCAGCAGGAGTTCCCGTACGGACTTGTTTTGTCCAGGGTGCAGCTTCAGAGCTCTAGTTGCTTTCTTCAATTTCTCTTAAAGCTTTTTTTTTTTTTTCTTTTAAGGGAGGGGAGTTCAAGAAAAAAGGGGAAGTAGCAGCTTTTCAGAAATGAACCACAAAAACAATAATTGAAAAAAAAAACAACAAAGCAAAACCCCAAGCTGCGGTCACTCCTCTCCCCTCTCTTCCGCTTTGCGCGATGTCTCCCAGCTATGTAAATCTCGACTTTTGCCTGCTGCCTCAGCAGAGGAACACCTTTACACTGCCTGGGGGCCATCAGAGCCGCGTGGGGGTGAGGCAGCTGCTGGCATCCCTCAGACGTCCTCCCACTGCCCTGGTGCCCACTGGGATCTCTGTCCTGGTGCTCACTGGGGCCACTGTCCCGGTGGGTCCCGGTCCCTGCTGCGCCCAGGGCTGTCCCGCTCTCTGCTCCTGCCAAACCCCTGGAGTGGGCCGGCGGGGGGGTCGAGGCTGGGCAGACACCCTCAGAATGAAATTCCGGAATTGTGCAAACCATCGAGAAGGTCAGTAACAACTTGGCGAGCATTAGAAACCTATTAGCTCGTAGGTACTCTGGAATCGCCTGTCCTGAGCACCTTTACAAGCTCAGACATCTTCTAAAAGCTGATCTCATCGGTAAATCAATACTCCAGCGTTCTGACTGCAGCACGTAAGGGTTTCCAAAGAAATAAACCCTTGAACTGTATTAGCAAAGAACATAACAGACTTTGGTAACTTTGGTGTATTTTTTCAATCTACCATGAAACGTTTGATCTCGGCTGATGGATTTCCTTACGTTGGTTCTAAAAACAACATCCCTGCCTCCACGTGGACCTGCAGCATGCAGCCTGGCTAGTGTAGGCTGAGGTTCTCAACATTTTAAATATCTGCTGTGGAGTCAGCCAAAACCCAAAGAGATGCAAAGTAGAGACAAAGCTGCAGAAGCTCGCGGCCCCCTCCCTCCCTGGGGAAGTTTGAGGTGGTGGCTGTCTTGTGGGCTGCCTGGGGGACACGGTGACACCAGTTCCTTCCCCTTTGTCCTAGTGGGAAGGACGCACGCAGTGGCCAGGCGGAGGGGCCTCATCCCGTGCCCTACAAGCACGCAGCTCCTCTGGAGCTGTGCTCGGGAGGCAGCGCCAAGCCCGCCCGCCACACGGAGACGCCGGGATGTCTGACATCCCACCCAGCGTTGCTCTGCCTCCCCAGAGCCAAGAGAGGCCTCTCGGTTCAGGCTTTCAAGCCTACACTTACCCACTTACATGCACTGGTTCCTAAATCTCACTGCGTTTCCATGCTCTTGCCCAAGAAGATGTCGCCTTAACCCCCTGGCAAACAGCTCTAAGGTTTAAGTGTGTTTATGCCAAGTAGAGCTTTTATTTTCCTTGGTAACATTCGTTTTTAGGATGTAACATTGTATGTCCTTTCAGAACAGGGAAAGTTTTAAATTTTTTTTTTTAAATAGAATTATTTTTTTAACTTCAGTCTCTTACTTATGATACTTACTGCATAGTTTTTGTAGTATTTCCTCAAACAGAAGGTGAAGTGATGGAAAGTGCGTGATGCTCAGCTCGTGTGGTCACGGGAGCTTGGTCAGCACCTAAGACAGACATAAGATTGTTGGAGCCAACGTAAATTATTCGCATTTTTTGTTTTTATACTATAAACCCCACCAGATCCCTCTGTCGATTGCAGCTCAGGGCACAGCCCTGCGCCCACAGGTCGGTGGTGGGAACGGGGACGGCTGGTGGCAGGGTGCTGCGGTGCCTGGAGTAATAGGGTCCCCCCTGCCCCATCTGCATCAGGGGCAGGGGACAGGACCCAAAGCTCCACCAGCAGAGCCCCTGGCTGGTGTGGGGATGGCCACCCCAGGAGCCTGCAGGGGCGTCTCTGGTGGCGTGGGGCTGTAGGTGCTGCTGGCCTGGCTGGGAGGGAGCCTCCTGCAAGGAGGAGCGGTCCTCAGATGTGAGCACAGCACGGGTGGCAGTATTTAAATTAGAAGCACACACCTGTGTATTACGGCATTTCCTAGAAAATACTTACTATTAAAAATGTTAATTGGGAAAATTATAGCGATAGCACAGAGGAGGAGAATTAATTTCCATCGTAAAAGAGGGGAGGAAAAAAAAGCTTATCTGGAAGGGAGCTACGGAGTGCTCCCCCTGCCCCTCACCCACCCTTTCACTTTGAAAACAAATCTGCCTAAGAAAAGCCGAGCAAGTGGAGTGTTCCTTAGTCTGTCGCTAGCGTTGCCGGACTTCCCAGCACTGAAAGCACTGCAGGCACCATCTGCAGAGCGCTGGATTTCCTCAGCCCTGCTGAGCCGTGTGATGCTGGCAGAGCTGCCCTCAGCACCGCCGTGCTCCGCGGGAGCCCGTGGTTGGGGCCACTTATGGCTAGTGGGGTCCTGGGCTCACCTCTGAGGTCTGTGAGCTGAGCGGGTCCCCCAGGGGCTGGGTGACATTCCCGTGGGCACCCTGGGTGGGGTGTCCTGCTTGGGACCAACCCTCCTGGGCTCCCTTTCGGGTCCCTGCAGGAGTGGCTGCAGGGTGCAGCCTGGCACCTTCTTGTCCGCTCCTCTTCCTTCCTGGGCTCTCCTCTGCTGACGCTACCTTGTCCCTTCTTGCTGCACAAGCAAAGGGATTTGCTCAGATGAACATTTTCTGTGTTTTTAGATGAAAATTATATCTGTTGTTTACAAAAGCCCTCAGGGGCATAACTAGCAGTAATGGGCTAAAGTAGAGCAAAGGAGATCCTGGGCTGAATATCAAGAAACATTTCCCAGTAGTGAGATCTAATAGGCTCTGGTATTATCTCCCATCACTTCAGTCATTTTCAAGCCGGACTGGACAAAGCGCTTGAAAATATACTGGAGGAACAGCCTGATGTTGCAGAGGGATGGATAAGATCACCTGATAAGTCCTCCTCATTTCTAATTTATCCAGCTCTGCCACACTCTGGATTTACTAATATCCTGCAGATTTGGCGACAGATGCAGACTGAATGCTCTGGCAAATCACACTTTCTAGAGCCTATTTCAGTAAATCACTTCGATGTAGGATCTCGTGGCACATTACAAATGCTAATTAAGCCTCCCAGCCGAGCAGAAAGTGTTCCTAGTGCCCCACGCCCGTGCGGCCTTGCGTCTGTGTCATGCACCATGCCGCGGGTTGCCCTGTGTGGGCTGCGGCTCTGGGACTTGCTCGGAGCTGCTTCTGCAGGACCAAGAGCACAGATCCCACCCTGCTTCAGCAGGGGCAGGGGAAGCTGCAGAAGAGGTGGCGATGGGCTTCACCTTTGTGGAGGCAGGCAGCAGAAGGGTTGAAGGAAAGTCTCCTGGTGAACGATCTCTTTGGTTTTTACTGCAGCTCCTGCACTCCTTCGACTAATTCACACGTTGCAGTTGTAACTGGTAGCTCAAAGCTCCCAGCCTGAATAAATGTGAAACAGGAACGGCAGAATATATTACATTGGCCTGTGCTTAAGGGGAAAAAAATCAATACAAAAATAATGCCGCAGTGGTGGATCCCCACTAATCATTCTTCTTGAGAATAAAGCAAATTGTGCCAGTCATCAGAATGGGATTTTGTAAATGAGGCTGTGAAAGAAGGAAAACACAGGGAATAAACAAACTCTGCTGCTGTTCTCTGGGCAAGGCCGTTGGTAAGGAACTCTGCAGTGAAGGACTGCGTGAAATCTGTGGTGCTGTGCCCAAATAATCCTCGCTTAGTCAGTACAGGAGACTAGAATCGTTTGGGTTGGAAGGGACCTCTAGTGGGTCTTGTTCAACATTGACCTGCTTGGAAATGTTTCAGCAACCCCTACCTCTGTGTTTTGGGTTAAATTGTCTTTAACTGTTAAGCTTATTATAAAGCAAGAGTGTAAGTATGGTTACTGTAGTGTAAGGGTGTGCAGAAAATGGGAAAATAAGGTCAAAGACTCACAGGGAAAGAAGAATTTTTAAAGCTAACATAGCCTGAAATTTCCCATATTGGAAGATATGTTTGCATTTCTGTCATTTAGTGCCTAAAGCAGCCTTTTCAGGACTGGCTACGAGGAATTACGGTGTCACTGTCAAAACAAAGCGAGTTCGTCTCATAAGCTGCTATTTGTTGTCTGCAGAGTCAGCTGAGGAACCTGCTAAATGAGGTTTGGGATGCTCGATGGCTCTCACTTGGACACAAGCGACCCGTGCGCATCACGGTGAAGACGCCTGGATGCGTGCGGAGTGCTGTGTGCGTGGCAGAGGTGCAGGGCCCGCCGCGCTCTGCCGACCCCTGAGTTCATCCCGGCTGCGACCGGGCCCCTGCGTGCCCGCCTGTGTCACCAGCCGGGCCTCCTCGCTCCGTTGGGTGGCTTTGGCATTCGTCAGGAGAAATTATTAGACAGTTGGAAAATGCTAAAGAGAGAGGAGAAAACCCATGCGCTTTGCTTGGAAGCGCTGTCTGTGCTGCGTAGAGCTCTGACAAAATCAAGCCTCTAATTAAATTATCTGGCACGTGGACAATTCTGTTGCGAGATCTGCTGAGCTAATGCGTAGCCCTTAGCAAGTACGGGCTCCGAATCAGGAGCACCAAAGAGATGATTTGCATCAGGTCGCAGCCTGCTTTAAAAAATTCTGGTGAGTTGTGAGGCCCGTGTCATTAATTGCCAGTTAGCACATTGTAATTGCTGTAATTATTTGCGAGGCAAATGATGTCAGGGACTTAAGGCTGCACCGTTCTTAGTGCTTTGCGCGTTGGCGACCCACGAAGTCCTGTGCTAGGAGCGTGGCCGGGACGCTGCGGAGCGGGACGGCCGCTGGCAGCCGGCTGCCGTGGGCAGGCTGTGGCCGTGCTGCGCAGCCACGGAGCAGGACCACATCCAGCCCACGTCCAGCCCATGTCCAGCAGCAGCCACGAGGGTGGCAAGGCACCGAGTGGTGGCCTCGGATGCTGGCCGTGGGCCTGCGGCGGCACCGCCGGGCTGGGCGGGAGCCCCAGTGCCACCCGCCAGCCCCTCGCCTCCACCCTGCGCCGCCAAAGTGGGCCAGAAGCTCCTCCGGGTGGGATTAGAGGGACGCGTAATAGATTAGAGATCAAAAATGTTAATTAAGAACTGGTCTCTTCTAATAAGATGCCTTCAAGGGCACGGCACCAAAAATGAGGAAATATCTCATTTTGGCAACAGTGCTGGGGCTGTAATGAGGCTGGGGTGAGGGTAAGGGGGCAAGGACCGCAGGCCTCCTGCTAAGGGCTTCTCCTTCAGAAGGAGAAAGTCAATTAGCAATAAAATCGTAAATCTAATGGGCAGAACAGCACTACCCGAATGCTAACCAGCAGCACGTGGATTAGATGTGTGCGTTCAGCTTGACATTTTCTTGGGGATATACTGGCACTTTGTGGTGGATGAAGGTGGGCAACGCCAGCTTGTTGGTACTGAAGCTGCAGTGGGGCAACGTGGCTGAAAATAGCTGCTTTTGTTGGAAACTTGGGCACATTTGAAGTGAATCCGTGCAATGTGCTTTCCTAACTTAATTGTCAAGATACGGAAAGTGCGCGCCTCCACTACTGGCAGCAAGCTCCTCGGCGCGGTGTCTGGGAGAAGCACTTACTGCTCTGCAGACGGGTGAAGAGGAGCAGCTTGGAGCTCATGTCCCAGGTTCCTGCAGGGGGGAGAGGTTTGCATTTCACAAGTAAAATGATGCACAAGTATTACTTTTATGTTTAAAACACAAAAGGTGCTTTTGAGGGCTAAGATGCTTATTGCATCATTATAATTGAAGAAAGCACATTTATTTTCTTAATCTTTATAATCCTAGTTGTGAAGTTGTGACTCTGCTGTTAGATTTCTCCTAGTAAACTCTTCAAAGCTCCGAAAAGGAAGGAAACAAACAAACAAAAAGACATTTAATTGCACTAACCCTTGTGGTGGGGTGATGGGATTTTGTGTCCTGCTTCACCCCGTGCTTGCCCCCCACACAGCTCAGAGCTGAAAGCCGCAGCGGCTCCTCAGCCAGTTATTTGCTAGCACAAAATGGAGGGACCCTGTAGGCAAATTTCTTCCCTCTCAGCTGGGAGCTTTCATTCGGATAAAGAAAGCCACCGGCACAGCGAGGCTCTATGCACAGCCTGTGTATGTTTTAGGGCTCTGGCTGTTGTTTGAGCCAAACGAGAGCGAATTTCCCATTTGATAGAAATACCATGGGCAGGCGCTATCTGTCAGCGTGCGTGTGCGCAACGAGCTGGGACTCGACTGAAGCGGCTTGGCAGAAAAAAGCCCTCTGACAATGGCCCGAAATTCAGATTTGTTGCTGCGGCCACGTGTGCTTTATCTTCATCTGGTGCGTGCGTCTCCAGCAGAAGCGTGCGCTTGGAGCTGGGGGGAGGCGAGCGGTGCCTCTCCCACCCACCCCTCTGTAGCCCAGCAGGGGCTGGGGGCCGTGGGGTGGTGGCGGTGTTCAGCTCGGATCGCGCCCGTAGGCAGCTCTCAGTTCAAAGGACACCAAATTCCCCTGCCCTGCTTTTGTCAGAGAAGTGAATGCAAGCGGGTGTTGCCACTCACAGAAGGAAAAGCGGGGACCAGTTCCATATCCAAAGACTTAAATCAGATCTTTTCGCGGTTCATAAATGTATGGTTTTGATGGACTGATGAGCTTCATCTTTACTTGATTTCACTTCTGGAATTTGTTAAAAGAAATGTACGACTCAGACCTGAATTAGCCTTCCCCCAAGAAGGGCTACGAGCCTTTTTCACAGGCACATCAAGGGGATATCGAGTGTAGCAGCAGAAAGATCATTTCCTTCCTCGCTGTTATGAAGTTCCCTTAAAAGTCCTGAAGTTGTCTCATACGGGGCGATTTTGAAGACATTGTTCTGAACTTTTCCTCTGAGTAATTTTGAAAATTAATATTAAAAAACCAAACTGTTGGTAGGCTGTCATTGCTCTTTCAGCAACAATGGGGAAGACTTGGGCTTTGCGTTGTTGGTTTACTCGGGTGGGTTATGCTGCAGAAATGGGGTCGGTTTGCAGCACTGCCATTCAGACGGACAGAACGTGTGCCGTACAGAAACTGAAAAGCGGATTTAAACTTTGTTAAGTGGTTCATGTTGGGTTGTTTGTGTTTAGTACACAAGTCCAGATGACCATTTATTCTGTTAAATGAATGAGAAATGTTCTGTGTAAAAAGCGTTTGGCTCCTCTGCCTTGATCACATTAAACAAAATACATTTATTGCCAAATTTCCACAGTAGCATCCAGAAAGCATATACAGAATCAGCAGGGTTAAGCAGGTATAACCGAGAGCAGCATTTGGTCTATTTGGTCTATAATCTCATGAAAAAAAGGGTTGTACTTTTTTTTTTTTTTTTTTTTTTTTCCTGAAAAAGGTGAATTGTAGGCTGATGTCTTTTGCAAGTTAGCTAATAGCTGGGTTGGCAAAACATTTTCTGGAAGGATGTTGCAGATAGCCACATTTTTCCCTCATTTCTTTTCTTTATATACTGTGTGTTCAGACAGCTGCAGTGTTCGAGACATGAGGAATATCACCTCTGCAAATGCTCTTTGCATCTCTGGGTTTGTGTTTTGACAAGCAAGTACAGATGCTTCTGTATAGCGGAATTAAATTACGTTCCATTTTCCACCCTTACTTCCAAAAGACATCTAAGCAGATGATATGTGGGGCTTGGCATTTATGGTGTTCCGTGTGTGAAATTGAAATAAGAATTGGTGTTGCTCTTCCTCCAAAATAGTTTATAAAAAGAGGTGAATTCTTAAGGCTGTTTTATATATCGAGGTTGTAAACCTGTTGTATTTTAAATATCTTTTTGATTTGCAAAGAAAACCACAGCTACACCACAAGCACTGGAAGCGTTGCAGAGCCATCAGTGAACTATTAAATGAGAAAACACATCACAGGAGTTAAGAGATTTTTAGCTTGATAGTGTAATGAAATATTTCCAAAACATAGCTGGTTAATGAAGGTTGTGGCCAGACTGCATAATTGGCCGAGCACGTAGGAAGCAAAGTGCTCTGAAAACAGGCTCCTAGCTGTGTTGGCTGTAAATCGGGTGGGAGGATCAATAAAATAAAATAAACAGAAACCCTGTGCCTTAGCTGGGAGGCTGGGGGAGTGGGGCACAGGCCCCTGGGGCAGGCTCTGCAGGAGCGCCCGGTGGGTGCTCGGTGTGCGGGGAGGTGGGGAGGGGGCAGCACCTGAGGGCACGGCCTTGCGCTGTAGGAGGAGCAGTTTTGGAGGATGAAGTTCTCACGTCGCCTTTTTTTTTTTTTTTTTTTCCCTTAGCTGTCAGCAACTAAAATGCAAATTCAACACCTTCAGGAGCAAAACTGGGGCTGGGCCCATGCGAAGAAATGTCCCTCTTTAAAATGGTTAATTTGTTGTTTTTATCGCATTTTACCTAGTGCAAAGTACAGAGGGAGCGGGGCTGCTAAAGAGCATATCAACTAAATTAGGGTTAATTAGAAGTTCTCCCAAATAGCTGGTGCTTCATCAGCAACAGAGCAGCATGTAAATAAATCTAATTTCTCTCCAACTAAACTCTTCACAGCCTTAATTACAAGCGCAGCAACCTGCCCTCCCTCCTTCGTCTTGGTGGCAGAGGGTCACGGCGGGCTCTGGCTGCTGAGCGCCGCCTGTCCCAGGTGTCCCTCCAGGCCCAGGGGAGGCGAGGAGCTCGTAGCACCTCCAGAGGAGCCGAGGTCAGGTTCTTGGGAAGGAGCCTGAGAAGCAGAAAGCACCAGAGGAGAAGGATCAGAAAAGTCAGAAATCCGGGTGTGGGATCCTGGTGCTCAGCCGAGGGCTGGCCCACGGGATGAGTTCCTCGTTTGGCACCAGGCTCGCTAGCCTCGCTGAGGTGCCTTTATTTTCTCTTATTTATAACGTTACGGAAGCCGGTGCGTTCCTTATTACACCGTGTCACGTTTCAGCCGATCCCAAATTAATAAATGAGCAGCGGCAGAATAGCGTGCAGCACAACTCTAACAGCATGAGCCGCGCAGAAGTATATTTCACTTAGCTCAAATTTAAATACTCTACTTTGCTCGATTTAATTACGTGAAATTACTGAATTAATGGCTTTGTCAAGTGAAACGTGTAGGACTTCGGAGTTGTGCATTAAGAAAGGAATCAGAAGGGAAACTTGCGGTACGCTTCCTTTTTGCACGTGCCCTCGCGTTGAGCACAACCTGGAGTGTGGCTGAGCACACCGCCCGGCATCCCATGCTGCTCCCAAACTGGGAGAGCTTTGCCCGCTCCGAGGCATTGATTTTCAATTTTTTATTTTATTTATTTATATATTTTTTTTGCTACTGTCCGTTGCCTGTCAGTGGGTATTTGGCTCCTAAGTGACTTGGGCTGCAAAACAGATTTGTGGAAAGTTAGCAAGCATTTTTCTCCACGACATGGTCTGGGATCTGATCGGACCCCAGCTGGGTGATGGCCCTGGCCCAGCCCCTGTATCCCGCATGCAAGCAGGAGCCTTCCAGAGGAAGCTGACTCCTGGCCACAGAAACCTGTCAGGTCTTTATTCCTGGACTTTTGAGGACTTCCAGGCAGGGTAACTCACCCAAGTGTGTTTTTCTTCCTGCACCAATATGTTTTTCTCTCTGTAGCTCCACCTTTTCCCTTCCCTCTGCATGGATTACATCCCCGGGTTGCTGGCAGCAGGCCGAGTGCTGCAGCTCTGTCATTCTGTCACGATGTTAGTTTGTTTGCTTGTTAGTTTTTAATAGAAATAAAGATGAAAAAATGAAGCTGTGAATACAGAGGCTCTGGGCAGTGCTAGGTTAAAGGTTGGACCGGATGATCGTAGAGGTCTTTTCCAACCCAAATGATTCTTTGAGTCTATGTAGGATCCTATAGGTTATGAAAGGCATTCCCCTTCACGATTTTTTTTTACACAAATGTGTATCTTCAGTGTGGGAAAGGGGAAAGTGCACTTTGGCACTGGGAATGCTTTGTGGGGGCCCTGGCTGGGCTCCCCTGCTGCCACCCAGCACCGGTGCCTGCACCCCCAGGATGCTGTGCCCCGAGGAGCTGGTGGCTGGGTCGTGTGTGCAGGGGGGGCAGCTCACGGGTCTGCTCCGTCCTGGGGAAGAATAAAGGAAGCTGAGTTTAGAATTAGGCTAGGGGATTCAGCTGCTGATGTACATGGGCACGTTTGTCACTTACAATAATTACATCTTCTGTAATTTTTCTCTCCTTAAAAATCACCAGGTTTGTTTGGGTCAGCAGTTCCAGCGGCTGGTATTCCGAGCAGAGCCAGCCGATACTACTTTATTTATTTATTTATTTATTTTCAAATGATATGCAGCTGCAATAACAAGCCACACGTGAATTTTATTTAGCCTTCCAAATTTTCTGTCTGCTCAGGGAGCCGTACGTTTAAGATTTACAGCTACGTGGCTCCACCTTCACGTTACAAAGGCTTTGGCATGGCTGCGTGGCTGCGAGTGACACGGCGCTGGAGATGTCCTGTGTGAAGTGGGAGCAGGATGCCACGGAGCTGCTGGGAGCAGGACGCTTGTTTTCAGTAGAGACATGAACAGTATTAAAGTTGACTTCACTATTAAAATGTGCATTTAGGTAAATAAAATTTAAGTTCTGTTTTTGTGCTGAAAACTTGCTCGGGTTGAGCTGTATTATGTCGGTACCATCTAATGGTTGCATGCCAAAGAGTTAAGCACATTTTCATGAAGAAGTGCACTTTCCTTTGAAGTTAATACTTGCTGCACACTAATTTCCTCATGCATATAAATTAATTTTAGATCAGTTTTGATTTGAACCTCATTATCTGAGCTGGGGATGGAAGTTACTCCTGTTCAGATGCATCTGAAGACTCTGGGAGTGGACAACGTCCTGCTGTCAGATGCAGACCATCCGTGGCACGCCAACTGCGTGTCTTTAGTAGGGCGAGAGCTTTCTGCAGACGGTAGGCAAGAAGTTCGGAGAGCTATGTGCAAACGCAGTGTTTGCTTTGTAGACCTCAGCGGCGTGCAAAGCAGGTTGCGGTTTGACATCGGACAGAGGGCGAGGCCTTGATGTTGTGAGAAGGCGGTGGTGCTGCCGCCTGCTCCACACGGCATTTTGGGCCGGGGAATCTCAGGGCAGATTGAGCAGAACCAAGGCGTGGTGGGAAGGGAGATGCCCCTTCCCAGGACCCCGAGTTTTTGCTTTAATGACACTCCACAAGGCGCTTGGAAGAAATTCCCCACCCTGAAGCTCGCAGAGTGCCTGCGCACAGCTGTGTGCAGGGACTGGGATCAATAATCCGGTAGCGTCCCGGAGTCGGATGCTATTTCAGTAATTAAACATTTGGCACAGCACGGGCTGCTCGGCTCTCTTCCTCTCGTTGCATTCTTTAAAATTCACTTACAATGCTTTTTGTGGCAGGGAAGTATTTACATCCCACATTTATAATGTTAAACCAGTTGCCAAACACTGAAGAGCTGATAAACACTATGTGCTGTTAACACTATAAAGTACAATCCCACTGCTACTCGCATGCAAATAAATAATAATAACTTAGCTGCTTGTCCGCTTTTCAGTGTATAAATGCATTTGTCGCGTAGCACAGTGACATCTAAATCATTTTAGTAAAAGCACTGGAAGGGCTGAAACATTACCTGCAGGTACGATTAGGAGAAAATTTTATTGTTCGGTTGTTTTTTATGTATTTAGTTCCTTATTTGAATATTTTTAACACTTTTAAAATGGTATGATGCTTAATCATTATTGCTGGTTTTTGCTTTTTTTTTTTTTTTTCTAATTTCATTGAATTACTTTGCCTTCCTGAGGATTAGCCCACAGGCTAAAAGTTACTATAAAATATTCATTAAATCTTTTCCTGCATCTGTTACAGACACAGATATCTTTTTAATGTGCTGGTCAGTTTTGAGACTGCTGCTTTCGTTGCTATCCATAAATCATTAGCAAGTATTTTTAGTGTCATCAGTGAAAGGTTAATAGAAGCCCATAATTTTGAGATGCATCGTTTTGATTAGCTGCTCACAAATATCCCTGAAAAGGGGATGCGAATTGTTCCACACCGCAAACTGGAGACTGTGTCCAATTTGTGCATAAATTGCGATTGTCTTTGTAATGGGCTCCTAGGAAGGTGTGGGGTTGCCTGCAAGGTAACGATTTAAACATAAAGTGACCCTTGATGAGGGAACTGGAGTTTCAGTTTAATGTGTTTCTGTAGTTTTCCCTCACCTTCGGAGCCTTCGCATTCCACACAAATAATTCCTTCATAACAAGTGCCTTTTCAGAAGATGTATGCTGCTGACAGTTAATATAAAATTATTGCCCCTGAATGCATTTTTGTAATTACTTCCCAGAGAACTGTCTTTGTGTTAGAAGACATTTCACACTTTAGTAACATAAGTGTTTGGGGAGAACATGAGTAATAATTACAAGCAGTCTTTCAGTGAAAATAAACCTAAAAATTATAAAAAAAGCTAATGTTAAAGTTGGTTAGAGACAGTGAGGAATTTATTTAGCATGTTACGCATGCCTGTATATATCCCAAGTTTAATAACCCTTCAGTAACTAAACTTAAAAAAGCAATAAAGAACAGAGAAACAGCTTTCTAATTTTTAAGCAATAATGAAACTAAAAACTGATTAAAAGTGACATGCTACTAGAGACAGAATAAAGAAACTTAATCTGAATGCTCCTATAGGAGATTTCTGCTATAATGGAAAATGAAATGACTCACAGTTTGATCAATAAAAAAATTAGCAGCATTTAATAAAAGGTTTCTCTAGCATGTTGTCTAAAGGATGCTATGAAAGCCTTGAAATACAAGAAAAGCGGGCTGGGAGGGTGAGTTTCTGTACAGGAGTTAACGTGACTGAAAAGTCATCTGCTGGGAAGGGCTGGTGGGCATCGGGTCAGAGCCTGGGCGTCGATGGTCGCACTGGGTGGTGCAGCTGGACCTGAGCTCAGGCTGCCCACTGCAAACCTGCAGGTGGGGAGCTTGGAGCTGCCTGGGTGCAGAGCAGCAGGGGCTCGGCTTCGCTGCAGGAAAAGGGGTGCTCGCAGCACCAGGCTGTGTCCCAGCACGGAGGTAACGGCAGACACTTGAGATCCACCTGCTTTCCCGACGGATATAGCAGGAGGTGCAGCACCCTGCTGAAACAGCGGGACCTTGCTAAGCTGAAGAAAGGTGCAGGGATGCTGTGCACCTACCTAAACGTTAAGGTTTTAACGCGTACCTCAATACATACACAGTGCTGTTGAGAAACGTGGTAACACGTGCTCCTAGGTCTCTGACTTCTGTATATTTTAGAAGATATATTTTAACATAACCTGTATTTTGATCCTGTGGGTCGTCACCAGCGCCCTCGTTCTTCCCTTGCCTTTCCACAAAGGCTGGCAGCCCCCAGCCCTGCTGCCCGTGCCGTCTGCTGTCAGCGCCAGACAAATGACAGCTTGGAGAGGCTGCAACGGCCAGAGCCCTAGGAGGGCACGAGGAGGTAACAATATACAATTTTCATGGTTCAAGGGTAGCCTTATCCTACTGTTCTTCATTACAGTACTGCAGCGAGATCAATTTTATTAAGTTGTAAGTCCTAGGAGGCCAACGCCATTAACTACGTGCTGGATCACACGGGGTTTTGGTGGTGCGATCGCTCTCCCTCTTGCCGGGGGCAGGCAGCCCCTCGCACGAGCCCTGCAGCCTGCATGTGCTTTGCTGCCTGTCCCGCAGCCATCCTGTGGTACTTTGTGCATCATCCATCCCAGCTCTTTGTTTTTCATCCACGTTCCTCTGTTTTCCCCCATGGGGTTTGGCGCTGTGCTGCACTGAACCTGCTCACTTGTGACATGTGCAGCGAGCGCTTGGTGTGCAGAGCGAGCCTCTGGTACCCGGCCCTTGGCTGCTGGAGCAGGGTTTGGGCTGCTGGTACTGGTGTGGTGCAGTGGTTGCAGCCTCTCACGTGGCCTGTTGGGAGGTAGCACGCAGGCAGCCCTGGGTTCGAGAGCTATCTGTGTAAAATTGGTGGTTTCGGAAATGCTGAAGAGCCGCAGACCTGGCGTGCCCCCACAAAGCCAAGCCTTCATCCTATGGGAATGAGCTTCAGCTGAGGTTTGTTTGCATTTTTGTTATTGAAGCATTAATGTTTTTTATTTTGCTTCTGTTCATTCTTCATTGACCACAAATTGCAGAGAAGTTTGGACTCTGCTGCATTACAGTCCAAGAGACAACACTAAAATGCCAACAAACTGCATGAAAGCCGGGACCCCCCCAAGCCGATCTGGCATTAGGCGCCAAGTGAAATGCTTGCTAACGAGTGTTTAGATTAGGCTTTTCCTTTAAGTAATTTGTTTCTTTTGTTCTCACTTCCCAGTTACACGAGGAGTTTCCTTTCCCCTTGCAGGACGGCATGCCCGCTGCGCCCAGCCCCAGGAGCTGCCGTGCTGCTGCTCCGCCGTCCCTGCAGCAGTTTGCTTCTGTCTCCCCAAGGATGATTTGGTTCAGCTCCTGTCCTCAGTCTCTAGGAAAGGGTTAGGAACTACCACAGCCCTTTGTGAGGCCTTGGTGGTTTTGTCTTTGGACCAAGGTGGCAGAATGAGGAGGTGCCTCATTCCCCTCACCACCTGGTCCCTTGCGGTTCGGGACGTGCACATGTGCACAGCCGGGTGCCGGCTGGCATCGCGTGGCGGGGAGCACCATGGGCACGGCCACAGCTCTGCCGTGCACCAAGCCTGTGCGTGCCTGCTGCAGGGAGCAACTTGTGAAGGAAGCCCTGCAGCCAGAGGTGTCGGAGCCCAGACGTGACCCCGTGCTAGACAGCGCGCTTCAAAGAACAATCCTAAATTCAAAAAAGTCCCGGCTTTCAAAAGTCTCTGGGTTTAAAAAGAAATTACTGGCACAAGCACGGAAAGGCTCGCTTGCCCCGTATTGTGCTAAGATAACAGAAAGTTTAAACTGCCTATATTGGATTCCGCAGCTGAAAAAATAAGCCCAGAGCTTTGCTCTGACTCCCGTTTCCCAGGCCCACGCGTTGCACGGCGCTGCACGTCTCCGCGTCCCCGTGGCCGGCGCGTCGCCTGCAGTGTGCCTGCGGCCGCCCCGCACTCCCTCCAGCACCACTGCTCCCCGCGGCCATGCTCCGCTGTGCTCGGCCCCCACCAGTGGGGCCTGGCCGGGGAGAAACGGGAATTTGCTCTTGACTTTGGGGCCTGGCGTGAGCATGGGACGCGCAGTCAGTTTGCAAAACCTTGGCTTTCAAAGCGTGCTGTTGCTGTAACAGCACGGCTCGGAAGGCATTTCTACTGACACTAACCTTCCAGCCGAGCCCTCGGGACTTCTCGTCTCCACCTTTGCCAAGTTTGCCACATTCCTTGGACCACCAGGTCAGGCAGGAACACTCCCGTTCCTTGATGCATCTTGATGAAATTGTAACTTTTTAGAAAAGAAGTTGGCTTTTACCAAAAACCAAGAGTCGTTAACATTAACTTTAGTGGCAATTAGAGTAACATATTCTTGACTGTTGGCCAGGCTGTTTAGGTCATAGGGTAAAAGCATTCGTCTCCTGCGAAGCCCTGCAGGCCCCTTACTGCGTTACAGGAATAAAAGAAAAGAGAAGAAAAGAAAAGCAAGAGAACCCCAAACGCAAGCGGTGAGGTGTACTTTCAAGGCTGAGCTGTCAAGCTGTCTCGTCTCTTCCTCAGGAAATTGTTGGAGCAATTGTTGGAGACAGCAGGTCCATTTTAAAGACACTAATAATGCTTTTGTGAAAGCAGGCCCTTTTTGCCACTTAGGACTAACCAGTGACCGCATGCCCAAAGGCACGGTGCCAGTCGTGCTGCGTTGGCCTCCCGCGGTGACAGAAGTCCTGCTGGGGGTGTGCCGGTGCCCCTGGCACCCACCCTGGCCAGGCACTCACCATCACGAGGGCAGTGCGCTCTGCTCCCTGAACCTGGCTGCTCCATGGGGGGATGCTCATACAGTTCTTGCCTGCGGGAACACTGCAGGTTAAATTCGTGCCTTACTGCAGCAGAACTCCTCAGGAATTCGTTCCCAAGGAGTGCTCCCGGGTGGCTGCCCTGGTCAGGGACGCTGAGCTCACTGCAGAGCAGCTGGGGCTGAAGCTCTCCCTGCCTGAGGACCACCCGTCCCCGTCACTGCCCTGGCACTCGCTGCTGCTTGCTCCCGGGGGCGAGCAGCCACCGTGTCCCAAGGCCACCCATGCCACTGCTGCCTTGATGGGGACAAGGGCCAAAAAGCCAAGAAACACCCCAGGTTTTCCTCAGCAGCGTGAGGTTTCTCCAAGGCGAGCACCAAGCTTGCAGCTCGGCAGAGGAATCTGAAGATGGTGTTATTCCAGGGACAGCAACCCCGAGGTGTGGCAAACACGCACGATTCCTTCAATGTGCTGAAAACAGAAAACATCTCATTTTAAAGCAATGCTGTTTGCTAAATAATTTATGTGCAAGATTTCACTGTTGTGTTACTTGACATACAACGGTGTCACGTAATGACACTTTTGAAAAGTTGCCTGGAGGATCAGATTTCCCATTCAGTGGGGAATTAAAAAATGTTTCTGGAATTTTGCTCTGCAGTCGGGAATCTTATTTTCTTATCTCACATTGTACAATTTATTTTTCCTAAAGCAGTGTGTTAAATTATTTGTTATTGTTGGACTCGGTTGAACAGCTTTATCCCTAGTGTAGTCATGAAGTTTTGGAGAAAAACCAAGGATGAATTTGTCACAGTGTGCTCAGCAGATCAGCTGGCCTTTAGGTTAACTGTCAAAAGACAGCATTTCTACTGAAAATATTAGTGAAGGTCCCTTAAACCTCCTCGAGGTTGCCTAAAATCTTTCTTCCTCAGGCTGTAGCTAAATCGGTTCAGAAGTGCTTTTCGGAGGCTTCCATCAGCAGGCGGCATGGATTCAGGTGGCAGTGCTCAGATCAGATTTATAGACTTGCGCTATTTTATAGGTTTCTGTCTTATAGAGCTGGAGAGCTGACGTTCTGATTTATGAACGTTTATCAAATCTGCAGGACATACAGGCTTTAACAAAATTGACTGAGCTATAATGTTTGTGATTTGAGTCTGGGATGAGCTTGTGAAACGGTGTGCCAAGTAAATACAGCAAAATGGAAGTGATCAGTGCAGCGTGTACATTGAATTAGGTGTTAAGTAAAGTGAAGCTAGCGAAGCTTTAACTTTACCATTATTTGGCAGGGTAGTGGTGTAAGGAGAACAGAACTGTCCTCGAGTAGCATACGCTTTTATTAAAGGGAGAGGCTCTAAAGCATGAGGTTCAGAGAACAGTGCTTTATTGAGCGAACCCCGTACAGATCGTGACTTAGGACATGGAGAGCGTGGTGAGCGATACTTTTATAACCAAATCCTTAAATTCATTACTGCTCTAAGAGTGCCATATCTGCTTTGTTGATACGAACATTACACCTCGCTCTTAATGGCGATGTTGTAGCAGAAAGGTCCGTATAACTCAACAGGAGAAGAACCTGAAAATGTGCCCGTCAGTTAATTGCTAACAGCGATGCCGTGGCAGACCACGAGCAGGCATTGATTTTTAATATTTCCATTGCAATTCGATGGGTACGTCATGTTACGAGTGCTCCATGGCAAGCTGCAGAGCGTTTCACACCAGCTGATTTACGTTCCCATGCGCAGTGCGGCCGACGGCACAAGGCGTGTGCTCGGGATGGAGCGTGGCCGCACAGCCCTGCTAGCGCCACGTATCTGAGCTGCAGCGCTTGCGGTAACCAGTGTCCAGCTTTAATAAATTGTATTTCTCAGCTTTGTTTCATGTTCTCAGCACTGGTTGCCCTTAATCTTTCTGGTGCTGATCTCGTTTTAGAAACCATCCATCTCCCTGTTACTGGTGTGAAACCCCTGTGCCGGCAGGCAGCCAGGCGGCACCCCCTGCACCGTGGGCACTGCTCCCCGGGGCCCTGCGCCGCTCTGGGGCTGGGCTGAGCGCGGGGGGCTGCTGTGGTGGGGGCCTGCTCACCCCTCCTGCTCTTCTGGAGGACTTGTAAAACGTCTGTGTTTAATAACGTGGCACACTCGGGCGGTGGGATTGCTCGTAGAGGTGGACAGAAGGGCACAAGCTCAGCACGGCTGGTGGTAGGGCAAGCGTCCCAACTGGTCACCCGGCGTGGCCAGGGCATGCGGCACGTCCAGCGGATGCCGAGGGCTGTAGGAGGTGGAGGGGAAACAGAAACTGAGCTGCCGCAGGGCTTGGCCTCCTTCTACACCCGGCGCCTGGAAACCCAAGGATTGTTTGGTCACAGAAGCCTGCAGCGGGGTGTGCCGCACAGCGAGGTGCCCGCGGGGCTCGGCGGCACCCCTCGTGTCCTGAGGCACCTCAGGGTCTTCAGTGGGAGCCTTTCGCTGCCGTGGGCACTCGCGCTGGGGCTTGATGGTGGCGGGGAGAGGAGAGCACAGAGGATTAAAATTCAGTACGTGCCTGTTCTGTACAGGCTGCAATTAATCTTGCCAATTTTTAAAGCTTTGAGAGCCTGGTTAAGTGATGAAACACTAACGACTCCTTATGACAGAGAGTCAGAGCTCTCTGCCCGCTGAAGGAGATGCAGGGAGCGTTCGCAGGATTCACACCAAGCAGCAGAGAATACAGTTGAGAATTGTTGCACCGCATGATATAAAAACCACATTAATATAATGAAAGGTGTCAGGAATAACGCGAGACTGGCTATAATTAAATGTATCTCAATAAGCGCGGCGTCGTTCGTCAGGCAGACCTCTAAACCTTCGCGTGCATCCTTGCTGTTGGCAGGTGGCCTGGGAGGAGAGCTGGAGAGCGAGGCGAAGGACAGCCGGGCCCTGGAAGAGAGGAACAGCGTGACGAGCCAGGAAGAGAGAAATGAGGAAGATGAAGACATGGAGGATGAGTCAATTTACACCTGCGATAACTGTCAGCAGGACTTCGATTCGCTGGCAGACCTGACTGAACACAGGGCACACCACTGTCCTGGAGGTAATGTTAAACTCGCTTTGCAGTTCTGACAGGTGGTTAGCTGGGTAATTGGACATAGCAACAGCTTGAGGCCTCAAGTGAGATTAAAGAATTAATAATGTAATTTTACAGTTAATGTAATTTTATTGTGGTGCCTTGGGTAGCCTTTGTTCACTCCTTTAATAAAATTAAAATAAAAGCAACAGCTTTCCAATTGGAATCTGTCAGTAATTACGTTAGACAAAAATGTTGTGGGTTTTTTAACGTTAAAAGTTTCAGACAGGGTATTTTTCCCTCTCTTCCCGAGCGCAGGAAGATTAAAAAAGTTAAATGACTGAAGCGTGCAAAACTCCCCTGAAGATAGGCCTCTGAACCCCACCAAAGAACATGACAATTTCTGAGATAAAAATTCGTAGTGTGAGCTTTGTAATCCCACCCTAAAAATACACCATTCTCCCTAGGTTACTGTTGCATTTCCTTTTGAATTTTATGGAGGTGAGGATGGCATGCGCCTACCCTGATTTTGAATGTCCTTGTTGTGAAGTGAGAACGAGCACAGAGCGTTGGTGTGAGCAATCGCAGCGCATCTTGCCATTGCACAGCTCCTCGTGCATGGCCGGTGGTAGCAGCAGGCACCCTGCACAGCGTGTTATCTGATTTATGGGGGCAGCAAAAAGCCTTTGATTATTGCCGAAGATTAAATAAAATCTTAGGAGGGCGAGTGCAGAAAATGTTCATATATATTTAAATCAGGAGTTCTCACCCTTCCTAGAGTTAAATACGCTGCCAGCATTTTTTCCTCTGCACCCATCTAAGACATTTTTAGCCAGTTCCCATTTCGGCTGGCAGGGGGGTTAGCTTCTCCTCTGGTGCAACATTATCCTGTCCTCATTCCCACGAATGCGTGTTCCTCCCTGGCCACTTAATTTGTTTGGTAATGAGTCCACATTATGTTCTCCTTTTTGGGCATCATTAAAGCTGTGCCCAGCCGAGAAAGGCCAGAGGAATTGCCCAGGGCGAGTGTGCAAACGGGGCTGTGGGAGCTCTGCCGCCCACCCCGAGCATCCTCCTCTGCCCCAGCTGGATGCAGCATCGCCAGGGCTGCTTGCTCTGCGCCCTCAGTTAAACACTGCCTGGGATGCCCACTTGAAAGTACAAAACCAGAAAACTTACTGCTCGCAGGGTCGTTTTTTGGCCAGCTGACAACCACTGGATTGCCCTGCGATTTCTGTGAACAAAATTCATATTTTGATGTGGGGTAGTAAGCAGGAAAATGCTGTTGAATAGAAAAATCCTTGTTTGCCAGGCTGCAAGGCGAGGTGTGCAGCCCAGGGGATGGGGACAGGTCCCTGCAGTGCCAGGCGGGAGGATAGGGCACTGCTGCTGCTCAGTGAAAGAGAGGCCTGTTTTTTTCACGAGGCAAAGGTCCATAAAAACACAGCAACCTAGAGGTCCGTGTCTGTACAGTTCATATTTTCACACCTCAGTTTTTATTTACTCTCAGCGTAGTGTCTGTTAGTGACAGTAAGAAAAATAAATTCTATTTTTGGGACCTATCAAAATAATTTGTGAGTATTCCCCTTGCTAATTTTTGATTGCAGGTAGCATAACTTCATCATCTTTTACTGTCTTGACATGTGCTGATGATTTACAAAGACATTTTGTCATAAAAAGGCACCATATAATCATCTGCATATACACGGAATAGGTGCTGATTATCTCCATGTGAGGAAATCCTTGTTCCAGAATAAGAGTGCCTGTTTTCCATTTGTTTTAGTGTAGTGTCCTGAAGTGATTTAATGCCAAGGGAAGGGTTGCACTCATCTGTTCGGGAATGAGAATGTTTCCATGAAGGCAGTCTGGAATATTGTTGGATATTTACACGTCTTGCCACGAGGAAAAAAATTTTTCAAGTTCAGACCCACCAATTGTCCAATAACCATGAGAATTTTTGGTCTAAGAATGCAAATTACACGTGTTTGCTCAGCTCACCTGGAAAGACTTGCCCCCACCAGAGTGAGAACCTAAGAGAGCGCTAGGAAATGTGGTGTGTTTAACGATGTTACCCCACCAAATGGGCTGTGTCCTGAGTTGCCCTGCTCTCCTTTAGTCTCTAATGCCTGCCCGACACTTCTGAGGCTGTAACACAGTGCCTGACCTCTGGGCAAGCTAGAGTTTCATGTCTTAATCTGAAGCAGGGTGTTCAATCGTGTCTACATGGCTCCAGATCAATGCAGGTAATATTTGTAGTGATAATATCACCAGGCTGATAACACAACGTAACTAATGACTTCCTTTGGGAGGCTGAAGTTAGGAAGGTATTGTAGCTCTGGAGTGTTGCAGGATTATAAGAGCTCACTCCAAAGAATAGGATAAACCATCTATTTCACTGGAATCCCTTAGAAATTCATTACAGCGGGCTGAAGTTATAATACAGTTTGAACGCAGCTTCTTTGACATGTAAGGAAGTAACAAACAGCCGTTTCCCCCCTCGCTTTTTCATGTATTTCAGACTTGTTTCTTGGAGGACAAAACACCGCTGAAATCTAGACATCTCTCGTAGCGTAAGCGCATGGCATCCCTTCGGATGCCGGCCCGGTGGAGGTGCTCTCCTGACAGAATTAGGTGCCTCTCGTGCCTTTTGCTCGTGGTGGATGTCTGTGACGGCAGGCTGGGGGCTTCCAGTGCCGATGGGGGTGTGAAAAGGGCCCCCATGGGGCAGCGCATGCTGAATGAGCAGCGCGTTTCCTCCCCAGCTCACGGCTTCCCAGCTCGGCCCCACGCGAGCGCTCCTTAAACAGCCAGAGAGCACCTTTAAAAATGCCCTGAGAACACACAGACACCTGGCGCATGCGCTGCGTGTGTTGAGCTTTTACAATGAATTTAAAAAGTCACTCACGTCCTGCGTCCCCTTAACTTGAGAAGACTCAGGCGTGGCCATCTCAGGCAGTCCTTTTTGTAGGTTTTTTGCACGCTGCCGTTAGTGCAGGTGTTATGACACAGTGCCCCAGCAGTACTGGCAAGAGGAGAGGCTCACATGTGCATTTACAAGTGCAAGTGTCCTCTGGCCAGCACCGGGGGCTGCATGCATCAGGCAGCTGTTCTGCAGTACCTCACTGCCTGGTGCCTGGTGCTGGGTTGGGTATTGCCTGATGAGAAGTGGCTAAAAAGCCCCAAGACTTGCCATTTGTATGTGCATGTTAGTCCACATGTGCCAGTCTGGTTTTAGCTCCCGTTCTTATCATGTTGGTTTTGATTCCTCCATCCATGCCTGCCCTTTCCCCCTGCTGGGCCAGTGTAGCCTCCCATAAACTTGTTCCTTCGGTTTCCCAAGCAAATGTAGGGTGTTGTAAAGCGAGTTAGCGCATCAGTGAACTGGACAGAAGTAGGTTACGTTGGGGTCTCTGAGCATTTCATGAGGTCCTCTTCTGTTGTTGATAACTTTACAGGTTGTCTGTTTCAAACAGCAGCAGAGCTATATATGGATATTGCCAGCTGGGAAGCGGCTGATTTTTCTAAACTACTGTACGGTAGGAACTAGTTTATAATTAAAGTCTTGCAGTTGCTCCTGTTAAATGCCCTGTAACTTGTACACTAGGCTTGCGTTAGAAACGAGGTATTGTAACTGTTTTGTGCTAGTGTATAATTTTGCATTTTCTTGTATTTCACCTGCTGAATTATAATTGCCATGCAACTGTATATGCAGGGTGCTCACCCAGAAACCGTACACGGCAGCTTGCCAACAAGTGGCCGCGTCTCAGTGATGTTTTTGTCAGGTAGTACTTTGTACTTTGCACTGACAAAGATGGACTTCTTGCACGTATTTCCCAAATTAACCCTTCCCCAAATTATAATCTCGTTGCACCTGATTGGCAAGTTGGAGGTTTTCAGTTGCTTTGCTGCTGATGTTGTTGCTTTTTTAAAGTAATGAATTGACTGATCATCCTCCACAAAAGATACTGAAATACAGTTGTGAAAAAAGCAGTGTGGAAACTTAATTATACACCTAGTTTATACAGCTGTGGCTCTAATGACCTACTGGCCCTAATCACTGTGTTGTGGCTTGGTCTGAGTGCTCCTGTCCTTGCCAGAATTCTGCTCCTCTCTCTTAACATGACTAGTGTTTCGATCTAAAAAAAATAATAAAAAAATAACATTTCCTTTTTTGTTCTTTTCTACATTGTCATGCTGAAATGCAAGTTTCCTTCTTTCCAGAGGTCACGGCAGTGTTTTCAGAATTGGCACCAGAAACGCTCCGCAGTATCACAGACTGTAAAAGCACGGATGTTCCCTGGCGCCCTCAGTTCTCGCTGCCTGGCTCTGGCAGCGGGCACTGCGGCAGGCTTCTTGCTGTCGGTCCCCCGAGGGGCAGTGACCGCAGGCTCCTTTTCTTGTTTCATGCCAGGCCTCACCTCGCGGGGCTCACATTTGTCCCGCTGGTCGGCGTTTGTGCCCGTCGGGGCTGAGAGCCGGGCTGTCTGTGTGGGTGCAGGGCGCTGTGTGTTTGTCGTGCAGCAGGTGAGGCGCGTTCCCGTAGCTCAACCTGGAGCTGAAGCCACGCAGGAGCACGGTGCGGAGTGTGATGGCGCGCGGGGCACGTGGTGACCTTGGAGGATGAGGTAGCTTCGTCGCAGGGCCACATGCAGCAGTGTTTTCATGGGCACTGAGTGCAGTGCGTGTGCTCGTGGAGGCTGCAGGAGGCGGCCGATTCCCCAGTGGGCCGGCGGCAGCCCTGCTGGGTGAGGGTGGCGAGGCCCTGCTCTGCCTCTGCCACTGCAGGCTGGCGCTCGGTGCTTGCGCTGCGTCTGGTTCTGGGCTTTACAAGCACGCCGTGCCTCTGAGGGCTTGCAGTGGCTGGTGGGGGGCGGCATGAATTTGAAACAAAGCTCACTGGCCATAAACACCGAGCCCGGGATTTGCTCTGCGGCCTCGCGGAGCCTCTCCCGTGCCGAGCGCGGTGGCAGCGGGTGGCAGGCCCTGCCGCGAGGCCCGGTTGGTGTGCTGGCAGATAAGAGCCTGCCAGGGCGCCGGCGCCGCCCCCCGCAATCGCCACGGCCACCTTTGTGCCCGGGCCCCTGGGGATGGTGGCACGGGCGGCGGCACCAGGCTCTGCGCACGCAGATAGGAGCGGTGCCAGCGCGGCTGCGGGAGCCGGGGCTGAGCGAAACCAGAGCCCCGTGGGGAGGGAGGCACGGGCTGCAGCTACCCCTCTGCAGCCTGCACGTAGCCCGCAGTCATCGCGCAGGGCACGGCCGCGTGCTTTGAGGCTGTACAAATATTTCTCAGCTAAGATGATGTCTTTCCTCAAGCAGCATATGTTTTTCGCATAGGAAGAACATTTTCCCTGTCATTTTTAAACATATGGCCCAGTGAGGAGCTGAGGATGACACGTTAGCATGGTCGTATCAGCAAGGGACTGTTTCATCCTTGCTACTTTAATTGAGTTTTGCTTTTTTCTTTATCATCTACTTTTATCTAGCTCAAAAATGAGCCTGCAAAGCGAGTGTGGGTACCCCTGGAATTGCGGGGCCGCCAGGCCTGTCCCACTGTGGCGCTGCACCCGCTGCCTTGTCGCAGCTCGGGCTTTCACTGGCTCTGTGTGGGGCAGGTCTGTTTCTCGGCATTGTAGGAATGCAAGGAAATAAGAAACAGCTCTGAAGAGGAGGGAGAGGTGGCAGCAGGAAGGTGCCTTTCAGGGCTGGACCCTGCTGAGCTTGCAGGGGTGGCCGTGCCCACAGAGGAGGGTCCTGCTGCCGCCAGCAGCCCCCTGCGCTTGGTGGCTGTAGAGAAATGTGGGAGAGGGTTCTCCTCCTTGTTTTTTAAGCAAGCTGAATGACTGTCCCAGTCCCTGGGAGGGAGGGATGCTGCAGCCTCTCAGGAGAGCAGCCTGGAGCCTCAGTAGTTCCCTCAGTCCCTCAGGGGCTGGTGTTTGTAACTCCGTGTGTGACGGAGCTCCATCGCCGGGGAGTCACCGGCCCGAATGTCAAGCATGGGGCTTGGGAAGGTCTGAGGAGCCTGCGAGGAGGCTCCAGGTCCATGTTTGCAGTCCCCTTACTGGTACCTCCTGCACCTTGACCCAGAGCTAGAGCCTGAGGCACGTGGTGCAGCATCGCTGGCAGGGCAGTGAGCGTGTAAGGCACCTCCTTCACCGCCAGTGCTCGGGATATGGTCACGTTGCCTGCTGGTCTCAGTGTCCGAGCGCGAGGGGACGCATTGCACCGCTGCTGGGGTGGGGGCCGGGCAGGCAGAAAGGTGGTGGCTGGCCTTTCAGAGGGAAACTGATTAAGGCTTAAATGTTAGGAAAAAGCAACCAGCAGTGCATTTCAGGCACTCATCACAGAACATAAATTTGCTGTTGGAAGTAGTGGGATAAAAACAAGTCTGTCTAATGCTGATTTATTTGAATTTAGAGAATATAATTTTTAAAAAAATGAATGAAAAATAAAGGGAGTGTGCATACAAACACTGTCAAGAATTTCTTTTTTTTTTTTTTTTTCCTAAACAAGCTCTAGAAAAAATCCCTGCAGAAGTTCTGTAGTGCATATTTGAATGCTTTTGTTGTAGCCTCATTAAACTTGGCTTGTCTGCAGATACAGCTGGCATGTTATTAACTGTGCTCCAGGCTTGGGGAAGCCAGTAAGCAGCCTCCACCCCCCGGTGCCGGCTGGCTTTAGGGAAACGTGCCAGCATGGGTTGGTCCTCTTCAGCTGGCTGGCTTTGGGAGCGCTCGCTGGAGCATCCCCGCGTGGCCTCTGGGTCGGGGAGCCCAGGGCTCAGCCTGCCTCCCGCGCCGACCCGAGCGAGGGCTGCGCCGTGTCCCCGTGCCGGCCAGCAGCCCGCGGCCACGCACCGCAGCGCTGCCTCGCGAGCAGGATGGATCCGCCAAGGTACGTGGCCTCCCGTGGACACGCTCGCCCGGGTGCCTGCATCCTCCGTAGGGCTCTTGCGCCTTTCTGTAGCGTGGGCTGGCAAGAAGCAAGTCAGTGATCGTCTGCCAGATAGTTCCTCTGTTCTGAACGAACTCGTTGTTGGACTGAACTAGTCTGATAAATTGAATAAGGGAAATATTTTCCCTGCACCTGCTGGAGAGGCTGTTGCTCTCCAAGCTGCGTTTGCACATCAATAGACCTCCACCAGAGGTCTAAGCAGCTTCTGACTTTCTCCAAAACTTTGGCAACAAGCACATGCCTCTTGAATGCTGTCTCATTTAAGTAATTGTAGTGTTTTGTTTGTTTGGTTGGTTGGTTTTAATAATAAGGTGACTTTTAAAAGTAGATTTCATAATCTCATTAAATTCAGAATTGTGAAAAAATCATCATCAATAGAAATTTTAATTAAATAATGTATATAAAATGTAGAGAATGTTAATCAAACTTCATGTTTAATACAACCAGTTTTCATTGCCTTAGCTAATGAAAAAAAAAGTGATTTAGAGTTTTCAAGGCACCTGGTCTGTTCATGCTAAATACCTCCTATGGCATTTGAGCTCTTCAGAATCTTTAAAACATTTGGTGTAGCGACTCCTTTCTCTGACACAAGAAGTACCAACCTTATTTTTATCTTCAGGGAGTTAAGAAGTCAATCTATTTCGGCTAAAGTTTTGCCTGTTACCAGGAGGAGCATTCTCTCCTTCCATCCCCTACCTCTTGCTGATACAAGATTTGTGTTGTCTCTGGGAACTGATGTTGCTGATAATTAAAAGGATTAATTTTTAGTCTGTGCAGCTCCCCATTGGGCATCCTCTGAAAATGCAGAAGCCTTGCGTCAACATGAGGGGAACAAGAGGTCGGGGTTTGGAGGAGATTTCGAGCCTTTCCCCCTTAGCAGCCTGGCTTATTTTGGATGAAAATGACTGTAACTTTGGCGTCACCAATTTGTCCAATAACATGCATGAAATCAGTGCTAGAGCCGAGGTCTGTAATCCAGGTGGGTTTTGTTGCTGGCGACACCTATATCGCAGCGGGTGAGCTCCCTCCTCCTCTTGCAGGCACCAGGTTTTTGGCATGTGGTCCATCTGTTCTTTAGGCTTCCTTGAAAATCTTTCTCAGCATAATGGTGAAAGACTTTTTGGCTCCTCCTTATGTTGCTACTCAATTACTGTTAGCCTTGCGGAGGAGGACATAAGGAAAGGCTGAAGAGGCCCATCACTTTTCTCTTCTCCAGGGAATCTGTTACATTAAACATTTGAATAGATTTTTGAACGTAATTCCCAGTCATTTCCTCCACAGTGAACTCAGTTCACTTGTGCAGACTTTGTACTTAATGATATCTACTAAAATAAATGAGATTTGATATAACTTATATTAAATGGTCTTTTTAGAAATCTACATCTACTAATTATTCATTAGAAAATTTGGAGAGATGGACAGAAGTAGAATATATTCTGTTTATGACCTTGCAGTCTACAGAAACACAAATATAAACACCTGCATTCATTTTCCCTGAGCACAAGTGCATGCGGGTGATCTGCTGGGCTCCGAGAGTCATCTAACCAGATCTGAGTGCATTCAACCCATATCAACAAGCCGTAGCAACCAACCAAGCCCACGCCAGCTAAAAAGCCAGCACGCCTTCAGGGCAGTTGCAGGTCAGATTGCATTCTGTCTCCTCGCCATGGGGGACTTTGCTTTTGTGAGCACTTCTGGTTCTCCTTGGGGTGACTGCTCTCCCCTGTCCCTGCTGCCTGCGCTGCTCTCCCCATGGTCCCTCCTCTCAGGCTGTTCCCTTGGTTTCATTGCACTGCTCCTTGCTGGACTTAGACCATTGCACATCAGGCTTACGGCACCGTCCGCCCTGATGCTCTGCTGGCACTAGCCCTGTCCTGGCCCCACGTGTAACCCAGTCACTTCCATGTCTGAGCTTTCAGACCCGCACAGCTCATACGCTTCTGCTACACCTCACCGCGTTGCTGATTTCCCTTCTCTCCGTGCTGTCCCTTCCCTGGGCTCTCAGTGCTCACAGGGCTGTCCTCACGCTGCCCCATGGGAACCAGCACCTGCAGAGCTCCCCCAGGTGCTGCAAGCACCCATCGGAGCTGGGGGCACTTTGGAGGTGCTCCCATTGAGGTTCAAAGAGCTAAAGCCGTATGCCGTAGTCAAATCCTTGTTTGCAAAACCCAGTGAATTTTCCAATTTGCATTCAGACTGCATCCAGCCCCAACCTGGAGAGCTGCTTGATCTCACCTTACAGCCCTGTCACTGTGCTTGCCGTGTTTTGTTTTACAAGAGCTCTTTCAGGCAGGAACTGTATCCCACTAGATACTGTGGCGGTGCCGCGTAGCTGCAGATGGTGTCCCTTGCTGCACGGAGGATGAACGGTCATCGTTAGGATGCTCGCAGTGTTGTTGCTTTCCTCTCACACACAAAAACACTTTTAAACCAAAATTTAAAACAAACAAAACTCAACAATGAATGAAAGTGAGTAGGATTTTTTTCTCTCACAGATTAAATGAGAGAATATTGAGTTTTCTGGCTGCCCGTTTATCCTCCAGACATGCAAGCACCAGGAGGGAAGAGGCTCCTTCTCTCTGCCACTATACCTATTTCTGACATACCAAATGCTCTGCCGTACTTTAACCAGTTCAGTTTTGAAGATCTGACCAGCTAAAACTGGCTGCTCAGAAGACAACATCATTGCCTTGGGGGAGCCTTCAGTGCAAGAGCTGGGGAGAGGCGGTGGTCGCAGCACGCTGGGGTCGCAGCGAGCTGGGAGAAGCGCGACGTGCGGGGCTCAGCGAGTGACAGGCTCGGCTTCGGGGAGCTCGGCCACGCGGCGAGGGGGAGGAGGACGGGGAGAAAAAATGATTTGTGAACTTGCCCCTTCTGAGATAGCAAATGCTCCTCTCCCGGTGACCAGGAGCATTGCTGAGCAGCCGGCAGCTGCACGCGAGTCGTCTTCTGCTGTCAGCGAGTGTCACCGCAGAAACCTCAGCAGCTGCAAGGAGCCACTACACGTACGCAGGGGATAGAGGAGGCTCCAGGATCGAAACGCCCTGGTGTGTGGGCTGCTCGGGATTTTTCTCCGAGGAAGAAGATATCCACAAATGTTTTAAATTAGGCTATCCTTGATGGTTCTGGTGGTATGGAGCCCGACCAAAATTTGGGGGGAAAAATAAGTTACTCTGTTAAAGTAGACATGAAAAAAAATGAAGGGCTTAACTTTTGTCCTGAGGGTGATAAAACAGCACCACACAGCTGAAAATCAATCTGACCTTCACCCACGTGATGCTGTTGTCTCAGTCTGTCTTTCATTTCCTTTGGTTGAGTGAAGGCCATGGCATTCAGGAGGGAGAAAAGCCAGAGGGAGGTGGGGAGAATCCTGTTTTCTCTGGAAAGGCTCCGGTGCTTGCATAAGTTGACTCCATAAAGAGTTGCGGTAAAACTTCAGATTATTTCATTAAATTAAAAAAAAAAAGAGAAAACAACAACAAAAAAAACTTCTTCTCTTAATAGCCAGGAATCACATTAAGGTAAAGCAGATATTTACTGAAAAACAAACAAACAAACAAACATAACTGTTTGTAAAACATTCTGTTTTAATTAAATATAGAATTAGTCAATGATGGTATTTTGGAATGAAGGCTGCATGCAACAACAGGAAACCTGCACATTCATTTAAAAACAGAAATTTGTACCCAAAGGGGAGAAAAAAGGCCAATTATTTTTTCCAGAGAAATTTTAACATTCTGTGTTGCAGGCTTTGTCCAAACAAAGCCAATGTACCACTTACACGGGCATTTACATATACATCAATAAACCAACAGTTCGGGCTGGTGTATAAGCGGTTGTATTGATTTCCAAAATGCAGGTACAATTGCAGTCGGTGAAATATTCATTTTGTACAACATCCTTCAGCAAGTGGTACGGGCAGACACTTTCCCCCCTCATTTCCCCAAAGATGTAGAATCAATTAGTAAATGGGTAAAATTCTGTGCAGAATTTAATTCTACAGAAACAACACCAACAAAGGAGAAAATGAAGTACAAAAGTGCTTTTTTTTTTTTTTTTTTTTTTTTTTTTTTTCCTTTTTGTTTGTTTGTTTGGTGGTGGTGATGGTGGTGGAGGGCGTTACATCTGGAGAGCCATTAAAAGTGCAGTTTATAGCTGTTCATCCAGCCCCCTGCTTCTTCCATCCTCACTGAATTTAAACGCAACCCAGAGCCAGATAATTTCTGTTGGAGAATAGCAAATTTCCCACACAGGTTTTACAAAACTAAGATTGCTATGAACTCTGTAAAATTACTTTTTTTTTCTATTTCGTCATATGCAGATAGTGTCATTTCATGCCATAGTCATGAATTACTGTGTTGCTCTATATTTGTGTGTTATATATCCCGTAGCTGCTGTAGCACGGAGAGAGTGAGGGACACCTGCCATTGCTTTGTTCAGTGGATGTTGCTTGTTTTAGGCAGCTCAGTAAGAAATGTCAACTTCTCGTTAAAAAGATAAAGACAGAGATTGGATTTAGCTGGAGAGATTAATCCCTGCTTCGTAAAGGTTAAGAATTAAACAATTTGTTCATTAATCTATTTGGGATGTTGGAGATGAATTTATGACTACAGCTTATTATTTAAGTGTGGTTTGTTGGATGTGCCAACAGGCATGGACACGGTCCTTTGCTATTACTGTACATGTTATAAAAAAAAAAAAAAAAAGAACAGGCAATTTAAAAGATGTTGGGACCTCTTCCTGGCGAGCTCTGCTAAAGTCTCCCTGTGATATGCCAAAATGCTATTTGCATAAATGTAGGATTTAATAAGTTATCATTCTGATTAACGCCATTAACTGCTTAACTACTGTAGAAATTGGCTTCCAAAGTTGCTTCATGGTAGCTGTTGCTCTCAACGTCATTCCATTTGCTGTCTCACTGGGGATAATGGTATGCAAGGGAAAGCAAGAAGGTCAAGGATCTTTTTGTTTAGTCTCTTTGCACATTAAAAGTTCTATTATGTGTTTGTATTGCATGTGGTTTCCAGTCTGTTGGCTACAGAGCTTTCAAAATCCATTGATGATGAGTTTGTGAAGCTAAATATATCTTGTGGGCTGTGACTACCAAGCTATCGTTGTGTGTAGCAGGCAGGGCCAATATTTAACAAGTGTTTTCAGCACGAGGAGTTTCGAAACCAAGTCGAATGCTCTTACAAAAGGGTTAACAGATAGACTAACACAGAAGAGGACAGCAAACGCGCACACCTTGCTCTGTGGTGACGGTGGGGTGTTTGGAGCGATGCTTTTGGTGCTATTTATGGGGAAGTGTATCTGGGCTTGGGGTTTCTATGTTTTTCTTTTTCTAGGGGCGGAGGCGGGCTGTGGTATTGTTGTGAATGACACAGCCACCGCAACGGGCAGCGGGGCTGGAAAAAGCGCTGCCCTCTCAGCCATCCCTCTCCCTGCCCCAGCAATGCGGAGGTGCAGCCCCACGTTGGGGGCTCCCCGCGGGCCCTGCCCCACGCACCCCACGGCCGGGACCCCCAGCACCTCCCCGCTGCTCCGCGCCCTGCAGCCAGGAGGCCTCCTGGAAACCAGCTTCAGCTGCCCTGGGGCTGGCAGTAGCCTTAGTGGATTTCCTTTGGGTGTTGAACAGCCGTGCTCACGTCCTTGTGGTGTGCAAACTCGTGGCCATAGATGTGGGAGCAGCTGCTCCTGGCTCGGGCTGGGTGCACACTCGGGCAGATGTCACCGCCTCCTTCCCAGGCGTAAGCACGAGATACCCGTTCTCTTCTAAGCTGAAAGCAGAGATTTATTTATTTTTTCCCAAACAATTCATGTTCTGACTGCATGAGTACCTTCACACCTGTCAGTTGCACTCGGTGTGCTCATTCCCCAGGGTTACCTGGCATCTGGGAGATCCTGCCTCGGTGCAGCCTGATCCCTGCCGCAGCGGATACCCGCGATGTTTTGGGTGGAAATGCACTTACACCAGCACACATCATCTGCTGCATTGCTCTGTTCTGCTCCGCTATATTCCTGCTTTTGTAACATTTGGGTTGAACCCCCCTCCCGGGCTGTTCCGGGAGCACTGCAGCTATCTGCAAGCTGTCCTGCTTTTCGCCGTGGTGCTGGTAAGCTCAAAAACATCTGCAGGCAGCGTCAGTCCAGCTCGCTAGTCTTCAGAGGATATTTGCAAAGTTTCATAAGGCTTGGACCCATACCCACACCCATCCTACATGCAGCGTCTACAGATTTATCCCCGAGAGCCTCTTACAGCTTTGTTTGTATTACTATCTAGAGCTATCCCACTGCCGAAATCCTCAGGAGAGAGAAGTGGTCAAGAGTACTTAGAAACATCTGTTAAAAATTCAGACAAACACTGCACTGTCACTAGAAGCTGTTGGGAGAGGGGCGAACGAAATTCATCATGTGGTGCTGCAGGAGAAAGGGACATTTTTTTGTTCCTTCTCTTTTCCTTGAAAATCAATAGTTTGGTCAGTAAACATAGGAAAATGCCCCTGCAGAGCCTGCTTGGGGCGGAGAGCTGCTCTGCACAAAGTCACAGACTCACTCGAGAGCCAAGCCTCGCGGCCTTACGGGAGCGCTGCTGCAGCGCTCGCGTTTGATTCATCGCACGCCTTCTGCTTGTTTCAAGGAACCCAGCATTAATTGTGTGGGCCTGGAAAGTGGTGACATTAGGAGACAAAGTGACTTCGCTGTGACTTTTCTTTTGCTCGCCATGCTCAGACAAAAGGGGAGAAGTTCTAACGAGAGATCAGTTGCACACTGCTCGGTGCGTGGCTGCGCGCTGGGTTCAGCGAGTACTTGAGAAATGTTGGCGTTTGTCCCTGATGATGCATCATGAAGTTACAGGCAATTTGGCAGAAAGCAGCCCCGAGTTTTGCCGGGCTCCCTGTGAAGTTGTGTTTCTCCACCCCAGTGGTGCAGCTCGGGCCCTGCTCCCCGTGGGGTCTCAGCCCCGTCCCCATCCCCATCGCGCCCGGCTCTGCGCTTCGCCTTTCCTCCGAGAGGCACAAACCGGGGGCTCTGCCCTACCGACCCGGGGCACATTCACTGATCTCAGAGAAACTCAATTTCTGTAAGAGAAACTCAATTTCTCCGAGCCCTCTATCCCCAGTCCGGGGTGATTGAAAAGTTAATAGGAAAGGACAAACAGTTAAGGCGTATGACAGGCAATATGATCACGTAAACCTTGTTTCTTAGGATGCCGGGCTGACAAAAATGAACCCGGTGCTCCTGAGAATAAATGAGTCACTTCAGACTGAGACTTGATGGACAAAGTTGGCTTTGTTATCACTCTGCAGGTAGTGAGGGGACAGGGTTAGGGAGAATTTTCAGAAATGTAGGCAAGGCATTATTAGAGGGGTAAAGTTTCCTCTGCCACGCATCCCCCGTAGCGGAGCCAGCATTACCCTGGTCCTCCTCCTTTTAGGAGCCTTTTGAGGAAAAGTCTCTGGTGACAGGAACATCTCTCAGGTCTTTTCATCCGTGAGCTGCCAGGTGAAAGAATGGGGCTAGAGAACAAAAGATGTTCTGATACTGCAGACAAGCTTTTGTAGGATCTGCCACGTCAGCTGTCTCTTATAAGGTCTGCTGTATTTTCTGTTGATGGTGCTCTTCCCTGGAGGATTTCCCCACACCTGGGAATGCCTGCCATAACCCGCACTGATATTTTCCTCAATGCCTTTCATTTCTGCATACAGATGGAGCTGGGATATCACACGCCGTCCTTGCCCTTATTCTGTTCTGCTCCTTGGCAGCCCCAGCTTTCCTGGCTCCGAGCTTTCATCCCACCTCCCTCTCAACCTTTTCCAGGAGGGGCTTTGCAATTATTTATAAGCTAGCTTGTCCTGTTTTCTGACATTTTCAGCGTAGTCTGTGCAAGAGGAGCTAAGTATATATTCCCTGGCTTTACAGGGAACAGGCGACTTAAAATAAACGTTGCTGGCCTGTGTTAGCAAGATGCTCTCAGATTTTTGTTTTGTTTTTTATTGGAGGTGAGGAACCCTCCCTTTAACATCAGTGGTCTTGGGATGGAAAAAATCCTCGTGGCCTGTAACCCCCTCTCGCCTTTGCTGCGTTTGGAGATCTGGAAGGGCAGGCAGCCAACTTGCTTGCCTGCTCGTCAAGGGGAGGCTGCCTGTCCTGCCTATCCTGCATTTCTCCCGCCATCCTGAAGCGGGTTTTCTTTCTCCTTCCTCCTACCACGTGCCAGAATAAGAAGCACCCTGTGATTTACCACCTTCTTCTGCTCATCGTGTGCTGAGGCTCTAAATTTTCCAAAATACATCATGGTAAAGAGGCAAAGCTTTAATGATTTGGGCATCATAGCTCCTCTAGAGGCATCTTTAGATTCTCTGAATGAAATAAACATCTATTTGAGCTGAAGAGCAGCATTTTCTCATTTTGCTGCTGCAAATAGGTGGGAGGAGTGACTAACTGCTCCTCTGGAAATAGTGAAGTGGACAGGCTTGTCTGCTGCCCAGGGCTACAAGCTGGATGCTGCGCTTACCCATTCACCCCATCTTCGGCCGCATCGATGCTTTGCTCACTTACACGCATCGCATTGGGGTGACAGAATTATGGGCCTCCCGGCTGCCTTCTCTTCTGAAGGTAACTCTAAATACAGTCTCTCCTATGGGGAGATGTACTCCATCCTCCGCTGCTGTGCACACGGAAATCGCATTTCTTTTGCTTTTGACCAACCTCGGTTAAAAAACGATGCTGGCAGCTGAATCTCACTTTGAGTTTTTCATTAGAACTGTTCAAAGCAAAATACAGGGTGGAGGATCTGATGTGAGCCAAAACTAACCTCCCCGTTCCTGCCAGTGAGGCCGTATTGCCAAATTTCACACAGCCGTGTTCTCTAGCACCTCCTTTGAACACGAGTGTGGTTCTGGAGGCTGTTTTGAAGCTCCCACTTGAAACACTCTCTGTGAGCTAGCGGAGCATTTTCTGGCACTTAAGCTTCTGTATCTGGTGGCTGTTTGTTCTGCATAGAGCAATGAGTCATGGTTTGCTAGAGGAGAAAAAAAGGGATTTCTTAGAAAATCCTTCAGAACAGCGAAGATTGTTTTTCAGTTGGAAATGCTGTTGGTGTCTGTGGCGAAAT
>NC_139053.1:3802761-3867761 GCF_965140915.1 Aythya marila | reverse complement strand
GCCGTGGAAGGAGTATGATAGGTGTCCCCGTGGAGGAGAAGGGGGATGGAGAAAGGTATGCCCTACCAAGAACTGGTCAAATACGTGTCACTCATCACCTGTGGTGCTGCCTTGGGAGGACAGGAGGTTTCTGTTTGCATGGCAGAGATCTGGATGAGTGGAAAGAAGGGGCTAATGCCTTCAAGTCCCTGCTAAACTCTGCCCAGGGCAACTGATCTGAAATCTCTTGGATCTGGTGTGTGAGGGGAGCACTGGTGCTGCGTGCACGGGTGTAACAGAGGCGAAGGAGAGGTTTGGTGTGTGCAAATGCCCTTCCACCCAGCGGACAGCTCCTTCGCCACAGCTGCCACAGTGGGTCTGCTGCGCTTTTCATTTTCCCTGAAAGTTTGGTTTTGTTTTTTTAAAGAATGGACCAAACCGTTTCTAACTGTGCTGCAGAGGGTGACAGGGAGATTGCAGTTCAGAGCCGCATGATTAAGAATAAGTTTCTTTAAAGCCCTGAATTCTGTTTATAAAAATAGATGGTGAACATACGGTACGACATAAAAATCCATGTGGTCCTGGAAAAAAGTAGAAAGCACTTTAGCCTGAAACAGATGTGCGAAAGCGAGCTCCTAAATGTATTTTTTATTTTTTATTTGTGTGTGTGTGTTTGTGTATGTGGGAGATATTTTTGGTTCCTGCTAGGCTTCTTTGCAGCAAAGCCCCTTTCTAGAATTTACTTTCCTTTATTAGAGTTGCAGCTCAGCTTTGTGTGGGCCTCTGGGGGTTTTGGCCAGCCGTTGGCAATTTCTCTCAGACACCCAATTACCCCTGACGTCAATGCCGTCTCTCCCATCTCCCTTGGGTGCCCACATTTTTTCCTTTGTAACACTAATAGCTGACTAGCTAAGTGCCTGTTATTTCCTTGGCAGAAGATTTGATTGTGTTTTGGGCCGGATACTAAATCCAAAAACTATGTAAAAATGTCAATAGGTGAGTGCACATTGATTTCGGTTAGTCACAGTGATATTTGAGCCCCTTTGGGGGCTCTGTCTGGGGAAGTATTTTACAAGAAAGATAATATAACAGAAAATTACTGGAGCTGCACAGGTCTCTGGTGGATTTCTTAGGGGCCTGCTAAGTTTCTGTAGAATCAACAAATGCTTTATTAATCTAAATTTGCGGTTTTGTTCCTGCCTCTCTTCAGACGGTTCGGGCTCGCCGGAGGAGGCTCGGCGGGAGCGGGGCGGCCGGCGGCGGAGCCCCTTCTGGCCGGGGCGGTGGGGAGGCCGGGGGCTGCCGGGCCCCCTCCTCGCCGGCCGAGGCCTGCGGCAGCAGATAACGCGGGGGACGGAGGGGGTCCCCGGCAGCTGCGCGGGGCCAGCGCTGACTGGGAGCTCCTGATAAGGGCCCCGCGCGGGAGCCAGCCGCCAGCGCCGCACCGCCAGCACGCTGCGGGGCCGTGGTGACTGGCGAAGAAAGTTAAACACAAGTGGTCCGGGGGCGGCGGGGAGGGCTGCGCTGGCAGATAATGGTAATTGATTGAATCACAGTCGCAGAGCAGCCTTGTTTTTCCTCGCAATTAATTTTTTTCTAATTTTCAGACTGGAGTATCCGAAGAGCTCAGGTTGCACCGAGCGCATGCTGCACTGAAAGATAATAAGCACATGCCCTCTTCAGCTTTTTGGGGGAAATTCAGGCCAAGAAAAGGCACAATTAAATAAAACGCACCCCCCTTAAAGTTACAAGCGTGCGGCTCCGAGCTCAGCAGAGCGTGCTTTTAAGGACAAGGAAAATCAATGGCTTTGTCAGCTTGCCGGGCTGTAGCTGGCTGGCTGCAGGGAACGAGAAGTCAATTTTGTCCACAAAGCCAGCGTACAGTGACACCGGAGAAGGGTATCGCCTGGGGACGTCAGCGCGCGGCGGACGCATGCACTGGGCATTTCTTCAGCTCTTCTTCCTCTCCTCTTCCCCTCGCAACCTCCTACCCCCTACAACAAGATGTGTGTAGAGGATAAGAGAGATTTGTGCCGCCGGTATCTCATACCGCTTCCTCTCCAGATTTATTTTCACCAGTGTGGATCCTTCTCACTCAGAGAAATCAGAATTTCTTTCTCTTTTTAAGGGGATCCCCCAAAGTAGTGTTCAAGAGTTGCAGTATTTTGTGTACTTAAGGTAAATAAAACCTTTTATATTTTTTAGTCTTTGGAAATTGGATCCTCAAGCAGTAAAATCTTATGTCAGCACAGCATGTAGAGTGCAGGATACCTAATAACTAGTAAACCATTTAAAAAAGTCTTCTGCTTGATCAGACATGGTGCTTAACATATAGTGCTGTATCCTGCCTTGTAAGTAATTAGTATTGAGGGGAAAAAGCCCCCCCTGTGGACCATGACACCATAGACCTAAACTGGCATTTTTTCACTTTAGATTTTTCTTTCTTCACTGGAGGACATTTCTTTGCCCATTTTAAAAATCATTCTCTAAGAAGTAACAGACTGTACAGAGGGTATTGTATATCTTAAATGAACCTTGCAAGCGCTAACAGTGTATTCTTCTTTTTCCCATGTAGGCACTGGGTAGGGTGGGCAGGCAAGCAGTGTTGTCATGCCAGAGGGCTAGAAATCAAACGTGGGGTAGAAAAAAAGCCCCTAGCCTGTGAAATAAATATTACTAGGGATTACAACAATCCTCTTTTTCTGTGATTTGTTGGTTCCCATTCTAGAGCAATGTATGTGTTGATGTGCTGGTGAAATGAAGGAATCTTATTTAGGCAAGGCATTCTGGTTTATTTTACCATGAAGGAGGTGGTGTTTTCTCTGGTACTCATGTTTTCCCGAGACTGGCAACAGAAGATTTCTTAGTGCATGGGCTGAAGTTCATGGGATTTTTCTCAACTGATGAAACACTGGAGCATTTGCTAGCTGTTTGGGCAGGAGAAGGGTATCCTGAAGTCCTGAGACTTTGGGCTGTTAAGCACAGCTGATATCCTATTGAACAAACTGTCGGGTCTCCTCTGCCGATAAAGCTGGTAATCTGCCTTGTCATGACCATTGGTTATAAAAGGGGCAAGTCAGCTGTGAAGAAAAGACTTTCCTGAAGGCCATGTTAAAAAAAATTACGGTCTTATGCCAAGGCAGCCATTGCTGATCAGTTTTAGGTGGGGACTTGGCTGGGTCTAGAGGGTCCTTGTGTGGAAAGAAGATTTTTTGATTTCTCCTTGTAGTCTTGAGAACCTACTGTGCTACTGTTGCCAACCTCCAATCTTTGAAGTTCCATGTTCTAGTGTAATTAAACCCACAAATGTAACGAGACCACAGGCCTCTGTCTGGTCTATGTGGCCCCTGCAGTATGACTGACAGAGTGACACCGGCCTTCTTTGCCTAAAAGACAAGTGCTCAGCTGCCCCTGGGCAGTGAGATGTGTTACTAGAGCAGTGCTCGGGAGCACTCATTTCATCCTCCTCCAGCCTGTCCAAGTCTGGCTGGTGCTCCCAGTCTGTTGGCCTCAGAAGTGCTGACAGCGATGTGGAAAACAAGTTCCTTAGTGAGAAGCGTTGCAAGAACATTTGGATAGAGAAAAGCCAGTAAAATTCATGGAGGTAACGTGCACTACACACTGCCCGCCTGTCTTCGTGCTCCCTTGGGCTCTGGTGCGCTGCTGGCAGCAGGGCCGAGCCGTTGGCCCTGAGCGCCCACTGAGCTGCCAGCCCTGCCCAGTGGGGAGCTCAGGGCTTCTGAAAACAGTTTTAAAATGGTTCCTGTGCTGAGTTTTGGGGTATAAGTCTGTAGGATGCCGAGAGATGGCAGCCACAGGGGGCTGGAGGCGCAGACCTCTTGTGAACGATCTCCAGAAATAAAAGGGGGCAGGTTTTGACTTAAAATCACACTAGACAGCCCCACACTGGAGGGCCAGCCCCGGCACAAGGCACGGTGGTGACTGCCGCTTTCCCTGCTGCCACCTCACGCCAGAGCGGGCGCCGTGAGGCACCGGTTGTGCCTCAGCCCCTGGCAGCCACGCGGCGTGCCAGCGGGACAGCCCGTGCTGAGGTGGGAGCCACGCCGCCCACCCCCCTCACCCTTCCGTGGGGCACAGGGGGCCGTGGTGGCGGATGGGCGGTGTGGGGCTGTGGGGAAGGAGGCGGTGGGGCCGGCGCCATGAGGGAAGAGGCCGTGAGGAGCGCGTGGCCCAGGCAGGCAGGGGGATGTGGCGGCTGTGGTGGGGAGCAGGAAGGCGAGCGAGCGGAGGGCGTGAGGTAAGTCTGAGGGGGGATGGCTGTGGAGACTGCTGGGTTTGTTTGACCTGGGTAGCTGGCAGAGACCTGGGTGAGTGGCGTGAGATGAGGTGGTGGCTGGCGTGCAGCCGGGCTGCTCCCGAGTGTCCCCGTCCCTGCTGCGTCCGCGTGGCGCCATGCGCCCTGCCTGGCCCCCTGGTTCTGCTCCCCCGAGCTCAGGCCTGCAGGTTTCACTGAGTTCAGGAAGCTGCAGGCGGCACCTGCTCTCTGCTCGCATTTTCCCTCTTGTAATCTTTGTTAACTAGACTGGAGATGGGCAGACTTGTACCTCAGGCAGCCCGAGTCCCCCCATCCTGTGTCATCCCCCTGCCCTCCCCTTAGGCTTCCCCCTGTGTCACCCCAGGGGACCCAGGCCCAGCGTCACACTCGCTGCCTCCATGGGCTGGGCGCTGAGAGGTGAAGGTTCCCCTCCCACTGCTCCTGCTGTGAGGTGGGGCCGTGGGCTGCCGGCACTGAGACCCCTGCGACAGGAACAAGCACAGAGCCATCCCTGTAAAGGATTTTAAATAGGGGCGTCTCTGCTTTTGAGCTTCAAATAGAGCATCAGCTGATGAACAAAGTCTCAAAATTCCTTTAAAAAAGTGACTTTTATCTAGATTCCCATTTCTTTGCCTTTCCCAAACAAGCTCAAAAGACACGCTGTTTGTTAGGGTAGTGGATAAAGGAGGATTTCTCCCTTGAAACAGGAGGCTGTATGTTAAGATACCTTAAAGAAGAGGATAGTTCGGTGGGAAACAAGCTTGTTTACTTGTTTTGCCAGATCCTGCCTTTTAAATGGACAGCAGGAGATAAGTAATGTACTAGGGTAAAAGCTGGGTGAATTCATGTAGCAGTGAAGGTAGGAGAGTAGTAACGGGTTAGAAGCTGCTTGGGAGGTGGCAATGAGTGAAGGGGAAATATTAACATGATAGGGAGCGGAAAAGGGAAAAATGGAGAGGTAAACAAAACACCAGCAAAATGACTTCTATCCCTCTGCTAGGGACTTGGGGAGATTTATCAGTGAAGCATCTCCTGCTTTTCCTGGGACATTTCCTTTTCCCTGCTTTGTTACAAACCCATGTGGCCTCCCCGGCCAGGTTTCCTTCCATTCCTGGGTGTGGGTTGTATCTGTTGGCAGACAAAACCATCATTAAGGTATTCAGCTGAATATTCTGAAATTAGGATTTGAGGTTGTTCTTGCCATATAATTCAGAGTCTCACTCAAGTCACAGCCAGAACATTACATCTGCCCCAGAGAATAAGGAGGAAATTCACCAGGTTATTTTAAGTTGGTGCTGTGGAAGCACGCAGGAATATGTCCAAGTTAAACTCAAAGGGAGAGGTTTGGATTGGTTGCAGATTTTATCAGATATATAGTTGCATTAGAGCCTCACATGAGTCTTTAAAAATATTTTAGAACTGAAAAACATAATAAGCAAAATTCTTTATTCAAAAATGTATCAATATGAATATGTTAATATCTTAAAGAAGTATATCAGTTTGAGAGGGTACGTTCAGTAAGGCATCGGTCTATTTACATTTGAGATAGCCACGTGTACATACACAGTATATTCTGGAAGCATCTGTAATTTTTAAGAAGCATCAGAGTTATGCTTTTGTCTTTTAGTTGTATGGAAGTCTGTAGGAGAGTTGTTCTTTCTTCTTGATCATTTGATAACATGAGGGCTGGGTTGAATCTCTCCTGGCTGACTGAACAATGGTGTCTTTCTGAAAGATGTAATCTTACATCTTAATTTCCTAATCTTGGAATGTGCATTCCAAGTTCACTCACCTGGGTCGTCCTGTAATTTTGACCAAATGTCTTTTTTTTTTTTTTTTTGTCTGGATATTATATTGGGAATTGCCTCTCAGTTGACTGCAAAGCATTCGCCCTCTCTCTTTTGTATTGCTATAGTAGCCCCACATCACCCTTTGTTTTGGATTCACAGAGCTGGTACCAGACCAGTTGGAAAGGAACGTGAATAACTTCAGGGAGAGACAGACTTACATGCTCTGACCGTGGAGATGACACAAAAGTAGAGGAGAAGATGGGAAGAGGATTAGCATGGTCCTTGAAATCTTGAAAGGGAAGCTGAAGGATTGCATGGCAGAGAAAGGTTAAAATAACAGAATTGGAGATGGGAAGGACAGAGGATGTGAGATGGGGTGGTAACTGGCAAGAGGAAGATCAGAAATGGCAAAACAGTGTGGGGAGGGAAGAAGGGGAAAAGACTGGTAAAGGTAGAGTGGGTCCAGAGGCGGCAACCAAGAAGTGAAACACAAAGTCTAAGGTTTTTGACTCAAGAAGAAATGACTAAAATAGAATGAGTAACTTCAGCAGAGGATAATATCTCCCACACTTACAAAATCAGAAACTTAGTTGAAGGAAGAAATATACTTTATTTTTCTGTGCTTTTGGCTAGGCAATTCTGTCAACCACTGAGCACTGCTCTACTTTCTTTTCCAAAATTGCCTGCTGCCTCATTACCTCCCTGAGGCACTGTTGTAGGAATGGACTTGGGGAACAAACATCTCACTTCTGGAGAGCATGACGTGGTAGTATCTTCTCTGCCCAGTGACAGACGGGCTTCCAGGAGCGAGTCTGCTACAGTAATTTTACTTATAAAGTATCATCCAAAATAAAGAATACATTGATACACCCTGTGACTTTACGGTGGTAGCATCAAACTAATTTTGAGGAACAGTTTATGGAGAGGTGAACTCCATACATCCTTTTCAGAGTAAATTATTCTGTGACTGTATGATCCTTCTCAAAAAAAAAAAAAAAAAAAAAAAAAAAAAAGAATTGTAGCAAAATGGGAAGTTTGAATTTTGTTTCTGGTGCAGTTTGAAGGGCCTTAATGAACAGTGTTCTGTTCTTAAAAGGTTAAAGGAGAATTAACCGGGTGATTGACTTCCACAATCAAAATCAGGACTCCGCAATCCCAATAGCAAATGTTGCTTGAGTTCCCTGGGATAAATAACTAGATTAGCTTTACAAGACACCCTTCTCTTCAGTTGGAGTTGGAGACTACTTCAGGACTTCCCTCCCTTTGCAGCAATACCCCTGGGTTTCCAGAAAGTGAGACAGGAAAAGGCACACGTGCTCCCAGTGACGGCAGCTTGAGCTCATTTGCTGTGATTTTTAGATAGGCTGGCACTGTCTCAACAGCCTTCTTTCACAGTTATGGCCTTTCCAGATTACTTATCTGGGGGAGAAGCTTACTTTCCGTTCGTGCTTAGCCTTCTTCAGTTATGGATGTCATTGAGCTCAGAGCCCCCACAAAGCCCATCACTGCTTGGGCAGCCCCTTGAATGTACTGCCAAAGTTGCAAAGGAAAGACAAAAAGCAAAGGGAACTCTTCCATGTAGATCTTCTGGCAACTATTTTCCTAAAGTCTTTTGAACAGATGCATCAAAAATATCTGAACTATTAGAAAATTACTTCCACCCATGAATGAGCGTGTAGGTATTTTTCTGATGAGATAAAAAACCTGAGTCTTATTCTGCACCATCCCTATTAGTTTGTGCTTCGTTTAATTTATTCTTATTAATTCATCTTGGAGTGTTTTGGAAGATTGTTCAGCATCTCTCTGTGTGTTTCATGGGACAGTCTGTGGAAAGGACAGAACATTTGCTGAGGAGCCTTTACTGCTGACTGCATTTCCCCCAATATAATTCCCTGTTCAGTGCTGAGTCTTTGAGTGAGCTGGTTGAGCTTCCTTTTGAACCCATCATGGATTTTTCTTTGTATTTTATTTCCTTTAAAGTTTATTTCCTTCCTTATGGTGGCCACCTTTTGCCAAACGAGTAAGGCACTCCAGTTCCTCCTGGCTTTTGCCCCATCCCAAAAAGGTGGTGGTGGCTGTACGACTGAATCGCAAATTTTCCCCAGAGCGATCTCTGATTTCTTTTCAATCAGTTCATTTAATTGACCGTGTTTATTTCCCCAGCCCTTGTGGCTCCCTGAGTGTAGCTGTTCGTCAGAAGCTGGATGTTAAGCATCCTTTTCATGTTTTACCTGGAGACTTTCTTAAACCATCTCATCTGTTCTTAGCATTTGGGGCTAAGCCCAAAAGGGAAACTCTCTCAATCAAAAGGCTATCTAAATGGATAATGCAATACTCTGAGACCTCTTACAAGGAGGCAAATGTCCCAGTCCCACTGCTCCCATGTTTATCCCACCAGAGCAATGGCAGCTTTGAAGGCTTGCTTGGGCAAGGTTCCCAACGCGGATGTTTGCAAGACAGCTAACTGGAACTCGGTACACTCAGTACCTAGCACACTGCTTAGATGTAGAGCCTAGGCAGGATGCCCACTTAGGAAAGCAGCTTTGTAGTCTATATTTGCTTAATTTAGTCCTCAGCTGTCCTCCTGAGAATGGCTGCTCGCTGCATGTTAGTGCCCGAGAGCAGGAAACGGTGGAGGCAACTTTCAAGAGAAAGAAGATGAAGCAACTTGGCACTCGTTGCAGTTTGGAGGCTAAATTGCCTCTTAAAGCATCGCCCTTACTGCTTGTCTAAGGGGTTTCCAAGATGTAAATAGGATGGGGAGAAGGATGCCTTTGTGTCCTGTGTTCCCCTTTCCTAGATAGATGTTGTCTTGGTGACATTAGTTGCCTTCTTTAGAGTCTATAAAATTCTGTTTGAATGCTTTTCATGCTCTAGTTTGGCACACAGCATAAATCCAAGCAAACTGACCTGAGACAGGAATACATTTTCCTCTTCAGTGACTTCTGTCTGCAGCTACTGCTGGTATCTATATTAGTAAACACACTTTCTTGGGAACATCCTGGCTCTGTTCTTTTCCAAGATCTTTGTAAAAGTGATAATGCCCCATTATTTCCTAGAAAGACTGGTCAGCTTCTTACAAAGGAATTTCTAAATCATTGTCCTATTTTTTCCCAGTACTGCTTTTTTTTATTGTGTCTTATAAAAACAAACATAAGTCAAGAGTAATTAGGGAGAAACGCGCTGCATTTGAAACGCAAATAGAAGGAAATAAATGCTGCGATGCGCCACTCCAATCGGCAGTCAAATACCCAAATTTCAATTTTGACAGCTGAGTTAAATAAAAAGGGATCCTTTTAAATAGCAGGCCCTTAATTATTTATGAAAGGTAAATCTGAACGTTTGACTTCATTGCAATAATACGGCTAGTTTAATTTTTTATTATTTTTCAGCTTGCAGCCAGCGTGCTGGAGTAAGTTATTTGCAGTGTGTTTTTAAAGTCCATATTGAAATATTAGCCACAACTGTCTGCTGTGTATAAAAAGGGGGGGGGGATATGTTTGAAGTTTAATCATGCTTCTACTTACGCTCAGTCCCAGAGCAATCCTTTTTTCTGCTGCTGAGCTCAAACAGCTAGTAGCCAGGTTTGATCTGCTGCCCCACGGAGCAGTGCCCTATGTGAATTTGAAGTTTTCTCAACCCGGGAGGCCTGCAAATAAAGACTAGCCTCAGGTAGCCAGCTCTCTCCTTCCCAAAGCAGCTCCCGGGGCGCTGCCTGGAGCAGTCCTCCTGAAATTGTTTCAGGCAATTGCTATAGACTATCTCCACTACTGCCCCTCTTACCCCTCCTTCCCTCTCCTCCTCCTGGCATAAGGGAGGAGTTTTGGAGTCCAGGAGTCCTATTTGACTGTAATAAAATGAAAAAATAAAAAGCAGAGCAGTTTGTAGGGAACTGGCACAGACTGTGGAAACAGGAGCCACAGCAAGACAAAACCCAGTGGCCTTCAAAACTTTTTTCCCTTCTTTTTCACCACATGACTTGGAGGATGTGGACAGTAATTAAAGGACCCCCTAGCTCCTCATTTTCTGTGCCTGCTCCTTTGATCTGGTTCGTGTCGGGTAGCTATTTTCATTGTTCCTGTCTTTTCTTTTATTCTCACCCAGCCCCTTTGATGTGAGCAATGATGATCTTTAATTCCAAAATAGGAGATGGGCAGGATAGCAGTGCTGGCCTTACATAATGCATCTTTCACATCTTATTTTTAAACTTGAGCATAATAGGTGTAAGTTGGAGCCCGGGGAGCGTTAACCCCTTACGAGCAGGGGAGCTGCCGAGGAGGTTAAGAGCCTAGCCCTGGTGGTGGCGTCAGGCAGGTTAATCTTCTGCAGATGCCTACAGATGCAGTCGTGGAAAAGATGATGATTATTATTTTTGTTCAAATATGATGGATCTCTAACTATAATCTGGAGGGAGTTGGTCCTAATTGTTCCCATGTGGGAAAAATGTGCTGAGAACGAACAGCAAAGCTAATGCAGTTATTCTGACTGGCTTCACTCGGCAGCACAGCGGGAGAGAGGCGCGCTGTTTATTAGTGCATGTTAATAAACTATAAGGGACGAGCTGCGGGTGGCGGCGTGCAAACAGCGCAGGTAGGGCAGGTAGCAGTGGGGACAGCAGGCGGGGGGGCTGCAGGCTCTTCTCGTCGTCCTGTAACCCCACAAGTCCATCGCGTCCCCGCGCACGGCGTGCTTATCCAAGGGTGTGCGAGCGGTGACGGTGCTCCAGGGGCGGCACACGCGGCCCCCTGCCCTGCGGCCCCCCGGCGGGAGGCAGGTGGTGGTGGCAGGGCCCCTTGGCCGGGGGTCCCGGGGGGCTGCCCTGGGGGGGCGCCGCATTAGCGCGCTCCCCATCTGCCCCGGCGGCGCCTGCTCCCCGCGGGCCCCAGCAACAATGGCTCCTGCTGCCTGCGCCCGCCGCCTGCGGCCCACTGACATTTCCAAGGTTCGCTCCTCGCAGCGCCATCCGCTCGGGGAACCCGCCTGCGTTTTTAAGTACACGGCCCTGAATTTTCCAAACTTCACGACTCGAGGCGCCCGCATCCAGTTTCATTCAAAATGCCACGAAGGGAGGGCTGAGCTTTTCGCAGTGCCTTTTTTTTGTTTTTTGTTTTTTTTTTTTCAGGATTCATGACTCTGGAAATTCAGAATATTAGATGTCTCCTGCTCAGCCACCTAAACATCACTGTTTGAACATTTTGTTAGGTTTTTCCATGTTGAGAAGCAGATCTAAATGGACAGCAATTACACCCCCCCCCCCCCCCCCAACATATTGCCTCTGTTTTCCTGGGAAAATTAACTTGCAGCAAAATAAAGCAAATGGTCAATAAGACACAACAAAGAAGCGATGGGGACTGCGAAGGTGAAGTGTAGCAACGGAAAGAGGATAATATGCAGCTTGATGTGTCTGATTATGGCTTAGTTTAGTATCTGCCTTTTTATTTTCATTCATAAAATATGCATTGCACAAGCACCTCCACGAGTGAGACGATGTTGTATGTGGATTTATACCCTCATGACACCAGCACTTTTAGGAACATAAAATGCGCAATATGTTCGTGTGCTTCTTAAAATAACAGCTGCTTATTAGATATCTTTCAGGGAGATTCTTGCTCTGTGCTACAGTCCTGCATCAGGAAAGTACTTCAGCAGATGCCTAACCTCAGCACGTGACTGGACACGTAGGCTTTGCAGCCTGCGCTTGCTTAACGCCGGGCACATGCTTAAATACTTTGCTGAATTGGGGCCAAGGCAGATGTAGTGAATACCTATAATTAACTTTGCTAAATAGCTTACAATATGCCACTTGTTTCTATGTGCTTTTAGATTTCCCACTTGATTATCATTTGGGCTGAACTTCTGGGTGTTTGTCCTTGTCTGCAGCTCTCTCTCTTTCTTTTTTCCTTTTAATGCAAATAATTTCCTCAGAATTTGTCTGCGTTAGGAGTGAAGGAAGAAAAATCTCTTTGAGTTCTTCCAGTACAGTCCATCTGTAATACCAGCAGCTTTGTAGCTGTGGTGATCCATGGAAATGCAGGAAGGAAGGGTTGTAGAAATAATATTTTACTGGAGCAGCTTCTAGAGTTGGAAAAAGTAGACATGCTTCTAAGACCTGGCAAAGGGACGTGGAACCTGAAATCTTGTCCACTTTTTCCAACGATATCAGCTAATCTAATAATAAAAGCTTCTAGGGTGATGTAATTTCTTTTTTTAAACAGGGCAAAACAAACACTGAAATTGGAAGGGGAAAAGTTGGCACTAACACATTCCTCAATGAGTACTGGAGTCTTTTCTTGAGTTGGAAAGGAAAGGAAAAATTACTCTTTCTAAAACAACCCTGTTTTAAGGGCTCGAGCACGCCCAGATAGCCTCTAGTTAGGTTTCAGCAGCCTAATGAAGCCTGCCTTTTTTGTGATTTCCCTGCACATACTCCCTGCCTGCCTTGATTGGCAGCTGGGTAGCAGACCTCTGCAGCTGTGACAATTTGCCTGAGGGAGACTGTAAGTGTCTCATTGAAACTTGCATTGTAAAATCCTCCAAAATGCCTCCCATAATATTAGGCACAGGAGAAAAACACAGGTGTGAAAAACTTTCACAGATCCCACGAGTTCAATGTCTCTTGGCAGCTTTGGTGCATTCGGTGTTATTATATAAATTTAAAACTTACATTTACGAAAAAGAATTTGTTCCGTCCTCTGTCACAAGGAGCAGGGGGGAAACCCGGCGGCTCTCGCCTTCGCGGGGATGCTGCGGGCGGGCTGCCCGCGGGGGCAGCTCGCCCACCTGCCCTGAGCCCACGGCAGGCCCAGCGCCGAGGACGCGGCTGTCCCCGTGCCGAGGCATTTCTCCGGCAGAGCACCGCGGTAGGAGCGCGTCCTTCCCGAGCGAAGGCACAGCCTCGTGCCCTCCAAAAATGAGCATTCAGTGATCGCTTCGGCTTCCACTGGAGGAGGAATTGGGAAATCTGAGTGGTACGGCGGTGAAATCAACCTTCCTCCGTGTATGTAAGGTTTTATAGCTTTCTCCTCTTCCTCCGGTTAAGTAGCTTCATACACTGCTCGTTAGCACGGCACATATTTGATGTATCGTGTTGCCAGCAGTGCTATGAGACGAGTCGCGGCTTCTGAATGCCTGATGTGTTTGCTGGTTTGCTTGCTGCTAGCAGCGTGCCTGCATGCTACAGCCACTTCGTGTCTTACGTCTGCCATCGCTGAAGCTGGAGATGACTGCAGCCCTCAGCCGTAGCGCTTTAACAGTCTCAACACAATATTCAGCGATGAAAGTTTTGAGGAAATGCGAGCGGCTAAATTTAGACTGCAGAAATGTGCCTGATTTGAGTGACCTGTGGATTTGCTGATACGTGGAAGTTTCCCCATGAGCCAGCCAGGCTTTATTTGTTGCTTAAAGGGAGGAGATTTTAGTTAAGTTGGAACATTAGATTTGCTTGCTTGAATTGGTTTTGATTAGTGACTGAGTGCAAGGTTAAGCTATAATAACATATCCGTTGTAATAAAATCATGTTGGTGAGTGATACATGCAGCTAAAAAGATTTAGATAAACTAGTCTGTAAAACAAATATCATTTGGAAATGCTTAGGAAATAAACACATTATATAGATAAGAATTAAAGGCACGTTTAGATTTTTTTTAACTCTTTCTGGGGCTAAGATTTTTGTCCTGAGACTGGCTCTTTCTGACAAGCTGGGCTAACAAGGCAACGTGCCTGAAACCCTGATAAAACAGAAACTGTTTTGAATTTAGTAACGAAAAAAGCATTAATGCATCACTGAGCTGCAGTTGCGGTAAACTTGGGCCAGACCCGGTGAGTAGTTAGAGCTGAAAATAACAAGCCTTGTCAAATTCGAAATCCAAATGATTTTCCAAAGTTTCTTGAGACTCTTTGTCCGTGTTGCCTTCCCTCCTGAACTACGCTCTTTCATCAGCTCGAGGCAGACCGACAGCGCTGCTGTACTGCGCAGATTTGGTGACTTGATCGTTGCAGTAGGGCCGTGGCTGTTTCAGTTCCAGGTTTTTACGGCAGCTTTCTGCTCTCAGTGCTTTCTGCAGACTGTCCTCCTACGGACCACGAAACCTGTGCTGATGTATAGTGATTTAATGTACTGTAAACTACACAAGAGGGCTCAGTTTCATGGATGTGTAAAGCTTTTGTATAAATCGTTTTAGTGGTGTCAATTGAGAAGTTGAACTCCAAGTTCAATTGAACGTTAGTGATAGCAGCTGAAAGCTGAACTTGAATTACTCACTTATCAAGGCTGTCTCATTTTGCAGTAACGTTTTAAACAAACTTTGCTGAGCAGTTCAGTACTATGTGGTATTATGGATTGCATTTCACGGATGGGGAGACCGAGGCATGAAGCCATTGAACTCTTCCCTCCAGGCAGGCAGGAGAGCATTGGCAGGATGCAGAGCCTGCTCCTGGGGCTGCCTGGGTGCTGCAGATGGGTGCTGCTGCCTTGTCTTGTGGGAGGGTGCCGGTTGTCAAAGGGAGGGTGGCTTGGTTGTTTTAGTTGGGGGAAAGAAACTGATGTAAATGGCAAAGCTGGGGAAAAGCGGTGGTCTTCTCTCGTATGGCTATGGCAGCAACGAGTGTGTTGTCATGTGCCTCTACTTACCAAATAAATAAATAAAACTGCGAAGGAAACGGTAGTTTTGAAAAAAGCTGGAGCCTAGAGCATCTGTTTTCTACTGTATTTTTTTTTTTCCGTGATCTCTTCCTATAATTTACATCGAAAACGTTAAATGACAGAATTTGGCAGAATCGGATATCGACAGTAGAGCTTAATGGTCATGTAGCAGGGAATAAATAAAGCCCCTCAAGCCCGCTTAGCTCTCGCACATGCACGTGAGCAGGGGCGGGGGAAGGAGTGTTGTGTTTTTCTTGGAAAAGGACCTTTTCGGTTTCTCCTAATCTGGCACCTGGAGGTCCAGCTGTGCTAGCTGGAGGCTGTGTGCAGTCTCATGCACGGGCAGGATGATGGACAGATCGCTGTGCGAGTCGAAGCGTTTTATATCTCTACAGGCCATATATATAGCTATATTTGTGAATAGTGGCAGTGCAAAACGGGAGGTGGAATAACTCTTCAGACAGTGATTTGCCGGTAGTGCTACGCTCCGGGCTGCTTTCTGGGGCGATTCGCTGCGGACCGGCAGCGTGCGGATTTTCCAACAGCCACGGAGCTGTTGGACTGCCATCACTGCTTCCCCTCGCCATGAACGGACTGTAAATTATTTTCGCTGGGTTGGAGCTCTGCACATGGCCTGGCAATGTGTCCTTCTGGTTACGTGTGGCGTGGTCCTCCGCTGATTTATACCGGTTCTACTTCAGCGTGTTTCCATTGGCTTAATTCGATGGCAGTATTCCTAATTTACTTGGGTATGAGTAAGAGTATCGGGTTCATTACTTCTAACAGTTTAGTTCTCTTGATTTATTTTTGTTCTTCAGTCACACAAATGCCAAGGTTAATTTGCTCTTAAACACTTGATTTCCTAGGACATAAAAGTGACTCCATATTTAAAGAAGCAAATAGAGAGAGGTTTTATTCTGTAGAGTGGTCTGGCTTGGGGGTGGTGGGGCTTGTTTGTTTTAATCACAGAGCTACGAAACCGCAGAGTTAACATTCGGGAACACTGGGAAATTGTGCAGCTCCGTTTTGCACTCCCTGGTAATCGTGGAGCTGGTGGATTCCCCGGCAGCGGATCAGGAGCTGGTATGGGGTGGCACTTCCTTGGCCCAGAGTGTTTGCAGTGCCTTTAGTAACAAGTGATTTCACAGAGAACTTCTCACAGCACAGGAGAACTGAGCTGTACACTGTGCTTCAACAAAGATACCATTTCTCCACAGTGCACATTAGTCAGTGAGTTAAACAAGCATCAACATTAAAACAGACATTATCCCCTGCAGTGTATTTTCTTAGTGCTTTGTCCATTACAGCTTTCAAATGATGAGGCTTCTAGTCCTTCCCTTTAGAAAGCGCTCTTTCTAACGTTTATCATGGATGTCTTCCTGGTGTCTAGCATAAAATTTTGTTTTCTGATCTGCTCCTGCCCTTCCTGGCTTGCTCAGCGGGACGCGGTGATGTTGCTTACAGTAGGCGAACCCCTCGGAAGCAGTTCCTACACCCTCCTTAGCTCCTCTGTAACAACGATACATATAATTAGACCTTTTAACCTTTCCTCATAAATCAGCGCATCCAGCCCATTAATCACTTCTGTTGCCCTCTTCTGAATTCTCTGCAATTTGTCATCGTTCTGTGTCTCCGGGCAGCTCGGTGGCCGGGGCCCAGCGTGGCGTTTCAGCAGAAGCCACCCGCGCCCGCGGGCAGGGGCTGCGTGCTCGGTCCGGCTTTCCCCTGCCTCATTCCCAGTCAGAATCCACCTCCAGCCCACTCTGCACAGCCACGTCTTTAAAACATTTGTGGAGGTAATTTGCAGGCTCCCAGACCTTCTACCATCTCTGGTGCTGAGTTAGCAGAGGTGGAGAGGCGAAAGGATTGAACATGCCACACATCTCTTCCCTCCCTTCCCCTGCTCCCCACCCCGAAATCAACAGCGCAGTCCTTCTGTGGTGCGTGCAGTCGTACTGAATGTGGGGGAAGAGGTAGCATTAGAGTGGAAAAAAAGATGCTGAAAATATAATTGCCTAATTGTGAATCCTAAGTAGTGCAGGCAGCAGGGGCAGCCCTGACTGGAAGAAATCAGAGGGTCACTAATTCACACTGCCAACATCCTAATTAGCTGTGCAAATGTACTGTTTATATTGTTTGGGATGGATTACAATACCCATTGTAGGGTGGAAAGAAATAAATGAATTGTGTCAGTGGAGCTCTGCAGAAAACACTCCTGCCGCCCCATTAAACCATGAGAAGTAGCTTAGCTACTAAAAAAAAGTTTGTTTTCAGGCTGATGCGCAAGTCTAATTGGGTTTCCAAAGAAAGGAACATGTTTTAATTATTAATTAGAAATCAGAGGAGTAAAAGAGTGGAAATCTGCTTCAGCTGGAGGTTTTGCTCAATGCTGGATTTCTCCTTAATAAGCTGAAACATTCCAGGCCTGCCTTAGTTAGCGGTTGGGTGCAGTGGCTTTACTCGGGGGGTAGACATCTTAATGCTCATGTAATTATCATGTAATTATTTTGTAATGTGGGATCAAAATTTTGCATAGATGGCATTCTTTCACTGAACTTGAAATATAAAAAACTTGTGTTCATTAATGCGGTGATTCAGGCATTTTGGTTGCAGAAGCAGGGTTCCCTCATCCCCCTCCCGCTCTCTTTAATACACAAATATTTTGAAACAGTTTGAGAGACGGTGGATTCGAGATAAATAGAGTTATTGAATTTAGATTTTGTTGAATATTTATCAGATTTCTTGTTGGTAATACTGCCTTTCAACAGAAGTGTCAAGTGGGTTGCAATTATCATCAAAGCTGATAGGTACAAATAAGGGATGATCACGTCTGCTCGCACCGGTATGCGGGTTCACAAAGGGGGGCTTGGGGGAAGCCGCGTTCTCTCTCTGAATTTTCCTCCCTGTTGCCATTGAACTTCTGGAATCGGAGTTGTCAGAGGTGGATAGACTCCATCAGGAGACGGTAGGCGGGTTACCTAATAAATCCTGCTGACAGAGTGACAGGAGGTGTTCTGATGAACAGGGAGCAGCGCGCTCCTTGGACTCCTGCTTTCCCATGCCTGAGGAAGACGCCTGAGCAGAGCCCCGCTCCTGCTCGCAGTGCCGGCAGCTGGCCTGTGCTGCTGGGAACGGAGTCGGGCCAGAGCCGCCGCTCGTATCGCTGGAAATCACCGGCAGTCTGGAGCTAGGCTGAATTACAGGTTAGACTCGAGAAATTACAGACCATAGCGAGAGCTGCTGGCTGGTGAGCTGCCAGATGTTTGTAGATGCCCGTGCATCTTACGGAGAAGTGCCGTGAAATGTCTCAGTGTTTGGAGGAAAGGGGGACGGGACTGAAGGGGCGCCCGGCCTCCGCCTGGCTCCCTCGGTGCCGCCGTGAGCCTCGTGTCGGCGGGGCGCAGCCGTGGGGAAGTGCAGAGCCGTCTCGTGGTGTTGCTGTTTCAGAGCAAAACAGCCAAAACAAAACAACAAACACAACCCAACGTGGACGAGATGGGGAGGATATGGCTGATGCGAAACGGGTGGGCTTCTCCGTGGTTAAGGCTCGCACTAACTTGTGTATGCAGCGGTACGGTAAACAAGATGTCCAACCTAACAGAACAATCGCTAAGAAAACTTCAGCTGGCTTTTCTCATGTGTCTGCTGAACTTCTTTTGTTTGAAAATGAGGTTTGGATTCCATAAAGAAGTTAAACATCCATTCTGTGGGCCATTGAGCTCCTGCTTCTGCCCTTAAGACTCAAAATAGCGTTTTCTGCAACCTTATTTTAAGAATTCCATGGACAAAGGTACCGTTTCTTAGCTGTTCGTTGTCAAATAGATCCACTGTGCTGTCCTGCCCCTTCCCTATAGTTTAGTCCGCTTAGTCACGAAGGATTTGACAAAGATGGATATCAGGACCGAGTGACCTGTGGGGCTCCCAGGAGGTAATTCTCTTGGTGTCGATTGTAAGGTGCCCTGGTCCCCCTCCCTGTTTGCGAGGCAGGGTTTCCCTATCACCAAGGTGGAAAAGGCCTTCATGACTCGTATTGCTCTTCTCCCAGCAGAAGTCAGGTTAAGCTTCATACTGTAACAACTAAGTGTGAATAGCAAGCAATTGTGATTAACAATCTAAAGAAAACCTGAACTTCTAAGGGACCGTGTGCTGACAAAACTGTTCCCCAGTTGAACCCTATGGATGTGTGGACATTGGGCTCTCCCATACCCAGCCATGTTGGGAAGGGACTGCAATAACTTGTGACTTGACATATTATTGCTTCCTTCTGATCGTGCTGCACACCCGTAAGCTCTGTCACATCCTTGTAGGAGAACGAATGCGGGTCTCTGCAAACTGAGTATCTTCTGTCCCGAGTTCAAAAGCCAGTGGGGTCCTTGGTTAAAACAGATCAACTTGCACCAGATGTGTTTGTTGCCTTGGTCAGGAGATAGAGCTGATGATCCTGTCTCCCACCTTTCCCTTCCCTTGTTGGAAGTTGGAAAATAGTCACGGATGCTGTTTTGAATGCTGTTTTGCTTGCAGAGTGTCTGGCAAATGTTCCACTTCAAAACATTCAACTTCTGCCTCTGTGGGCAGAGAAGGAGCCCAGCACACCTAGAGGCTCCGTGGTCACTGAGGAGGCCGAGCACACTGTTCACAAAGTCTGGACTTCTGCTCTGATGTGAGGAGTTGTGTTAGTCCCTGTGTTTATGGAGGGCGCTTTTTGTGAAAGAGGAAGCACAAAGTGCTGCTGGCAGCGGTCCGGCAGAGATGCGTGAGGAATCATGGGCAGCCTTTAGGTAACCTCGGCACCTTCATGGGTAGCTTGCAACAGGGTTTGGTACAAGGATGCAGAGACATCCCAAGGCCTCACGTGTGGACGTGTGGTTCTTTTTGATGGGACCACTGACACTTTGGCTCCTCCAAATGTCATGCACGTGCTTTTTCCTGTTGCGCACCCTGGCACAGCCTGACAGAAGAGCAGGTCTTCTTCAGCGGACCCTCGGCAGCGCCTGAGATCCCTGGCTGCTCGGCAGCACCACACACACTGGTTGTCTCATCTCATTCAACTGCTGAAGCAATCCCTGCGGCTGGGTTTTGAAAGCAGCTTCTCTGCGACGTCCTCAGGCATGCCACGAGCCAGGTGTGAGGAGCACCGTGTAGCGAAGGCACTGTTTTCAGCTTGCTAGTTTCTTCCATCGCGTCTTCAGAAAGCTCGGTAGTGTGTGGGCGAGGATGCGAGCAGCGGCAGTGGCATGTGCCTCGCGCTGCCGTGTGATTTGCAGAGGTGCTTGAGAGATGCCTGAAGGGTGTTCGTGTTCACGCGGCCATTTTCAGTAATCAAGCTTCATTGATTTTTCCAAGAAATCAAAGTTCTTTTATAGGAAAAAATATGGAGGGTTATCTTTCATTGATGGATTTTTGATTTTTAAAAGATGCAGCAACTTAAAGGCTCCTTGCTTTTTGGCCCCCAGTGTTTCAGCACACATGGAAACCTGCTTTTGAATCCGTCTGTATAGTGTTTCATCTTGCACATTGGTCTGTTTTTCTTTCTAAGCTATCTTTGGAACAACTTGCTTCTCCCTCTGCCACGACAAAGCCCACCCATCTGCACCACCCCTCGGCAGAGGCGGGCTGGGATGGTGGCGTGCAGGCAGCAGTGACCCTGCGAGCAGCGTGATGGCAACCAGAGCCTCCAGTTTGAGGGACCAGCAGCGTTTATTCGTGCTGGTAGCAAGTCCTTGCATTTCACATTACCGGTAGAAATGTTTTTAATGGAATACATACTCTAGGCAAGCAATAAATTCAGGCCCACAAAGCCATAGGTACAGATTTAGGCATTGTTTTGTGATTTTAATTTTGGGGAGGCTTTTGCAGTCAGCTGCCCTGTGGTGGGCTAACCTCAGCCAGCTGCCAGCCGCCCACCCAGCCGCTCCTTCATCCCCCTCCTCCACAGGACGAGGAGAGAAAATGAGATGGGAAAGCTCGCGGGTCGCGATAAAGACAGGGCCATCGCTTACCAACTACTGTCACAGACAGAACAGACTCGGCTTGGGGAAAATTAAATTCCCTTTCCCCAAGTCCTGCAGGAGGGATGGAAGGGGGGTTACGGTCAGTCTGTAACAGTTCCCCTCTGCTGCTGCTTCCTCCTCACACTCTTCCCCTGCTCGCTGTGGTCCGTGCCCGGGCTGTGGGGCAGCCTCTGCTCCTGTGCCTGGAGCACCACCTCCTTCCCCCTTCTCCTGCCTGGCAGCTCGCAGGGCTGTTTGGCCCGCCTTCATCCCCTCGCTCTCACTGCCGGCCAACACTTTACCCCTTCAGAAGTGGATTTCCACTGAGGCAGCACCACCTTGGCTGGTGGGCCTGCTGCGGGGCCAGCTGTGTCCTGCACGGGGCAGCCCCCGGCCTCTCCTCGCAGGGCCCCTGCAGCCCCCCGCGTGGGCTCACTCCGTGCACTCATTTCCATCGTGCTCTGCCTGCAGCCCGGGCAGCCTGACCCCTGGCCTCCCAGCAGATGTCTCCAACTTGTCTTGCCTGCTGTCAGGGTAGGGAGGCAGCAGGCTCTCACCCCAATGTTGATCTGAGCCTGGCTCGTGGAGGCCCCCTTTGATGTTTTATTTTGGCGTCTCGCCATGGGGTCCGATTTTTAAAGCGCTGGGGTAATGATCAGATTATTATTATTATTCCTGCCTCAGAATTTGCTGTTCTGTGCGCGTTATGTTTCCTGCAGCCTTGCTGGGTAGCTAGTTAGCGAAATGTCCCCGAGAAGGACGTGCCACCAGATGCAAGATGTGTTTCTGCAGTGCTGGGAGAAATTACAGGCGGCTTGCAGAAAGCTGCCCGACTCTTCCTCTGTTGATGTCACAAACTGTGGCTTGCTCTTCACTGCTTTCCTAATTTAGCCACCCCAGAGCACTGTCTGGAAATCAGTACAATGCACTTGGTGGATCAAAGCAAGCCTTGCTTGCGTTTGTTCTGGATACCTGTTTTTTATTAATTATTTTATTTTGTTTTAGCATGACAGAGCGTGGGACTCTGTAAAACTCAGTCTAGAATCAAAAAACCTGCCTGGAGTTTTCTGTGTACTTAGGTAGGAGATGCAGCATTATCAATCATTCTGAGTATTGGTGCTTAACTTTTCGGAATACGCACCAGTCAGATTTATGGACTGTTCCATCTACTAATCTGGGTAAAAAGGAGAAAAAAAATCGGATCGATTGAACTTCCTATCTTTTGGCAGATCAGGAAGACGAAAAAAAAAATACGAACACTTGCCTGGAATAGAAATCTTCAAATATTATCATTTGATGTAGAAATAAGCTGGCAAAGCAACAAAGGTTGCCTATATTAAACGTTCATAGTGTTTTACTGCTAGATACATTCTCTAACTCAGATGTCAAAAAAAAAAAAAAAAAGACTTTGCACAAAAGCTGGTTTTTATTCATTTTGTGACACTCTTCCTAATGCTACCCAAACCAGCATGTGTTGGTCTAATGGCCCTTCTGTATTTCCATTTTTATATCTCTGTAGCTGTTTGGAATTTGGAAATTCTCGATTACCCCGTGTACTGTAACGTTTCGAAATTGTGCTGGAGTGTAAATGCATTTGGATGCCCCTGGTTGGTTTAAACGGCAGCAGCCCTGAATATAAAATAGAATGGGTTAGCAGTTTGCTGACTTAAAGGATGGCACTCGTTGCGACGCAGAAAGAGTTAATCCCAGACTTTTAGCTCTGAGCTTAGTTTATTGAGCTTCTGGATACACGTGTTAATTTTCTCAGATGAGGGATAATGGATGTCACTTGAGAAAACAATACTGATTTGGGTTCTTTCATAGTTTGTGGGTTTATGTCCCACATGGTATAGAAGCAGGCTCTGGGAGATTGCCTGAAATATGCCTGGCCTCTCAGCTGCACTAAAAATAATTCCTGCTTCCCGTATTTCTAGAAGTAATTCTGCGATGCTGCAAACCTTACCAGGTCCTTCCTTAGGAAAAAGATTTCACTTTGGCTTTCAAATAGCAATGAGCAAAACGGTCTTTAGGGGTGACCATCGTATTTATAAAACACTCCTTCGTAAGAATGTGGTTCAGATATTTTTTTTGTTGTTTCCTTTCACCGCTTTTGTGACGTGTTCTTGGTTGGGTGACCTTCCTTCTTTGCGAGCAGCAGTTCACATTGGATTTTGGCAAAACGAGTTTGATAGCCCTTGCTTTGCTAAGCACTAGCACCTAGATGACAGTAATTCACCCTCTAATACCCCCACAAAACCTATTTATGCAGAACTTGACATGATTTGCAGTCTCCGTAAAGGAGGAACACAGGACTTAAGCAGCGCCTAGAATTAATTTTTTGACCTCCATTTCAGTTACGGGCTGAAGAATGAGGCTCTTCAGACAAGGAGCTGTTCTGGCTCAAACCGGGCACTCAGCACCTTCTAGCAGTGGCACTGTCAGTCCTGTGCCATTCGTGCCTCTCCCTCAGAATGGGAAGGGGGAAAAATTGCAAGGGGAATTGCTGCCCAGCATTGGAGAGTTTGAGGCTGCCAGTAAAATTGATCTTAGTAGCAATAATAGCCCAATTTAAGCCAACACAACCACAACCCTTTTATTAATATTGGCTTACCATCATCCATTTTAGCTGTAGCATGGTGCCAGTGAATGCCAACAGCATTCCGAGGGCGGAGGACTTGTTGGAGCTTTGTGGATTTGTGATCAGCAACACGTATGGGATCAGAGGCTTTACTTTATCTATCTGTTTCCTGAGACAGGCAACTAATAGTTCTTAGAGAGGGTGTTTTTTTTTTCCTTTCCTTGTTGTTGTTGTTTTTAAACACCTATTTTAGGGAAATGAGTGAATGCAAAATTTGGTTTCCATAAATTCAGATAACATCTGCATTAATATGGTATATCGTAAGGATCATTAATGTTCAGAGTGTATTATCAGGTGTTCTCTAATGCACTTTTGATGAGCTCTAATGATGCTTGCTGTAGTGTTTTTTCATCTTTTCTCTCCCTCCCCCTTTTTTTTTCTGCTTGATTGTAATAATGACTTAACCCAGGTGGTAGACTCTATCCAGAAAGTGCCCAAGGGAAATATTATTCCCTAGTACCAGCAAACGTCACAGATACTCATTGAGTTCACTATGGCAGTTTCCCCAGGAGACAAGATCTTGGCTCACCCCTTGGGTGTCTGGACCTGCCCGTGTTTACAGTCTGATAATTTGAGTTTGGGAGAGGATGGAGAAGTGGCAGGAAGGAGCAAGATGAAAACTGTGCGCGGAGGGGAAGGAGAGAAGGCAGTAATGCATGGTAACTTCTAAAATTACTAGGAATTGCTAGAGAACAGCTCGTCACAGAACAGCATCCCGGAAGATGATGGGATTATTTAGAGATGGTTAGTAAGAAGCATGGTGCAGTTCAAAACGGCAAGGCTGGAGACTGCCAGGAAGGAGAGTTCTGTCTTTGGATGTCTTGGATCAGAGCTTGGTACTGCATCATGCCAGCAAACGCTTTCAGCTTTTTGTTTTAGGAAATAACTGGCGTTTGTCCTCAGTTCTTGTCTTTTATAGCTCTTAAACCTCCCTATCAGTCAGGAAACTCATTTCAAAAGATCCAGTGTTAAGGTCCGTTTTATGGCATCCAAAGAACCAAATGCAAAGAGAAGCAGGCTTCAGAGCAGGCGTCACAGAGCTACGTCAGCATCACGGAGAAGAGCCCCCATTCTCCTCACCCACCCTTTTCTGCTGGAGCAGCGTCGTGGTGCTCTGCCTGGATGGGGCAGGGCTGGGGGGACGCACTGCGAGGCTTCTAAAACGGAGATGAAAACCTAAGTGATCCCTGGCCAGGAACTGGCTTAGATTTCTCTTGGAAAAGGGAGGCTTTTTTTGTGGTCTTTTCCTTCTGGGAGCACAGCTTCCCTTCCCAATGAATGCATTCTGTGCCAGCTCAGTTCCAATATTCAGAAGGAGCCGTGAGATGACCGCTTTGGGCCCGCCGGCAGCCCCGTCCCCCCACAGCAGGCAGCGCGGCTCCCCCCGTGGGTCGCAGCCGGGGCAGCCCGCGTGGGCTTCATCGCGGCAGGGTCTGAGGTGCCCGGCCCCTGCACGCCTACCTCGATTACATTGCTGCTCCTGTCAGCCCGCTGAGCTTCCCAGAGCGGTTTGTGCTCCCCAGAGAATTGAGGGAGAGGCAGTGGGAAGGTAAAGAGGGAGAGGAGGAAAAGCAAGAAGGGCTGGAGGGGGAGAGAGGGAACCAAAAATGAGTAAAACAGAGCTGCTCGATCTGATAGCCAAGTATTACATTATAGAATCCCAGCTTGGATATAAACAAAATGTTTCCTTAGAGCAGAATCGCATCCAAAAGTTAGAAAAATTGTTTTCCAGAGCTGAAACACGTGCTCTGGCCTGCCTCGGGAGCAGGAGAAGGCTTCTCGGCCCTTCCTTCCAGCCCGTGAGTGCAGCAGGATGGCTCCCAGGGGCTCTCTGTGCATCCTGGGGAGATTTCTGGGGAGATTTCTGGGCCTGGAGCAGGCAGACCTCTTCTCCTGCACCTCGGGCTCCTGCAGGAGCCGTGCCTTTTGCTGCTGCCACCTCTTTGCTCGGTGGCCCTGGGCTCAGCTGCCTGCTGCCATCCGTCTGACTCCAGGGGCTGGTTTCCTTCTTGCTGCTGCGGCGCTGGGATGACTTCTGTGCACGGCGAGGGCCCTGCTTTAGCGTGAGCTACCAATATCGCCAGCCAGCCTCAGCTGCTGGGGCCTGGCAGGCTGCTGGTGCAGTGACCGCTCCACGGGGATGCCTTTGGAAGGGACGGGGACGGGGACAGGGACAGGGACAGGGACAGGGACAGGGACAGGGACAGGGACAGGGACAGGGACAGGGACAGGGACAGGGACAGGGACAGGCAAGGCTCCTCTTGTGAAGAGCTTCAGATCAACCAGGCTGCTGGTTTTGAAGAGCCTGCCATCTCTTCAAATATCAGTCAGATAAATGAAAAACATTTCCTAATGAAACAAACAAACAACAACCAAAAAAACCCATGCCAAAAGAGCATGGATGTTGTCACCAAAGTTAATAAAAGTGAGGAAATTAATACTTATAGTTGACCTCCAATACCTAGGCACAGTGGGGTGTAGCAAGGAAGTAGTTAGAAAGGCACCATGGTGAGCCTTAGCCGTGAATTACCTTATTTTTATTAACTTTCTGACAACCTCGGTGAATTTCCTTTCTTTTTATGAAGTGATTAAAAAAGCTAATCAGATCATGTAATTAAAATACATAATTACACAATCTCACAGTTTTTCATAATTACTGTACATGGTAAATATTGTTACCTGCTCACACTTTGCACAAAAATTCAGACAGGAATCTGTTAGGGGCTGTCTGCTTTCCGTGGCTGCAGTGGAAGCTTCTCTAATGCTATTAGAAAGATAATAATACAGTTTAAGATGGAAAATAGAGTGAAACTGTAAACCGTTGGCTCAGTTGACTTTTGTAATGCTTTTGTACAAGTTGGGCAGCTGGCCGACATGGTGTATTTCTGGGCATTGATAGTGGCTCCTCCTTCAGTGCCCACGCCTCTGCTTCCTGTTCTGTTAGCCCCTGCGCTGGAAAATGGACGTTCGGGTACAGAGCAACACAGGGAAAAATCCCATCAGGTTCAGTACCTTCAGCCCAGCCCAAGAACTGAAGGAGTCACTCTTAGCTTGAGTACAGTGACTTCAGGGTAGACACACTGCTGGAAGCTTCCTGCCCTCGCGGTTATTGTCATGGTAAATCTAAAGGTGGAAGGCGTGGTAATCCTAGACAATGGAAAAAACCTTTTGGTTGGTTTTTAGAGTCTTATATATCTTTAAGAATCAGCTCTCAGTGATCCAGGACCCTGACCTCTAAAGTAGATTATTTCAAGTCATGTAGTTCCTGCATTATGTTAATCGAATATTTACTACTCAGAAGATTAATTTTATACTCGGATGCTCCACGATTGAGGTGGAGTTTCTGGTTTTTGGCAGGAGACAGACACTGCACTCCTGTCTTAAACACAGAAAGATAACAAAGTCTCGATGGGGAACCAGGGTTGGTACTCGCATAGTTCTTGGTGCTCACACGTCTGTGTTTTGAAGTGAGTGTAAGATGGAAAGGATAGAATTCAGTGTCACAAGTGTTTATTCTGGCTAAAGGTGTGAGTTTGCAGTATTTATAGGTATTTAGGATGGTAGGGTTTGGGTAAATGGAGCTAGTCTGAGCTTTAAAACTCCTCCCATTGGTTATGAAACCAATGGTTTTCTATTTTCCAGAAACATTTTCGTTCCCTACTCAGTTATGTCCAGCTTAGTGGCATTTCTTCTCCTCAGCAGTCACCGTGTTTTATACACCTTGCAGTCACTGTTTTGACTCTTTAGGACAGTAGAGATGGGACACAATATGAGACATCCCACACTGGAGATCTAGGGGCAGGTACCCAACCTTTTCACATCTGGGTAAACGCCACTGCCACCAACTTGTTACTTGACTCGGGGAGTGGTGGTGTTTCCAGCCATCAGTCGTCTGGAGAGCATTTCTTGAGCACACCTGGTTCTGGAGGTGCCCGTGTCTCTGTCGAACCTCAGACACCTGATTTCTCTGAAACGAGAGGTTTTGTGATTTTGTTCTTTCGTGCTTTGCTGTTAGTGCTTTGGTTTGCGCCAGTCCCACCCAAACGCCCGCCCCCAGCTGCCACCCACTTCTTATTTTAGTGCACTCCTCTACAGCCAGCCGAATGCTTCCAGTTCCTGCAGTACCAAGGTGCACCTCTAAGGTAATCCACCCTGTCTCCCCACTGCCTTCTCATTCCTTCTATTAGCATCCCCAGCTACTCGTTGTGAGTATAACCATTGTGCATTGTGTAGGTAGAGTGAGGGAGGAAGGTACAACACAACTTTTCCCTTTATTCCCTTTAACTCGGTGATATCGGTGCGGATGTCTGTGTGAGAGTGCTCTCGGGTGGGAGGCGTGCTGTTTGCGAGGGAGGGTGGGGAAAGAGGTGTTTATTTGCAAGTGCCAAATGTCTGCTGGCCTTCCACTTCAGGGATAAATAGAGATGATTCAGTGCCCACTCCGACCTTAATTTTAATCCCATTTAAACAAATAATTGTGCCCTACACCTTCCTTCATTACAAATTCACTCTCCGTGTCTATGGCCAAGGAGACATGGAGACAGTCACTAACTAGAATAAATTGAGCAATCCACGTTTACAGGAAGGAGAGAAAAAACCAGCAGCACACGGTCAGAAAGAGATCTGCATTCCCGGGTGAAGCAGGGATATCTGAGTGCAGGCAACCAGCCCCTAAAGCCGCGTCAAGCAGTTCGGGGGGAGGACACCACTGCTGTTGGGAAACCAAGGAAAGCACCGTCCTGCTGTGGGATGTGCTTTGGGCTGACGTGGGCGATGCTCCTGCAGCACGAGGGCAGTGGCTGCTGGCTCTGCGCGCCTCTCGGCAGGCGTGTGGCCGGGCACTGGGGCTGCCGGCCTCTGCCTGCGCTCCTCCTGCCTGCGCTGATCCTGTGGGAGGGCTTCTCTGGAGCTCTTGTCTTCTGGCCAGTATCCTCAGAAGCCCCTAAAGAACTCAGACAGGGCCAAAAGCTCTCCGCAGGCTCACCATGCAGGAGATGGAGCACGGTGTGGGCGGCCGTCGGGGCCTGGTGCCCGCAGCAGAGGGTTCCTGGTGAGCCGTCACCCCACGGTGCTGCGGCACGGGCACCACTTGGCGGAGCCCCGCAGCCCACAGAGCTCTGCTGCTGCGACGGGGGGCGAGTCAGCAGCTCACAGGCACCGGGTCGCTGCCTGAAAGGCCTCTCACGTGTTACGTTTGGTGCAGGGGAGCAGGGATGTGCCGGGAAGGATGGGTACCGGCTGGCCAACACTTCTGCTTGCTTGTTCCAAAAGCCGCTTCCTATTTAAAATGCTGCTTGCTGCTAGTGGCACAGAAGCCGTGTTACCATGCAGCATGGAATACGTGCCTCTCCCAGGCAAGCCACATGGTTTGGCTTTCATCTTGCAGAGCCCCAAATCTATAGCTGTTTCCTTTTTAAACCTCTCAGTTATTTCTGTCGGGTATTGATAGGCAGAGAGCTTCCTTTCCGGCCTCAGTGCCATTCCCCTCAGGCCTCTCACAAACACCGAACAGATTCATCACCCACGTTTAACCAAACAAGACTCAGGAACGTGCTCAGTATTCAACAGGGTGCTTTTACATTTGCAGGTCTTTTTTTTTAGTTTTAAATGAAATATTTAAAAAAAATTGTTCACTGTAGCAAGCCCAGAGTCTTAACTAATGGTACTTTGCCGTAGCACTCCCCGCGGAGCAGGAGCTTTGCCCAGCTGGAGCAAACGCCATCTCCAGGCCGGGGCGGGCCGGGGCCTGAGCTGCAGGCGTACCCGCGGGGGTCTCTGAGGCATGGGAGCCCCCTCGGATGTGGCCGGGTAAAGGCCCGGAGGAGCTGCATGGAGCAGAGCTGCGTAAATAACTACTGCTGCTCGTCGGCCTGCGAGCTGCGGGCTCACAAGTGCCTCTTCATTGCCATGCACCGCGTCTGCGTGAGATCCCGGCCCAGAATTCATAAAGGGGACGGGGAATGTGTGCGCCTCTCTGAAAACACCTCCGCGTCGATGTGGCTAGGTTTAATGTTCATCACCTGGATTTTTGGGAGGGTTCGGCAGCCGCCATTGCTGGTGATTTCAGTGGGGTCGATGTGAATGCACAACACGTTTGGAAATCAGACCAATAACGCGTATGCGTAACCATAAAGCAGGTTACTTGATACCGCCGGTCCCGTGTAATTTGTTGATTTTCCTTCCCCAGTTCTTTGAAGGCAGCACAAGATCTGGATGTTGTTGTTTTTCACTGTTTGTTTATTGCTGAGTAATTTCAGCCAACATGTGTTTTTCAGCATTAGGCCTATTCATCATCAACGTCAACCTATTAAGTTTGTAAGTGCGTCACAGTTTTCCCACCTAGATCAAAATGAGAGCCTGGAACAGCCCGCTCTTTCTAACTTAACAAGCTGGTTTTATTTTCCCCTGCAACTTGCTCTAATAATACGACCAGCTTTAAATTCCTCAGGCCGGAAAGCTTGGCAGTAAAGTCCTGTGCAGGGCTGCGATTTAAAACATGAGGTTTTTCTCAGGTTGGGAGCATGGCAATTGGTATAGCCTCTACTGAGCACCGGTGGAAAATACCCATTTAGGAGCAAAAATCTGGTCTTGGGAAAGAATTTTGTTATGTTAAAGGCGGGGATGGCAGGAGGCCAGGTCACTGCGTAGCATCCAGTTGAAGATCTCCTCACCAAAAACCATCCTAGCAAGGCAGGCGCTTTTGGTGACCCGACCCAGAAGACGCAGAGCACTCGTGGTGTCTGGTCCCAGTTTTCTCCCTCCTTCATGGTTCTTTCGGCTCGCAGTTGATACATGGCCAAGGAGTTGGAACGGAGCTCTGCAGCAGTGGAAACACCGCGCTGCTATTGCCTGCCAGCACAGTAGTAGACACGCATTTGTCCTAGCAGTAACAGCAGCTTATCTGAGAGGGCTTGGCAGCACTCTTTTTGTCCTACTTTGCCACTGCCCCAGTTTTAAAGGCTCTTGCTCCTCCAATCTGCTGCCCATGCCATCAAAACGAGCTCCGGCTCGCTTTGCCCAAGCTGAGTATCCTGCGGAAAGCACTGCCTGCCCCCGTCAGCTTCCAGGGTCCCTGCTCACCGCACAGAACCTGACCCTGAAATGAATTTCATGAATGAGCCTAATGGATTGTAATTGATGACTTAATCTTCACTTGAAAGTACAATTCAGAGACATGAAAATGAGCACAGTAAAGCATTCAATTAAATCACTCTGGTTTGGTCAGTTTGTAGAGAAAAAGTCCGTCTCTTCTTAATTTTGGTTCCAGTGTTCATTGAGCTTCTCCAGGCTAGACTGGTTTTCCGATGCTCAGCCAAGGCGTGAACCGAGGGGCAGATCCTGAGGCTGGCAGACCCCACAGGTACTCGGCTGAGCAGCCTGAGAGCAGGTGCCTGCTGCATTCAGGAACAGCCGGACTGAAAGTCAGGGAGGGAATTGGAAGTCTCGCTTCATCCCACCAGAAGGGCTCTGCTGCTGGCCGCGTCTCCACGAGTGGCTCCGAGTCCTGACACCAGGGTTTGTGCTGTGCAGTTAGCACCCTGTTACTGCTTACAGCAACGAAACAGGAGGAAGGAAAGACCCCTTCACTTAGAACTGAGAAAAGGACTTCCCTCGTCTGTATGGCACAGAGCTTCGTGGAGGGCGATGCTCTTCCACCGCCCCGGGCTGGATGTCCGAGCTCTGCGGCAGCGAGTGCAGGCGCTGCGAGCCAGCCACCACGGCTGGTCAAAAGGCAGCCTGCGTCCGGGGGCTTAGATACAAAAATGAAACAGGCGAAGCCCTTAACCACTGTGTCTTGTCTCTTTGTTTTGTGTAATCTGGTGTTGAAATCATGATAGATGTTGGCGTCCAGTAGCAAGAAGTGCAGAGTGTAATTGTGTGACTGTAGGGCCAGTAGGGTCATCTGAAGGTTGTGCTCTGGCTAAGACAGTATGGAGAAATAGGACTAACAATTAGCCTAAGTACTGCCATTTATTACAGAAAATTTTATAAGTAATTATTATAAGCAATAATTGTTCTATTTGGATTGTTTTCCTAAGGGCTTTGTCATTCCTTGTGTTTGGAAGCTGTGCGTGTCGCAGCCCAACCTCACATTTCATAGTGCTCTCTGTGTGACTGCCGCATCCACGACGTGTGCATGTGACCCCAATACAGGCTGGCTCTTTGACATCCGCCTTACAAAAAGCCTTCTTGCTAAATGCTCTGTAGGTCTCAAAGCCGGCAGGAATGGCACAGGACCCTCTAGGAAGCAGGGTAAGCACAAGCAGCAAGCTATTAAGATCTTCCTGTTAATTCATTGATGATTCTGCTGGTATCATCCTCTCATCTTGCTTAAAAAAGACAGAATGTGTATTTGAGCATTTCTGAAGAGCAAACGGCTAAGCAAAATCTACATCTAATCCTAACATTTCTGGAGAAATAGGGTGAGTTATTATTGATTCACAGAGCACGACAAAACATCACTGCATGAATTAGCAAACAGCTGTTTCTAATTTGAGTTTAGAACTGTACACAGAGGAACTTGTTTTAGTGTTCACTCCTTTCATTTATAATGAATTTTAATCACCGCTACAGGTGAGAAAAATGTAGAAACAAGCTTGTATCTTGTGGAAGAAACAAAGGAGAGACAGATGCTAACAGATTTACAGTCTGTGATAAAAGGAATGTTTTGGTACACTTTACATGTAATTAGAGTGCAGCTGTTTTCAGTCCCAAGTCCATGATGCACAGCAGAATATAGTATCTGCTGCTTTTCCAAAGGGAGTAAAGAAAAACAGTGATTCAACCCTGAAAGCATTTCGTTTATTCCTAGATCTAACATAAAACTTTCTCCTCCACCCCTTATTATGCCATTTACTGAGGTGAGAAATAACTTATTTAGTGAGAGATTAATTTTTGTTACTTCTAAAATACAGGCTGTTTGATGGAAGAGCAGCAATGTTAAAAGTAACTTTCTGATTTTATCATCTGCGTTGAATTACGTCTCATCCTATCGATGGCCACTACTGAGTCCTGACATCTTTGCTAATGGGAGACCAGGGCTCAGGATGGGCAACGCCGAATTAACAAGTTTCTGTGTATCAGCTGAGCTTCAATGGACATTCTTCTGTGTTTTTGTAACTGGCAGCATAAAAAAAGACTAATTAAATGCATCTTTGATCACAAAAGAAAGGTTTAAACAAAGACAGCTAGGTTTAAGCTGGCTATGTGTAACAGTTTATCTGCAGCAGGCATCCGGCAAATTTCGTGTTTGAAATTCCGCGCGACATCTTGTGCTGGTTTGGTATTCTAAATACCAAGTTGCTCTATTCATGAGAAGAAAAATTAGATTATATGTATTTTCCATTGAGCCAGACGTCCTCCTTTCTGTTTTAAAAACCTTGCTGAAAAAAGGCAGTGCAAAGCTGGGGAGTTGCAGAAAGCATCAGTAGCTGCTGGTAACGTAGCGCACCACAAACGCCTGCCGTGTGAGCGTGCCAGCGGGTACCGCTGCCTTCTGCCTGTGATCACGAGGGAGCTGCCAGCGGTGCCCCCTCTATTAGCACCTCCTAGGCTTTTTTATCCGCAGTCAGTGTCACTTTGAGTATTAAATATCCATATAGATATATATATATAAATACAAGAGTGCCTTGAAATAAGCCAGGTATCAGGAATGCTTTGTGAAGAAGCCGATGTTCCCGAGTTGCATATGGAGCCCTTCGGGGCAGCCTGGGCTGCCAGTGCCTCTCATGCCTGAGTGAGGATGGGCTGACCAGTTCTGGGGCTAGTTATGTGATGTTTTTGTAGGGATAATTCTAGGCTGTAGAAGCCCTTTTCTGTTGTTTAGCAAGGCGCGTTGGAGTGCTCCTGCACGCTGGGTTTCAGACACAGCCACCTGGTTGCGGCGCTGCTCCAACGGGTGCTGTGTCGGCACAAAATGCCATCGCTGCCCCGAGAGCTGGTGGTTCATAGCCCACCATTGCCTTCTGTGACAAAGAGCAAAAGCATTCGGTGAAGCCAATTTGGGCATCAAAATTGGGGTTGGAATATTAGTGCAATTTTTTAATATTTACTTTGTTTTCTCTGTGCAAGAAACATACAGGAAAATGGGGCTAAACACTCCAAAAAAAAAAAAAAAGAAAAGAAAAAAAGGAAAAAGCTGTTACAGTGCACTGAAAACATTGAAACTTAAAACATTTGGTATGTAAACTTGATTTGCATTATTTCACACCAGCACTGCAGTGTAAATGAACAGCGTATGCTGTGTGAGGTTCTTACCATAATCCATTGTAATGATCTATCCTCGGCGTTAATGCGTAGTGGAGCAATTCAAATTTTGCTATAACCACTAGTGAAGATTTCTCAGTCCTTTTCTCTCAATTTTGGTGTTGTATTCTTGTAGCTAAGCGTCTGTGATAATAATAATTATTGAAATTGGTAGTGTTTCTCTCAGGCCTTCTGTCTGAGGATGTCTCGGGGTTTCACAACTATGCAGAAGTAAGCCCTACAATTTGCCATTGAGCAGCAGATGGCTTTTCCCTACCACGGACGTGAGGAGCTGAGACACAGACAGTGTGTGAGCATGTCTCATGATACCAAGTTTGTTTTCGAAAGGAGCTTACTTTTTTTGGGGGTGCCAGAACTCCACCAACTTTCAGTTGTCTAACGCAATGTGAGTGTTTCGAGCGTTTTAGCTTAGGTGTCGTGGAGGGGCTCTGAAAGAACCGGGAATCTGAACTTACATCGAACAGCAATCTTTTCCTCAGGAATTGATTTTTGGGGCTTGTTTTTGTTAATGCAGCTGTTGCTTTGGGGTACTAGCTCTGTGCTAGAGGAACAAACCTGGCAGAATAGGAGCACCTCCCAAAGCTGCCCTCTGTGGCTTCTTGTCCTCTCAGGAGGGGAGTCCCTGAAGTTGTCTCCTTGGCCAAACCCTGGGTATTTAAGAAATTGTGTTGCGTTTGTTTGATTTCTATTAGCAAAATACATGTAACTTTGAAATAATAAATATGTTGCCATCGGTGTATGCTGAGGAGACAGCGCTGCTCGCATCTGGCGATCTGTGATGTGCTGCATGTCTCTGTCCTAAAAGAGACCATGTTTTTTTAAGACTTGATTTTATTTCTTTTAGCTTCATGTGTATATTTCTGAACTTGGCTCGTGTTATCTGGAAGATAAACAGAGAATGAAGTATGATTTATACTGCAGTTTGGCCAAATTGCTCTTATTAGAAGGCAAAATACATTTATTGAATGCGCTGAGGCTGGAATTAGCTCCTCAGTGATGATGATAAATGCTTGCAGTCCCATAAACGTGCTGAACATTAAGTTGCTAAATTACTGTACCACTTGGAGATTGATTATCAACTTTGGCCCTTTAAGCTTCATGACCCACACATACATCCTGAAAACCACTGACATCCTGAAGCTTCCTCAATGCTATTTTTTTCCTAATTAAACTTTTTATTGATTTTTCTTCTCCTTTTAATACTTGTTTTCATTCTCTTATGCGCAACTGACAAAAGCCTTGCACCAGCCATGTGATTCTCTATTTTAGAACAGTCCCACTTTGCAGGATTAGCCATTTTTAATGACTTTAATCTCCTTTTTGAAAGTGATTTTTCTCATTCTGCTACATTCCTTTGATTGCATTAATGTAGAATTATTATTCTAACCACCATTGCCAGATGTGTCACACTACATCTAATATATATCTTCCCAGTAAAATATTGCTCGGGTAAAACACCTTAGAATTTCCTTCTCAGTTCATTATAGGTCTTTTCTTCAAGTGAAAATGGCAAGGTAAAATTAACAGGGCTATTTTTCATTCAATAAAGAGATTAATGATAATGACTCTTTCCTAATTTCTTCAGTTTTAGGCATTTTGTAATTTAGTATCTTGTTTGTGAGAAAGTCAAGGTGGGTTGTTCCTGGGCCTAAAAGCTTTCCAATTCTTTTTAACCTCTCAAAGAATGAGCAAACAGTGCAAGAAAAAGAAGTTAAACATGAAAATCGAGGAAAGGTCTCAGTCAGGCTAACAGAAGGAGACAATCTTTGCTTTCAGCTGTCTGTGTAAATGCTTCCCTTTCTAACACAAACTCCGCTTTTCAGCCGCAGCAATGTTAATTGTTGTGAATCCAGCTGACAGCAGCGCAGCGATGTCTTTGTGCATCGCTCCCCGAATCACATCAGCCTTTGGTTTTGATTTTTGAACAGCCCAAATGTTTGAAGGGCAGCAGCTGGACGGGGGCTGTTGTTCTTTGACTGCTAGAATGCATTTTGAGGTAGATTGGCTCGTTTCAGAGCAGAAGGAGAACTTCTACAGCATTTGTTTGATTTTGCCAACTTAGTGGCTGGCACAAGCACGTCTGAAGTCACGCAGCTGAAGGAGCTGCCCCGGCCTGTGTTACCTGGCTTTGGTCCCTGGCACCTTCAGTGTACGGCTGAACCTTGAAGCTTGATCCACCAAAACTGTTTTTAGTGCTCTGGGCTCTCCCCTGGTGCAGTTGTTCCTCTACAGACCAGTGCCCACAATAGACGCGGGCAGCCTGGCTGCCAAAGGGAGGATGTATGAAACACGTTTATTTTTCTAACCATTCCTGCAAAGCGCTCATTTTTTAGTATCCAAATCTCAGCCAGCAAGGCAGAGTAGTGAATAACACAACGGCCGTGCGCTCTCCTTCCCCCTGTTGTTGTTTTTCTCCTCTTTTCCCCGGCAGAGCCGGCAGCACGCGCAACATGTGCTGCCCTAGTTCGGGCCCAGCATCCCCCTCGTGCTCCCTTTTGTCTCCTTGCCCCTGGGGGAGCCCAGCTGGCGAGAGCAGGGAATTAGCCAGCCCCGAGCTACCGGCACCTCCCCGGGGCCCCTAATCCAGGCGCTGGCAGCCGGCTGCCTCCCTCCTCCTCCTTCCCTGCCCGCCACGCACGGGGCCGTGGCCGCGGGTCCGTGGGGACGGGGCCCGGAGGCGGCTGCTGGCGGCGGGGCAGGGGCCGGGGGCAGGCGGGGGCCGGGGGCTCCTTGGGGGCCGAGCGGTGCCGCGGTGGCGGGCAGGAGCGCTGGGCGAGCTGGCTGTGAGCTGGGGAGCCGGGCTTTGTGGCAGCCGCGCGGAGAGGCCGGGAGAAGGAAGGCTGGGGAAGTTGGTGTGGAGATCCGTGGCTCCTGGCTGGTGCTTCAGGAGCTGGCCGAGCACGAGGAGCTGGGGGGTGTTAAAAAGTGGGTGCTCGCTCAAGGCCGGGAGCGCGTTCCTTGTGGCCAGCATCGCTCTGGAGCAGGAAATTCGGCTGCGAGGGCGGCAGGGCAGGCACCCAGCACGCACGTCCCGGGAAGGAGGCTGCCCGGGGCTGGAGGCGCTGCCGGAGCCTTCAGCAGGGAGCCTGGGTCCGGGGGGTGAAAGGAGAGGTCCTGACAAGGGGAGCGGGATGGAGGGCCTAGCCTCTTGCCGTGGCCATGTCCCCGTTCAGGCAGCTTTTCCCCGAGAGCCCCTGTGCTCCCACGTGCTGCTCGGCGAGCGGTGGCCGTGGGCTGGCAGGCGTGGGGCAGCCCCTGCGCGGCTGGGAGGCTGGTATTGGTTTGCTTTAGCGAGAGCTGAAGTAGGAGCACTAAATGTTTTATAAGGACAGCGCATCTGGAGGAACCGCTTTCTGTTCCGAATCCCCAAATATACGTGTGGTCAGCGCCTTTCCCTGCTCACACAGCTTTTGTTTTTGCTTCCTTCCACGGATCAGTTCTGTATCAGAGCAGTGGCATTTGTGCTTCGCTCAACATCCCCACATTTATTGGGATTAGGATATTTGAACTTTCTTCTGTTTCTCGTTAACAAATCCGTTTATGAGAGCTGCCAAAACTTTATGTATTTTTCCTAAAATGAGTGTTTTGCTGCTGGAGATGGTCCTGTGTTTCTTTTTGGTAATTTAAAATTATAAAATATTTTCCAAAGCCTCATATGGAGCAAAGGAAATAGTCATTAAAGCAGGGGCTGAGCCATTGTTGTTCTCTCCTGAAGTGATTGTTTTGTGATGTCTTGAGATCTCCAGTGATCATTTCTGTTTTAGTTTATTTGTTTGTTTGTTTGTTTTTAATTTGTCAGGTTGGTTTTGCACCAAGCAGGCGATGTTACCTTTCCTGTGAATGGATGTGGTAGTGATGCAGGTCTCTGATTTTGTCAAGCTGCCTCAGATCTGATGCTTTATTTCACATAGGTGTTTGAATCTGCTTGCTTTTGAGCAGCCTTTAATTCTATTACAGTTTTGAGACAGAACTGAAGGATTTTGTTTAATGGGGACATTAGTTAAAGTCATCTCGAAGTAGCATTTAAAAAGACCCACAAAATCACAGGTGATCACTTAATACTGTAGCTTTCCAAAACGTTCGTATTGCTTCACTGCACATTGTGTTTTGCTTTCTTTATTCATTGTTTATTGCTTTACAGTACAGTGAGCAGGTGTTAAACCTGCTAAAGAAAAACGCTTTTTATTAATACTCTGTGTTTGTATATCTGTGAATTATGTTTGCAAATATATTTTTATTTGTCTTTCTCAAACCTCCTTTGAAATTCAAGAGATACTCTTTTTTTTTTTTTTTTTTGAGTTGATTTTTTTTTATGCTGTAGTAGCAGAAGCCCATAGTGTTGTTGAGAGCTTTGTCCTTATTTCACAGATGCACTGGGAATTGTTTTTAATCTCCTTTCTGCTTTCCCATTACAGATGGTGATGACGACCCACAACTCTCCTGGGTGGCTTCATCTCCCTCCAGCAAAGATGTTGCATCACCCACTCAGATGATAGGAGATGGGTGTGATCTCGGCATCGGGGAGGAGGAAGGGGGGACTGGCCTGCCGTATCCCTGTCAGTTTTGTGATAAGTCCTTCATTCGCCTGAGCTACCTTAAAAGGCACGAGCAGATCCACAGTGACAAACTACCTTTCAAATGCACCTACTGTAGCCGGCTTTTTAAGCACAAGAGAAGTAGGGATCGCCACATAAAGCTTCACACAGGGGATAAAAAGTACCATTGCCACGAATGCGAGGCCGCATTCTCTCGCAGCGACCACCTCAAAATTCATCTGAAAACCCACAGCTCCAGCAAACCGTTCAAGTGTACTGTGTGTAAACGTGGGTTTTCATCTACCAGCTCATTGCAGAGTCACATGCAAGCTCATAAAAAGAACAAGGAACATATGGCAAAGACTGAGAAAGAGGTGAAGAAGGATGATTTTATGTGTGATTACTGTGAAGAGACATTCAGTCAGACTGAAGATTTGGAGAAGCACGTAATGACACGCCACCCACAGCTTTCCGAGAAGGCAGATTTGCAGTGTATTCATTGCCCTGAAGTATTTTCAGACGAAAACTTGCTGCTCTCACACATTCATCAAGCCCATGCCAACAAAAAACACAAGTGCCCTATGTGCCCAGAGCAGTTTTCTTCAGTGGAGGAAGTCTACTGCCACTTGGACAGCCACAGGCAACCTGACTCCAGCAACCACAGCATCAGCCCTGACCCCGTCCTGGGCAGCGTGGCGTCCATGAGCAGCGCAACGCCCGACTCCAGCGCCTCAGTGGAAAGAGGTTCCACCCCCGATTCGACCCTCAAGCCTTTGAGAGGACAGAAGAAAATCAGGTCTGTGGACAGAGAGGAAGGCCAGAATTGGTCTAAAGTTACTTACAGCTGCCCATACTGCTCGAAGCGTGACTTCAACAGCCTTGCTGTTCTGGAGATCCACCTGAAGACCATTCATGCAGACAAACCTCAGCAAAGCCACACGTGCCAGATCTGCCTTGATTCCATGCCTACGCTGTACAACTTGAATGAACACGTGAGAAAGGTGCACAAAAACCATGCCTATCCTATGATGCAGTTCAGCAACATTTCTGCCTTTCACTGTAACTACTGCCCTGAGATGTTTGCAGACATCAACAGCTTGCAGGAACACATCCGTATCACTCACTGTGGCCCAAATGCTACCCCTCAAGATGGCAACAACGCCTTCTTCTGTAACCAGTGCTCCATGGGCTTTCTGACCGAAGCAACCCTGACTGAGCATATTCAGCAGACTCACTGCAATGTAGGAAATTCAAAATTGGATTCCCCTGTCATTCAGCCAACACAGTCTTTTATGGAAGTTTATTCATGCCCTTATTGCACAAACTCCCCCATTTTTGGCTCCATCCTGAAGCTTACAAAGCATATTAAAGAAAACCACAAGAACATTCCTCTGGCACACAATAAGAAGTCAAAAGCAGAGCAGAGTCCAGTTTCTTCTGATGTTGAAGTCTCTTCCCCTAAAAGGCAACGGCTTTCTGCTAGTGTAAACTCAGTGTCTAACGGTGAATACCCATGTAATCAGTGTGATCTAAAGTTCTCAAATTTTGAGAGTTTTCAAACCCATTTAAAGTTGCATTTGGAGTTGCTGTTGAGGAAACAGTCTTGCCCTCAGTGTAAAGAAGACTTTGATTCCCAGGAGTCTCTTCTGCAACATCTCACCGTACATTACATGACAACTTCAACCCATTATGTGTGTGAGAGCTGCGACAAACAGTTTTCTTCGGTGGATGATTTGCAGAAGCATTTGTTGGACATGCATACTTTTGTGTTGTATCACTGCACCCTTTGCCAAGAAGTTTTTGATTCCAAGGTATCTATCCAAGTGCATCTGGCAGTCAAGCACAGCAATGAAAAGAAGATGTATCGTTGCACAGCCTGTAACTGGGATTTTAGGAAGGAGGTGGATCTCCAAATCCACGTGAAGCACAGTCACCTGGGGAATCCATCAAAGTCTCACAAATGCATCTTCTGCGGTGAGACTTTTAGCACGGAGGTAGAGCTGCAGTGCCACATCACAACCCACAGCAAGAAATACAACTGCAAGTTTTGCAGCAAAGCGTTTCATGCCATCATCTTGCTCGAAAAACACCTGCGGGAGAAACACTGTGTTTTTGATGCCAGCGCTGAGAATGGGACAGCTAATGGCATGACCCCAACAAATAAGAAGACGGAAGGGGCAGATATCCAGAACATGCTGATGAAGAACCCAGATACTTCCAACAGCCACGAAGCCAGCGAGGACGATGTAGATGCTTCTGAGCCCATGTATGGCTGTGACATCTGCGGGGCTGCCTATACCATGGAGGTCCTCTTGCAGAACCATCGCCTGAGAGATCATAACATCCGTCCCGGGGAGGATGACTGCTCCAGGAAGAAAGCGGAATTCATCAAAGGCAGCCACAAGTGTAATATCTGCTCAAGGACCTTTTTCTCAGAAAACGGCCTGCGAGAGCACATGCAGACCCACCGGGGCCCAGCGAAGCACTACATGTGCCCCATCTGCGGCGAACGCTTCCCATCGCTCCTGACCCTGACCGAGCACAAGGTCACCCACAGCAAGAGTCTGGATACGGGAACGTGTCGGATCTGCAAAATGCCGCTGCAGAGCGAGGAGGAGTTTATCGAACACTGCCAGATGCATCCCGACCTCAGAAACTCCCTCACCGGGTTTCGCTGCGTTGTCTGCATGCAGACGGTCACCTCTACGCTTGAGCTGAAAATTCACGGGACGTTTCACATGCAGAAATTGGCAGGAAACTCTGCAACCTCGTCGCCCAATGGCCAGGCCTTGCAAAAACTCTACAAGTGCGCGTTGTGCTTGAAAGAGTTCCGAAATAAGCAGGACTTGGTAAAATTGGATGTGAACGGCCTTCCCTATGGCCTGTGTGCTGGGTGCATGACCAGGAGCACCAATGGACAGTCTCTGGGCTTGACCCCGCAGGAGGTGAATGAGAGGCCGTGTGGCAGTCTGAGGTGTCCGGAGTGTAGTGTCAAATTTGAAAGTGCTGAAGACCTGGAGAGCCACATTCAGGTGGACCACCGAGACCTGACACCTGAGACTAGTGGCCAAAGGAAAGGTACCCAGACATCTCCTGTGCCCAGAGTAAGTACAGCTGAGCTTTGATGTGTCATAGGAATAAAATGTAGATTTTTAACGCGACTGAGAACTGATCTGATGTCCTGTTTTTTTTCTTTGGCTGCCATTTTATAAAATTACTTGAACAAGAAGAACAGAAAGAAGGGTAGAGTAATGCACATAGAAAAGTAGATTTTGTTCAGTCTTACAGGCTCCTAGCTTCCTAGTGGCAGAACATTAGATTTTTTATCATAAAGCTGCCCTAGATTTACCAACAGAGAGCTGAGACACGTCCATGTGCTCATGAATGATGAGGACTGAGTTTGTCCATGAATTCTGAAGCTACTGAACTGGCAGATCTGGCAAAACTGGGGCATATCCATGAAAAAAGACATCCTGAGTTCCCAAAGGAAAAAAAATTTGATTTATCATACTCATGGAAACTGATGATTTTTTACCTGGAAAAACACCAGCAGGAAGATACAGGAACTTGTGAGGAAAACTGTAGTGAATTCCCCCCAAATTCTCACCTAAAACAAATGACTGTGCTAGAGAGGCTGTCCTCATGGATGTCTGTCCGAGTGAGTGAGGCTGTGAGGCTACGTGGATGTTTGTGTGCATACGTACATGCCTGGAGCACGCGTGTGTGATTTTAAAAGGAACTGCTTCGTGGCCCTCCTGTAGGAGAAGCAGTTTTCTTAGCAAATCTGGAAATTGCTGGCTAATAGGCAAGTTGTGTTTTTGAAAAAGAAGTGTGCTCTCCCTTGGAGTTCGCAGAAAGCCTGTTTTCCTATTTCTTAGCTTACAAGATGCTTGGGAGCACGCAGTATCCAAGTAAGGCTTCAGAAGCCTGCTCAGGAGATTAATATCATTTGCAGTTTATAGTCTTTTAAAATTATTTGTTGACGTTTTGGTTCAAGAATGGGCCAAGTCAGTCCTTCCTCTGTCAGGAACAGATGGAATGAGAAGTAGATTTTGGAAATCTTCTCGGGAGACTAACAGCAGACACATCTGAGTATTGATATCATCTGACATTTTTAATTAAACATGATGGGGTGAGATTTTCAAAAGTATCTAAGGAAATTAGGCACCCAACTCCTAATGAATAATTCCAGCCATAGATGCCTGTTTATGTCAATCTGCTAATTAAAGCACCCACAAACACATCTTACTACATTAAAAGAACCTGTAAATACCATTAGAATACAACATCAGAGGCTCAGGAAGTAAGAGAAGACCCTAAGTATGTCCCGAGGACGCAAACTGCGATGCCTCCGGCAGCGCTGTCGCCGAGTGCCCCGTGGGACTTGTTAGCTGTGGCTGGGGCTGCACGGGGCGGCAGCAGGGGGCACGGCGCTGCTGGGCCTTGGCACCAGTGAGCTTCCAGGCTCCTGTTCAAATACCAAGGAAAGTGTTGTGTTTTTTTTTCAGTAAAAGAACTGGATATTGTTCCCTCTGGGTGCGTGACTAAGCCTCCCAGTGCATGCACCTCATCCTGCAGAAGAATAAGAAATGGAAATATCCCTCCTTCAGTGTGATACCTTGTGAGAGTTCAGCTGGGGCTCCTACTAGGCCATTCTGCTTCCTCTTTCTCACGTCTTTCTTTCTTTCTAAATTCTTTGAAACACTTTATTCTCTTAGGTAGGACTAATTCTTCACGCGGCCATGCCTCTAGCCCAAAGTATAGCCTTTTCTTTCTAGTCGACTATCAGAAGCAGAATACGTTGCCATTTGCTGCTCTGATTTCTTGCTTTAACTCTCTCTTTTCAGAGAGAGCTTCCATACTTGTTCTCTCAGGGGAGAGTTTTAAGTTCTTCAATAAGGTAAATGCTTTGAATTTCATCCCATGAGGACAAGGTCTTAGTTCCTTTGTAGAAGATAATGAAAAATCAGCATTTGTGGCAATGGCAAATGGTGCCTTCAACAGGTGTATGACCTGCACATATGCTAATATCGTAAATCTTCATGGTATGCATCGCAGGAATAGATTATTGTTACTAGAAATAATTCATTATCTTACCCTTCATTATAGGTACAAGACCTGAATTCTGATAGCAGCTCACGTGGAAACTATTGGTGTCTCACTCAGGTTTCTCGAGATAAGGGGTGCTCTTTGTTTCTGGCTAGCACAGAGGTTTTCAAAGAATTAGGCTGTCCTTTAAACGTGGATAAATTCCTGCATTTCAAGAATAATGTTTACTTAACTTCATTGGCTTCATAATGAAGCTGCGCAAGTTGAACACAATCTCTCCTCATCTTGTTAGTATGCTGTGCACAGGCAAAATAGCATTTTAGTAGAGCTATCTTCAATGTACAATGCATATAGAGCAACTGCAGATGGCCAAGCAAGAGCTGCTTCTCTCCAGTTCTTCAGCTCTTCTACATTTCTTTTTTAAACACCATATTGATTTTTCTTTCTATAACAGAAAAGCAGGTGAAGATTAGGAGAAGGTACAGTCAAAAAGCAAATATAGGGAGATTTAACTTTAAATGCTGGGTGTATACTTTGGAGCAATAAGCAAAAAGAAATCCTATCAAGTGGAAATTATGACATACAAAATATGTAACTGCTGTGAATGTGACGAAAGTCATTACACCAGCAGTTATACTTCTTGCATGGAAGAAGAGAGTCTGGAAGTCCAGAATAATTTCAGAAAACAACAAAACACACACATACACAAACAAAAACAAACAAACAAACAAACAAACAAACAAAACACCTTAAGTGAAGATGTAACCCTGTAGTAAAAGAAAGCACATTACTCTTGAAGATGCTGCTGCATCCTGTCTTCTTCACTTCCATTTTATTATGACAAAAAAAATAAGTATTTATGAATTAATCACCTTTCTTTGTAGGACATCTAGGTAGGATCAAATTATGATGGTCAAAAACTATTTCTACATGGCTGAAGTTTTTGCCTCCTGTACAGGAAACATCTGCATCAGAGGATTTATTATTAGGGGTTTTAAATTAAGTCAACGGTCTTTTATATGGAATATCACTAAGAGGAATAAATAAAATACGCCTTAGTTGTGAAAGGCTGCTCTGACTTCAGTTTGTGTTTAATTCTTACCGTCCTACTGGAGCTCTTCTGTTTCAACAGCACTAAAGTTTCTTTTAAATGAACTTCTCCAGTGGAAGTCCCATTCCAGTATCTGGCACATCTATAGCTCAAGACCTTTTTTGTTCTGTTATGGTCATGTCAGAAGTAACGTTTTTATTTTCTTCTGAACATATTTCTGTGCGTAGGAGCTTCAGTTTTAACACATTTTATTAATTCATTTTAATGTCTTCTAGAGGAATGTGTGTGCCTTGAGAAACATGACTGCTTGTTTAGTACTGACATGTCCTATTGCCTCTTCACATGCCGGAAACAGTCACGTTTCAGGCTGCCCTTTCTCCTACATAGATTTATCCTTAGTTTGTGCCATAGTTATCATGAACAATGCTTGTTTAACATTGACAATGGCAAATGCTCAGGCTTCAGTTAAATTTCCATCTTGAATGGCGTTACTTTATTTAGCCCACCTAGGTTATTTGGACTGAAGAAGCAAAGGAGGTGGCATAGGAAGTTGGAAGAATGAACCCTATTGTGCTCTTTTACTCAGTTCCTTTTCTCCTGCACACTTTCTTGGATTCAATCCCTTCTCTTTGTTCTCCCCCCACCACTTCTCTTCCCTTGTAAATCTACTTGAATGGAGGAATATTTTCTTTGTAGAACAGGAAACCATTTCCAGATTTAAAGGAGGACAGTCTGGAAAACCCATGGGAACAATAGTTATTTCAGAAAAGAAAGCAGAGCCCCCTGTTGCTATTACTACTGTTTTGTGCCAAGATTAGAATTAAATATCTTGACTTAATGGGGACTGAGCTCTCAGTTGAAGGCCTGCTCATCTGGTCTCCTATGCCACCTTGATGCTGTCATCTAGACTCTATTAGATCCTCAGAACATGAGCACCTTTGTTGTCACCACACAGAAAGACAAAACTTGAGGAAGAGATAACCAGCCCCTTACGAATGTCAGGGAAGTCACGATACCCACAGGAAACAGTAGCAGAAGGTTGTATTTGGCACCACAAATAACATAACTTTGTATTAAAACTCATGCTTCCCGTTTACTGAGAATGGAAGTCCATTGGTGGGACATGCTTTTAAAGACCATTATTAATGAGCCAAAAAATCAACTCTTCAATCTCATGCTTCTACATTTGGGTGCTAATCAGGCTATAGTTCTTTGGTGGCCTGTGTGAAGCCATTTTTTGACCTTATCCTGCATCAGGCAGGGTTCCTGATCAAAAGAGCCATTGCCTCAGTTAAACTGCTCTTTCGCATGCATGTGTGTCAGCTCAGGCTAAAGATAATATTCACAGGAAGTCTGAAGTCTGCTGTCTTCTCTGAGGGGTGGTCACACCAAGTGGAGTGTTTTATAAGTTTGTGAAATGGTGTAGAGTTCGCACTGGGTCTGTGGATAAACAAAGACATCCTGTCTCCAGATCTGTTAGTAAGTAGCTTTCAGAAGCACCGAAATCAATTTAAAAAATGAATCATTTGTCTGTGTTTAATATAACTTTAAAGATTTGCAATGGGGTTGAGCTGAAATATTGTCCTTCTTAGCTAGTTACTTAGGGAACCCTCATAACAGAGATAAGTGTTGAACAAGGCACAGAACTGAGTCAGCTTTGAAGTTTTACAGAAGAGGAAGATTTCAAGTTTTAAATGTGACCACATGAATCACTCACCACCCAGTCCCATTTTTCTCTTCCAAGGTTTTTTGCATTCTTTTTTCTTTCTTTTTTTTTTTTTCAAGCTAGGAGCCCTCAGCATGTGTGTGCCAGTGTGCTTGAGAATACATGTGCATGTATGTGTGCTTGCTCTCGTCGGCTGGAATAGACTCCCAAGGAACAGTGCTGCAGAAATCCAGCTGCTTTTCCATTAACAGCCTTGATTTCAGAATGGACTCCAGGAGGATACTTTCCTGAGCTGCCTAGGGATAACTAGCCAATCCAAAGTATTTCCTTTTCTATGGTTGGCTGTGTCAGTTTTCGGCCAATGGAGTATAGCCTTCTTCCTATTATCATGTTAATTGCCCATTGTTATTTTAGCCTAGAAAGCCCTGCCTATGTGCAAACACACACTGTGTGCAGAATTCATGGAATCCGCATACCAGCAATAGATCCTTGCATTCGTTACTGCAGCATTGCAGCATGTTCATTAACCTCCAGCAGGCAAACTTGTTGCCACTGATGACATGGGAAGTAGTTAAGAAGCTCCTGGCAGCACCTAATTTGTTATTTCCTCAGCAGGTGCTCAAGGAAATTGGGTCCCATATGTGGAGGGGGTGACAGCAACTCCTCTGTTTAACTCAAAACTTCTGACTTAACCACTGCTGTCCTAAAAATAAGATTCTATACCTAGGTGTGGGGTGGAAGCCATAAGAAAAAATAATTTGTATCTAAGAGTGCACAGAAAATACCCACAAAATACCCACAAAAGGTGTCTATTCAGATAGTATGTTCCCATGCAGAAGTTGAACATGCACGTTAGACCAAAGTGCGGTGGTCCTGCTTTGGGAAGTGAGAGGTTTTGCAAGTGTACAAAAGCTTAGCATTAGTTGTTTTGTTTTGTTTTGTTTTGTTTTCCTAACTTGGACATCAAACTTGTCAGTATGCATTTTCATTTCTACAAATGATTTCTTGGATTTTTCCCTGTCATGATGCTCAAATGCATGCACCGCTGTCAGTCTGAGTCTAAACCCCATTTTCCCTATTTGAATAAATGGTTCATGTAATTGCCTCTTCACACCATCTCCTGATTTCTGCAGCCAGACCTCCCTAGTATGACTTTGTGACAGAGAAAATATGCAACAGATTGTGCTAGAAAACCATTCTGTGTGGTAATGCAGGTTTTTCAGGATTTCTGATAGGAGCCCTGTACAAAATGTATTTTTCCTCTTGTCCTTCACTTCCTCAAGTAACTAGAGGAGTTTTGCCTAGAAAAACTCCTCTATTCTAAGCTTTCTCTAAAGATGTAATTTTTGAAAAAGTTGATATTTTTGTGAAAAAGTAGATCATTTTGTGATCTTTTCAACATCTTTTATTTCACCCTACAAGAGGTTTTACTATCATGGGCTAAATGACACGAGCACTCTGATTATGGCTCAAGTAGTCAATCAGACTTTCAAGTACTATCATTTGAAATTTGTAAAGTTGAAATTAAAGTTCTCTAGAAGCAGGCTGTTAATTAGAGGTCGTGTTTATGGTCCAGAAAAGCCCAGCCCAACTTGGTATCATAGTGGTATCATGTACAAGTAGGAAAGGACTCAGCGGAGGGAAGTTGAAGCACGTAACATGCTATATTCATGATCACACTTGCCTTATGCTACAGTGCAGTTTTCTCTAATCTTTTTTTGGTTATTAAACAGAAAAAGACCTATCAATGCATCAAGTGCCAGATGACCTTTGAGAATGAGAGAGAGATACAAATCCATGTCGCTAACCATATGATTGGTAAGACATTCTTTAAACTAGGCCACTCATGGGCTGCTTGTTTTTTGCTACTCTTTGAAATTCACTATTCTAATAACTTGTTAATATTCATGCTGTAATTTTTTTTTTATCTTTCAAGGAAAATGATTTTGATGTAATGATTCTTCACTTCAAAGCTTTTTAAATATGTGGTTATAAAAGTGTTACTGCTGAGCTTTTTTCCTTATCCTTTTGAGTCCTCGTGTAGCATTTTCATTTATATTAAAATCAAACTTTTGACAGTATCTTCCATTTGATAGCATAAATTTCTCTCTATCCACGTAAAAAGTACTTGCCAGTTGTCAACCACTTAGGAGCAATTATGTTTCAATTTTGTATGTCATGACATTGAATAGATTTAACTGCTAGCATTTTCCCAGCTAAATGTGGTGAATTCCTGAGGAACATTGTCAAAACAAAATGCTTACAGAATTATTTCAGTGCTTTTTTTTCCTTTTCCCAACAATTCTGGACTTCAGAAAGTTCAACTTTTCAGACACAGGAGTGTTTTTAAAAGCAGTGCTTGCTGCCTCCTGCTACAGTCCTGTCGTAGGAGCGTGAAGTGAAGTGTCACTGCAGTCTGACGGGCTGTATTGCTGCTGCAGCTGCATGCGGGTATTTTCTGATGAGCGCAAAGAAAAGTTTTTCCTGTCTGTGCAGATGTTCTGAATCCATGTGTTGGCCCAAGAGGTCAGTTTAGTTTGATGCATGGACCACAGAGGAGTAACTTACACATGCCACTGTGGGCGTGCGTTGCGTGAGAGCCTTCAAGGACCCTCCGGCGCACTTTGTGTGTCTCGTATGTTCATGTGCAGCATTTATCTCCCATAAGCATAATGGTTTTCCTTCAACAATTTTACATTTAGGAAACTATTCTCCCGTCAATGCATATATGTAACTCCTATTATCTTTGATGTGAATTATGCATAAATACCAGAGAGAGAGAGAAATGCAGACTGACACAGTCTTCGCTCCCCATACCCCCAAATGAAAAATATACATGTCAGTCACAATAATTTTCATTCTAGAGCTAGGCAGGAGTTTCGAGTCAATGTCAAACAGGTTAAGATGAAGATATCTAAAAATGTTTGCTTTTGTAGCAGGTGTTAATGTAATCTCTTGTTTGCAAGCTTGAAGAGTGAGATTCTTGTTAATTGGACCATAGTGATTTCATGCAGTTCCCCCCTAGATTTTTTTTTATAACAAAAGCCTGAAAGAAAGGAGTCCTTAGGCAAGCTTATCACTTCTTTCAGCTTAAGTTATGATACAGTAAATAATTGCTGATTTTTAAATACATAGCTCATGAAGTGTTGAATTAAGGTTCTGCTTGGTTTGAGGGAGGAATTCCTTGTCCTTTTTTTAAAAAAAAAAAAAAAAAAAAGTAGTTTCTTTACAGTAATCGATATGTGAAGTTTATTTATGTATATCCCCAAATTAGTGCTGTCTGGAATAATACATGATGATATATATGTCATTACAAGGTTCGGTGTTACAGAGAGCTATTGGAAAACAACACTGGTAGGAGAAAGAGGAGGTTGAGAAGAGTGTGGTGCTGTTGTTTGTGAAACCTGTACCTGTTGTTTCTTTAAAGGTGTACATAAGTTCTAATACATATTTGGAAAAAACCTCTATAAATGCAAAGGTACGTATGGACTCAGCTCCATATACCTAGGACATTGTATGTGCCAGGATACGATAAGAAAATACCCAATTATTTCACTGAGGGGTTGCATCTTTGTGTCTCCTTGCTGGGATACAGGCTGGGAACGTTCATTAAGTTCACTTGTTTGGGGTGAGTTTAGGAAGGAGCAAAGTACGGAAATCTGTAGTGTGAGCCAAACGTCCTCCTGCTCTGGGCATCTCAGACTGTTCACAAGGCACCGGGGCCCCTCTCTGTGACACGTGGCTGACTCCAGAAGGTGTCACCTGTTGGGTCCCCTGCTGGCATTTGCTCTTCACTGGGGAGTACTGCAGAGGAGGGGAGGCTAGGCGTCACAGTTTGCCTACCAGTAAGTGCTGTGCAGATTTTCGGTGTTAATTTGCTATGTGCTGAGTCAGTAGTGGTAGAGTGATGGATTGCCTCCTGGGCTTGCTCCTGCAGCCTTTGTTGAAAGCCCGAGAGCCTTCATCCCTTACACCGGCTGCAGGAGAGACCAGCACGTGCCCCGCTGTCCCTCGGTCCGGTTTGTCGTGTACGAAGCGAGTGTAGGAGTGTCTCCTCTGTACGAGACCATGTCCAGTCAGGTGGCAGCGGGAGAAAGAAGCTAATGCTGGTCCTGCAGCCCAGGTCTGTGCCACAGCGGTTACTGTCGTTGCCAGTTTAGGACCTACAGACGAGGGTTTGTTTGTGCTGCCAGGGGCACTGCAATCCCGGAGCGCTCGGGGCCAGGGGAGCCTGTCCTCGGGTTGTGTCTGCTCAGAGCGCGGCGTCGGACTCGTCTCGATGAACTTGTATCTGGCTGAAATTAAGGTGTCTGGCTTAATATAGTCATCGAGGTGCTGTCTGGGGGAAATGAATGATTGATACCAATCTCCGATAAGGGTTTGAGGAGGATAAGCATTTCCAGGGAGAGATTTTTATCTCTCTTTTGAATTTGAAGTGAGCCAAGGCATTGAAGTTAGCCTTGACATGTAATTTTGGGGTAAAATAAAAAAACACCTTGGCTTTGATAATCCAAGACCTCTGTGCTGCACTTCCTTCTCATGTTTTGCGAAGCACAAAATCAACAGTTGAGAGATGTCCTAAACACTTACCTACAGTTTCATTCATTCATTCAGGTGACTGTCAGCCAAAGCATCCCTGCTCTTCAGCCGTGACCCCCTCACATATCAGTGTCCGTAATATGATTAAAGATTCCAGTTATTTCTTACATCCCAGTCTTAAAGAGCGCATCCAGTTAAATTGGCTGTGCCTCCCTCCTCCACCTCTCGGCTCTCCAGGCTGGAGTCAGAGGCCCTGCTCATAATTCATGGAGGTAGGGGGTTATTTTTTTCAAAGCAATATGCAGGGAATTTCCAGTGCTACTCCCACACACTGCTTTGAAAAATTACCCTTCTGCACTCTAGCCCTTCATATCCTGTGCACAAACACAGAGGCATATAGGGTCCCGCGCAGGGTCCCTGGAGAAGGAGCAGGCTGGATGCATCCCCGGAGGAGGTAAATGGTAGATGTTTTGTTTCATTTTACACTGGGGCCTGTAGGAGGGCTGTGAGCAGCACACCAGACCTCTCCAGCTGCAGTTAGCCAGGAAGGGATCTGTTTAGAGATGTTTTCAGCCAGGGGGGGGCCTGGGGGTGGAATTTTTAGAGAGCAGAGGTCTTTGAAACATTGCACTGATTGGGGCTCCTTTGAAACACGTCCGTGCGCACAGAAAGGGGATCCCCCTTTGAGACATTTACAGGCGTTGGGGAGTCCACCTGGGAGTATATCAAAAACTTTCAGTACTCCTTGCTGCCTCTGTACTTGCTTACCTCCTGTTGCGCTGACCTGGCAATGTTTAAAGCTTCTCCCCCTTATCTCCCCACCCACCACTGCCTCTGATGTGCACTCTCTGTTAGATGCAGGGGAAGATGGGCGTACGCAGCCGTGGGCTCTATGGGGGGCAGCGAGCAGCCATGGCAGCAGCCGCAGCACAGAAGTCTGCTAATGCAGCCTTTCCCCTGTGGCTGCCAGAGCCAAAGAGCCTGCGTTCCCCATGGCCGGGACGCTGCCGAGGCCTGGGGCACACGGGCAGGGGCTGGCGGGGAGTGGGGAGCGAGGACCCGGCACCCCTCTGTCCTGCAGCCCCGCTGGGAGCAGCTGGGCTTGGCCCGGGGCTGTGCTGCTGGGTTTTGGAGCCGGGCCGGGTGCCCTAATTCCTGGTGCTCAGCATGCACAAAAAGCCTCAGCCCCGGTGGCCCAGCGCCAAGGGACTGCAAATTCAGGTCCGTGCTGGGGCTCTGGTCTGCGTGGGGAGCAGCTGTGGACGGAGCCGTTGTGATTAGGTGGGGGATATTTTCTATTTAATGTTCAAAAAAGATGAATGGTTGTCCCCACCCTTCTTTCTCCCTTTCTCTACAAAAGTCTCCTGGTAAACACGCACGGGAAGCTCAACTGCAGCACAGTTAATGCTGGAGCAGGGAAACTAATTATTTCTGGCCGTGCTCTAGCGCTGGAATTACTTCGGGATCCACGCTGCAGAGGCGTGCGAGCATCTGTGGGCTCGTGAGGGCCGACTCTCAGAGCTCGGCAGATCCCTTCCCGGAGCCGTCCCCATCCCTGTGCACGGGGCTGCGAGCGCTCGGCCACCATTCCCCCATTGCTGTCTGAACGCACGCGAGCAGCCGAGGGCTGGTGGCGGTGACCAGAGAGGGGGAGGCTCCGCTGCATGGGGCTTGGAGCAGGAGGCCCTGCTCCTTGCTCAGGGAGCCACCTGGGACCAAAGGGAGTGCTGGGGGGAAAACTTGCAGAAGTCACATTGAAAGCGCTCTGTGGTCTGGTTCTTGGACTGCTGTCTAAATAAACATCTCCTTGTTTGCTGTGATGGGGACGACCATGTTAAACAACTGCATTTGGGGGAACGAGGAGAGTTTCCTGGGTACTGCCCCAAGCTGTGGCATATCGTGCATTGTGTGCAACGTGGGGCTGCGAGTCTCTAAATTACCTTTCCTGCCCTTGGAGATCATGTTTCAAGTTCTGGAAATGCTCTGCCAGAATTAAACACGAAGCGGAGGGATAACGTCCATCCACAGTCATTTCTCTTTCAGATGCACACAAGTATTTTAAATAAGAAATGATCAAATACAGGTTTGCGGTATTGTAGCTGGTAAGTTTGCTCTCTTCAGAGGTCAAACTGCAGTAATAACTACAGATGGAGACTTTTTAAAAGCAGCAATTTCAAAAGGTGATTTTGTGTTCAAAAGAATTAGTAGCTGATACAATTTAGAGCACTGTGATGAAACCAACAGAGAAGGAGCTGAGGTAGCATCCAGAATCAAACAGAAACCAACAGATTTCCAGTATGGTTTCTGCTTCTGTTCACGAATTGAAGCAAACAGTTTTGATTTAGGAAATTCTAGTTTCCATAAATTCAGATCGTACCCAAATTGGTAATCTTTTCACTGTCTCAATGAATATTGGGACTGCTTTTGGAGGGTTTTGGACTCCCTTGTCACAGTACTTTCTAAGTGCACACGTCTGTGAAAAGGATGTAGGTAAAGATCATTTCTGCAATCCCAACATTTTACGTGAGGAAATATTAGCCCTGGGCATGTCTGATGAAGACATGAAGCGGTTCTGATGCCAAGGCCTGATCTTGTGAAGCACTTTGTTCCCTCTCCTCATTGATTTGGGAGCTGGGGATGGCTAATGCTTTTCAGAATCTTTCTCGCAATAAAATATCTTTTATTTTGTATGAAATAGATGGAGTCAATAAAAGTAGAAGGGTAGCTTTTATTCTTGTAAAATTCCCTTATTTTCCTGTGCAGTTTGTTTAATATGGTACTCGAATTCAAATTGATTTCAAGTTTAAGGGTGTTATTTGGTAAATACATTCCCTTCCATTAAGCTACTGTCATGACATCGTGTCCTGAGACAAAACTGCTTAATTCTTGAGGGAAACTCTTCAGACCTAAGCGCTAGTGTTAGTTATAAGTGTATACGTGGTAGCAATGATGATGACATTGTAAAGCACTATCTCGGTAATAGCTTTCAGGCATTAAGGCAAATAAAAATGTGCCAGATTGTTTTTGAAGCATTAGATGCAAATTATCAACAGGAACATATTTCTGGACTCAACAGCTGAATGTGTGAATTAATTATGGACACATTAGGAACTCAAAAATATTTTTTTAACTTTGATGTTTGTGAAGCATATTCCAAGTAATTGCTCTTTTAATGCAGAAGCGGAAGGTACAACCTTCATGTATTTACCCAGCGCTTGCTTAAATATCCAAGTCTATGTGGACTCGCTTTAATTAACAATATGTGCTAGAATTTCATTTTGCAGCGGCTGGCTATTGCGAAAGACTAATTTTAGGGAAAAACAAGCTAAGCGTGCATACGGTGGCAGCTGAGCAACGTGCACGGTGGCTGCACACGCGCGTGAGCCCCTCCGTGCAGCCGCGTGCGAGTGCCCCGGGCTGGCCGGAGTCCTGCAGGCGCCTCTGCGGGGCCTTTGCCTGAGCGGAGCTGTCTGCTGCATCGCGCTCCTGGACAAAGGGATCTGCTTCTGCCAAGAGGTCCTTCTGTTATTTGGCCTGGCTCTTTTTATTCCGTTGCTTGCCTTCAGCTTTAAGCGCTTGTGCGGGTAGCTAAATAACGCCGTAATGACCGTAGTGCATAAAAGCTAGCCATGTGCCCTTTGAACAGCTCCGGTTTTGAACAGGGTGGTCACACTGACAGCCACATTGCCATTGTTAACCGGCGGAAGAAGCTCTCTTCAGTATAAACAATATTGGCCCTTAATATAATTCAGCACCTAATTGGCCTCTTACTTTGAAACTGATTTCAGAAATTACGTTTTTACTGTCCCCTCCTTTCTAAGGCCTGGAAAATTCATTACCCAAAATCTCAATAATTTTATCCGGCCGCACGGTGTAGATGCGTCCCCCTGCAATTGTTCTCTATGCACATTGGTTCTTAAAAATCCCCCTTTTCATGAGAATGGTTTTGTTTTGCTTGTATAGCTACCAGGAAAGAAATAGCATTTCTCTTAATGTATTCATTCACATTTTCCTTTTGCATTTTTCATTTCATTTACAACTTGGTAATAGTAGTTCAGTTTTCACTGACATTTTTATAGCTGCTATGACAACATTCCTGTTTTGCATGATACATGCATAATCGGCTATGATCCCAGTTTTGCATTGCTTTCATTCTTTCTTAACTGTGTTAAGATTCCTTGCAGCCTCCAAACTCAATTTTCATACGCAGTTGTGATTACACCTGTTTAAACATTTTCCTGGTAGTTTCATATTTATTCATAAAGGGAGCAGTTGATAAAACACCTTTTCTGTAATCAGTCAGAGTTTTAAGTGTGATTTTTCTTCAAAGTTATCATTAGCAAGCACCTCAATCTATTTGCAGCCTTTCAGTATCAGTTAGGCAGTGTGGCAAAAAATGCTATTTTTCAATAAACTTTGCCCTGTGTAGCAATGATTTTTCTGAATCTGTAACTTGCTTTTCATTTTTATTAATTCTATTAACCTTGAAAACTGCAGTACGTTTGTATTTAAGAGTCTGCAGAGATGCTTCCTGCCTGTTCCTCACATATTTTGTGTGAGTGGCTGTGACTGTTTGAGTCTGAGTTCACAAACAAATTTCTTAGCCCTTCTTTGCTAATCTTGAATATGGGGAAAAAAAAAAAAAAAAGCAAGTTCTCACCATGTGGGGTTTTGGTTCTCCCTGCAGATGGCAAAATGACTCTATTCCTCCCCAGTGGAGAGGTCAGCACCCCTCTGTGTCCTACTTTCAAGCAAAACACCAGAATATTTCTTGGGGGGCGGGGAGAAAGCCCTCCATCATTTCTAGGTGTAGTCTTCAGACTTGATAGAATTGATGTGTTAAGGAAGTTGTCTCCTCGTGTGAATTCTGGGACTGAAGTCTACACCAGTGTGGTCCTAAAGTCTAGATGTTTGCAATCTCTCTGGGAATTTATTAACAAACAGTAGTTTTACCTGGAGAAAGTAGATATTACCCCATGTTTCTTCTTTATTTGCCAAACAAACTTCTTGGTTTGGAAACATCAGGCACCAGTTTCTGACACTCTCTGGAGTGACAGAAAGGTTTGTGCCTTTGGGGAAGGATAGCTGCAATGTGAAAAATGAATAAGGAACAAAGGAGCGCATGCTTGGTGATGCTGGAAAAACCCATACTGGGTTAGCTAGGAATTAGTGGCAGAGTTATAAAATATTCTTTTTACCTTTTTGGGGAAACCTAAGCTAGGTTCCAGATCATTTCCAGTCATGAAAGTTGGAAAAGAAAGTATATATATATATATATATACATACATATATATATATATATACACATACATATATTATTATATTATTAGTAAACTATAATAAAATTATTTTTCTCTTATAAAATCCCAGATTTCACACTTTGAATATCTTCTTCAATATTCAGCACGTGCGAGTGCTGAACCTAAAATGTTTATTTTCCTTCTTGTGTTTGTTATGATATAAGCCCCTGGTTTGGAATCAGAAAGGGTACTGGCTTACATATGCTGAGCCCTAGCTGTATAGTTATCAGACTGAAATGTCTGTATGTTAAAGGTCCACATTTATTCCTCCTCTTACTTGGTTGACTTCAAAGAGGGACAGTTGGCCCATTGCCTTTAATTATACTTCAAACTAAGTGGCATCCCCAACCTTGGGGAAGATTTAATTTGGTCTCTTAGAACCAGAGGTTACCAATTGACATGGTCCTTAAAAATATACATATTTCTGTTTTGTTATAGCTGGCAAGTAACTCAAGTCAAACATAGACTTTCCTGTATGCTCCTGCCTGTTTGGGGTACTGGCACTCATTTATTTTTTCCCCCCATTTGTAATGGACACCTTTTCTACACTGAGGTTCCCTTCAAATGATCCTCGTGAAAGAAGCCCATGAAAATTATTTAAATGCTTTTACATTTTTTCAGTGTTTCAAGGCTCCCAGCACAGGTGAAGCTTTTGCAGGAGGGGTCTCTGCCATTTGCACCAGATGTGCGTGCTTCTGTATCTGTTTTTTTGTCACAAACTGCTTTTGGTTCAGTTTGGCAGTGGGGTTTGACTGCTTTGGGCCTTTCTAAGAAACAGATTTTTTTAATTGAAAATTTTAACTTGGCAGATTCATTGTGTGTCTTTTTGTAGTAATAAATTTCTTTAAAGAAGCCCAAGCCTTGCCATTCTCGTAAGGGCCAATTGCCACTGTGTGGCTGCACAGTAAGCCTGAGGAAGAGGACTTCAGCTTCTGCCTGTCAGACCGTGGTCTTCAGAAGACAGAGCTCCATAGCAGATCAAAAAACCTCACTGGTCGTGGTGTTTTCCAGTTGTCTTCTTCACCAACATGCTCTCTCTTGCCTCTCCTCTACTTGGTGTTTTGTGCCTTGTCCTGCTGGCACGAGCCTCAGGACAGGTGGGGTGCATCAGGTGCTGACCCCACGGCGAGGAGTTGAGCCTTTTTAACTCCCACTTCCAGGTCAAAACCCAGACACCGTTTCAGTCAGGTGTTTCCTTCATTTCCTCCTCCTGAACTGACGGAGAGGACTATGAAGAATGTCACTGCAGGAAGAAAGTTGGTAACGCACTACCGATATGTGTAAATCTTTACGTCATTCAGGGAGGTTTCATCCTGCTTTCAGGATCTTGTCTGGTGGGCACTTAATGGCCTTAAAAATGGCTGAGTCATTCAAATGTTGCATGTATAACTATGAAATGTTTAAGTTTTATGAGGAGTATATTTTATTCTGTGTTCAAGATTTTTAGTGTGGTTCAACCTAGGCAGATCCATTGGATTTAGGTTTTGCTCCAGGTAGGGTTTGGGTGTTTTAAGGTATCAAGATCAGCTAGCACCACTGGTATGTCCTCTGTTGTTATGTTTTGCACACATCAGCTATCACATGTCACTGGTGTATGGACAAATATTTCCTAAACCCCATGACTGTGAGGTATATCCAGGAATAAATATTGGCAACAAAAGTTAAATGATGAAACCTCACGTAATGAACAGTAACTGATTCAAGCTGGGCTGGATATAGATAGCTAAAGCTGAAGGGGAATAAAGTATTCTAGTGACATTTTCTCCTTTTTTAACTTTCTAATTTTTGACCTTTTGATTCAGTGTTTTTTGTTAAAATCGAGGATTTGAGGAGAAAAAAAAGAAAAGCAAAACAATCCCTCTACCCTTAAATCTCCTGCAGTCGTTAATAGCTCTACCTCCACTTACTGAAGAGCATCAATGGAGAGAATTTCCTTTGGAGGCTAATTCTGATGTGCCAGAAACTGAAATCAGCGATGTCAGTGTTAGACCTGAATGATAAACTTCCAAGGAATGGGGAACTTAAATTGTGAGATGTTAGCTTCTGGATTAGTTCATACTTGCATTTGGTGGGAGAATGTTGGTATTTTTAAGCTAAGCCTTTTAAAGTTATATATCCCTTGACTTGGTTAACAAAGAAAATTTAAAGACCTGTAATGGAAAAGCAATCTATGGCTTTTCTTTTCTCTTAATTTATTTATTTACATTTTTATACTTTATATTTATAATTTATTTATTTATTTATATTTTTACTTTATATTTATTTTGCATATCATAGAACCTCGCAGTTATGCAGAAATCCAAACTGCAAAAATACCTAAGGCACCAGAAGAGTTATGTATGTTATTAGGACATTATTAAAAGTAAAGGTAGGTTCTTTATGTGTTTTCTTTGCAACTCACCAGGATTATTTCTGTAGCTATTTTAATAGTGTTAGTTTTGATGGCTGCTGTTGTCAGGGCATCTGGGTACAGGTGACAGGGGCATTTGGGACCATCATACTTCTTGAATCTGGGAGATTCCCATGAGTAAGTGCTCAGCTTTGAGCGCCAACGGGTCTGTGTGGGGTTGATGGGGGAAAAACTTGCTAGGCATTTTCTGAACAGCCTGTTTTGAACTGAAAGGTGCAGTTGCTTGTAAAAGCTTCACAGCCAAGCAGCTCAAGATGGTGCAGGTTAGCAGTTGTGGAGCTCAGCGCAGACATTTCTTGTAAACTGGTCACTCCCGAGTGGTTCTGGGTTTGTGCACTGGTAGTCCCTGCAAGCTGAACATTGGTGTGCGATTTTAGAGCAAATACACTTTTGTCAAGCAATCCGGGAGGGCAGATTTCAAGTACACAAGTGTGGGTCAGTTATCCCTAGAACGGTGACTTAATGCTTTCTCATTTTTAACACCTGAAAATATTGGGGTTTGTTTTTCCTTTCAGGGGAAATACTATTAGGCCATAAATGTACAAGGTGTAATTATATCTATCTTGCATCTTTATTCCTGTTTGAATATGGCTTACTAGGAAAAGGACTCTTGAGGCACGAAGTATGTGCACTAAATGGCCTAGTCAGAGTTTCCCCATTTTCCTAAGGCTTAAGCTGGGGAAGTGGCTGCCATTTGCAGGCTAGCAATACAGTAAAAGCACATCATTGTACACAACATTTTATTTGGACAGCTGTATAAAAATGGCAACACACTGTGAAATCCATTAACAGAAAACATGTTAAATTCAGCAAAATGCATCTCATGTGGAACACTGAATAAGAAATTATAGTCTGAGTTTTACTAGTTGGTTATCAGAGTCTGTCTTGAATGAAGAGAATTGAATTTTTTCCATGCGTCTGCCTGTAATAACAGTGAATGCTGTACATTGGGTTTTGAAACCAGTGTGCACCTGTAAATCTTTGCCCCAAGAATTTTCAGCGAGGTTTTCACAAATCTAATCTTAATATCCACTGGGAGCCCTGGGTGGCCATTTTCACTTGCGCAAAAAAGCTCTTATTTGCATGGCGGGTCTCGCTCAGGCTCACCACCACTACTTGAACACTTCAGAAATATTTGCCCAAGTAAGTTTTGCAGGATGTGGGAGTGAGAGCTCAAAGTAGGAACAGATTGCTTCTTCACCCTTCTCTCCCTGCCAGTGCCAGCGAGGACTTCGCTCTGGACAGCCACAAGTAGGTTGGGTGGGATTCCCAGGGGTGGATTTTGCTATGTAAAGCTTCTCAGAGTTAATCGAATAGCATCTAAAAATTAGAAAACCACAGCAAACTATTTTGCATTTCCATTGTTTGGGCTGCTTAACTCTGAGCTGTTGCTCGTCAGGAAAGGATGCCATTAAGTGTTCTGGTATAGAAAGAAAAAATGAGTTGCTCTTGCTTGGTAGCAAGTGAAACAGCCACGTTAACTTCAGCTCTAATCATGAGATTAAAAGCCTAATGGGGATAGTATCATTTTCAGTCTTCAAAGCCAGCATCAATGACCTTTGGAGAGTTTTAACTTTATCGGCCTGATGGTTTCTCTTCTAGAAGAAGCAAAACCAGCCTTTTCCTTGTCAAGGAAAGGAATAAATGGATGGATAAAGTAAAGTATGCTGGAGCAGGCTAAGCGACTTTCAGTCACATTCAGCACAAGCAGACGAGGGGTTGTTGCCAGGCTTTATTGCCCCAGTCACTGCTGCACTGGGGGGAGCACAAATCCTAGGAGGAGCCAGGGGCAGCACGGGGGCAGCCCCACTCCCCTGGCTCTGGGCACCAGTGGCGCCGGGCAGCAGTGCTGCCTGCACGCTGCTCGCCTCCAGCGGGTTCGGTGTCGCTGGGGGCTTGTTTCCTGTGTCAGAGCGCAGGAATTTCTGGTTGCAGTTCCTGTTTGCCGCGTTTGCGAGCTCGGGCTCTTGCTCTTTTGCCAAGCTGGCAGCAGGCGGGGGTGACTTCCTGCGCAGGGGATGTAAAAGCGATCCTGTGATTCTTCCTCTGCAGCCACTGGGAGATAAAAGCCAGGACATCGGGGATTGCAAAGAGGGAGCCAAATTATATTTATAATATTAAAGTGAGTGCATTTGTGGTTTTGCCATTCTCCAGGGTTTTTCATAAGTAGAAAAACATGAATTAGCATTTTCCATTTCCATATATTGACTGGAAAAATAGCCTGCTCTCAATTAAGACCTATAGCTTTTGGGATGTATGCAACAATTTTATAAAATATTTACAGCAAAATTTGCATTTTACATGGTATTACAGTTTTTCTTGTGTTTAGTAGAAAGGACTTAGGCCTAAGAGAAGAAATTCATCCAGCCTACCAAAAGGGAAATAAATCTAAAATTAGATTGTTAGCATTCGCAACCAGAAATGTCCAGCACTGCCTGTTACCTCCAGCAATTATCCGAGGTCACTTTCACCACCAGCTATTTGTTACACCCGCGGCAAGGGCCGTGCTCCCCGTGCGGAGCTACTGCTATCCCTTTAAAACTGGCTTTGGAAGAGATGGTAGCTTTGTGCTAGACAGATAAGTAGAACATTTTTTTCCAAATGTAAATGCGCACTGTAAAGAACATAGCTATTTCCTGGATAATTTGCAGTTGTATATTTTATGTTAATTTCACCGAAAATATTGCACCCCTGCCAGGTTTAGTAGAGGCTCACTGTGATATGAATAATTTCTAGCGAATCATTTTTTTTTCTTCATTTAAGATTTGGCACCTTTTTAAGATTTTAATAATAGCAACAAGGAGGAAGATTTAGAACAAGTGAAACATTAGAGCCAAAGAAATTCACATTGAGAGCTAATGTAAAATAGCAAGAATAATTACATGGAAAACAGTTGCCACAGATGTTTTTCCTTGTAATGTAATAACTATTTACTAAACTGTTTATTTTAGGCCCTCAGTTTACAATAAAATATTTATACATGCTCTGCTGTAATAAAAAAAATATTGACAAAATACTATAGAGATTTTTAAAAGACAATTAGTATTTCTCTGTCTAGAAAGGGAAGACGGCAGATGCAGCCCGAGCCCTTGCCCTGCTGCGTGACGGGAGCAGCGGGGTTAGCGGCAGCACCCCTCGCAGGGCTCCTCTCGCAGGGAGCCTGTGGGCTCGTGACACACCACGGGATAACTCACCAAGGAATGGGAAAGCTAACACTCTGAGGACTTCATTTCAATAAGGAAAACCTGATTCCATTCCTGAAATAAGATATAATCAAGCTATGTCTTCCCTAAGCTAAATGTGCCTGCTCTAGGAGCAAGTGTGAAGTTCAAGGTGCCAGACTCCTAAATGCCATTCTTAAAAACCCTATGGCACGGTGACTGCTCCGAAGTACCGACTGTGGCGTCTTTAAACCTTTTGCTTTATCCTGCCTGAGCCACACCTACGTGAGGTGTATGTTGTCATGCACTTAATTCATAAAGTTACTCATGTGCCCATGAAGTGTGTACGTGGGGTTACTCCGGGGCTGTCTAGATCTCTGTAGTCATAGCAGTGCCGTAGCATACTGAAATAAGAATTTCAACACAACACTGAAAAGTCTGTAGGTTCTACTTTCCAAATATATTCTTCAAGCATATATTTTTCTACTCATAAATATATGGCAAAAACTTTATTTTCGGGTACCTATGGTATTAGGTTTAAAACCTGGTATCCCATCAGGAACTTCTGTGCCTCAGTCTACAAGTTTCATAATGACAGATTTTATTTTTTTTCCCCAGAAGTCATTGTACATCCTTTAGGGGTACCTATTACTTAACACCACACTGCTGGCACACAACAATTTTAAAAAGAGACCTCTAGGAAAGAAAGACAAGATATCTGTAATTTCGTGAACACAGGCCCTGCTATATGTTCGCATCTGAGCACTGCCAACACGTTAGAGGAACCCAAAGTCTAAACTGAATGAAGACTGCGTGACTGGCTCCGAATGCCCAAGATCTGTGTAGTCCAAGGTTTCAATATCTAGATCTGAATCCATATTTAGCAGTTCAGGCTCTACTTTCAAGTAGGCAAGTCCCTTGAGCTTCCATGCTAGCACGTTGTGAGCTTTATTATTACAGAAGGGACAGGGTAGCAGCCTTGTGAAATGATTGAAAAAATGAATTTAAAATATACCTATGAACCTCTTTTCTTGGTGAAACTCATAATTCTCACCTGTTTAGGACTCAGCAGTGTGATTGACTATGTAGATTTTTGTCACACTTGGTTACAATGCACAAAAAAAGAAAAGGGCAGAGCAGAAAACTGCAGGCATTAGAACTAAAAGTGAACAAAAGAGGGAGCTAAGAAATCTAAAATGTTCCGTTTTAAGACAGAATAATCATGGTTACCAGATGCCTTTTGTTGTAAACAGACTTTTTTCATGGCTGACTCTTACACAGAGGCCAATGCGTGCGAGAGGCCTGGGAGCCTCGTACTGTGCCACGCAAAACCACCGTGCCCATGGCCCGGGGTTTGCCCTCGTGGAACCTTGCCACCACAGCGTTTGGATAATTAAAATTTGGCTTTTCCTATGAAAGTCTGGATAATTTAATATCAAGTTTACCATCGGAAAATAAATGGTGTAATATGCGTAATATTTTCTGTAAGTGAAAACAAAGTTTGGTTCTTGGCTTTTTGCCCCTTGCTACCTTCCTGCCTGTGAAATGTTGATACATACAGGAGCACTGCCAGGTTATGCAATTATTTCAATACAGCGCCTTTTGAGTCATCGTAGGGTCCAAAGCTAGCATTAAGGAAAACAAAGGAATTTGTGCTTGGAAATCAGCATTGCTCTGCACACGCAGGATTTTTATTTTTTTTTTTTTCCAAGGACTGTGTTATTGTGTAAGCTAATGATTTTGTTTTTAAGTTATATTCTCAGGGGCATGGACATCCAGAATAATCGAGGATGTACTTTTAATGCCGATCCTGTGCACCGTTAGGTCTCCTGGCAGCAAAATGGACCGATTGCAGTGCTGAGCTTTGGATTAACCCCTGCTGGGGAGAACTGTTGGCTTCAGGGTGCTGAATATATTTGTAGATTGATGCGTGTTACCTATGTGTAAGTTAGTTTAAATGACGGTAAATTAGCCAGCTCCTTTCCCTTGTGCCTTTTAAAAGGCCATTCAGTGTTTATCGTAGCAGAAGCTATTAAGCAACATATTAAAAGAGGTAGATGAAGGAGCGGAGCAAGACAGAGGAAGACTGTGGAAGGAGTCCTTTTTTCCTCCTTTGCAATACACGTGGTATGAATTATAGCGCAAACTTTTCCAACATTCTCATGAAAAGCTTCACCTAGTGTCCCTACCATACCACCGCGGGTAATGAAACAACTGGCAGAGAGCATGACTTTCATAAAGCCCTGCCTGTTAGCGTCTCATACTGGAGAGGGAAACAAGTTCAGAGGAGCAGATTTTGCTGAAGAATCTGTCTCCAATTTTCCCTTGGAAGTACACTGGTAGGGTTTTTAGAGGTTTATGCATTTAACAGTTCAAATTTTCATTTTAGCTTTTCATTTGCTGCTCAGGATTTTTATTAATTTTGCAGCAGTCATTTAAGTAGATCCAGCTCTTTATATCATTTCCAGCTTGAAATATTAGTTCAGAGATAAGCTTTGTTATTAAATGCTTAATCTTGAACACTTGTCTTACTTGGTAAGAATTATCTTTGAGAAGTAGGCAAAGAGAAGCTGACTGCTGTGGTTTTAAAGCTGCTGTAACTGGAGTAGCCCAAGTACTGGTTTACAAAGGTTGGCATCCCTTCAGTTCACCATCGCAGCAGCTGGACTTCATTAAGTGCTGGTGTTAATTACTGGGAGATCGTTGGTTCAGTATGCACACAGCAACACTTGGGGTGACACGCGAAATAAGAAAAGGGTCACCTTGACATGGAAGCTTACAAAAAAAAAAAAAAAAAAAAAAAAAGCAAGGCTGTCGCTAATTTTGTAACTGCATTTGGTCCAAAGTAATTGAGAAAGCAGCACAAGGAGCGCTGCTGCGTGGTCAGGAGGAGCGTTTGCATTGCTCCTGCCGCTGAGTTGCCTGGGAGGGGATGGAGGCGCAGTGCTGGGCTAACTTGCCCCGCAGTAAAGGAGGATGTGGATGTCGTATTTTCTGCGCGTGTGCTGTGGAAGAGAGAGGAAATTCTTCTTTTTATTCTCCAGAGTTTTCAAGCCCTGTACAGCATAGTTTGAAGAGGAATTATTAATAATTTCTTATCCTGTAAATAGTATTCTGTGGAGAAAACCTGTTAAGGGTTTGTATCTAAGGGAAAGTGTTTAGGGGATGAATGTCGTGGAGAATAACATGGGACATGTGGCAGCGTAAAGCAAGTGTTGCTCGGAAATGTTGTGTCCTGAAGCCGCCAGCGTGCAGACAAAGTGCGAGCAGCCGCTGGGACATCCAGCCCGCTGCCCCATCACCTGCTTAAGCGAAAGCTAATTGTGAGCCTTGTCTTTTGCCTCGCCGGGGGCCGGGCTGGAAGGGGTGTGTGCGAGGACATTGGAGGAGAATTAGGTTATTACATTTCCTCCTTAATTCTTCATCAGGGCTGCCGCCTCTATTTCCTACAGAAAAATCAATGCCTTCGGATTCTGTAATTTCCCATGGTGCGTCGCCGGGCGCGCGGCATGCCCTGGGAGGTGACACATCCGGTCATGGCAGCTTGAACTCTTTTTTCCAGTGAAAGAATTCATTGGAATTTCACAACCTTTGCGTGCTTTTGTGAAAACACTCATTTGTGTTTGCGCCAACCTGCTAATGGCGGATGCCGGGGCTTGCGAATCCCACCTACATTCGGTGCTCGTTATGGCACGGAATGTGCCGTTAA